>NC_141085.1:9632816-10232816 GCF_041138505.1 Cibotium barometz
GGGATTTTCCCTTTCTATATTTCATAAATCACTTATATATATGAGTTTACTTTTTACAATGGTCGGTTGCCCATTTACAATTGGGGACCCAAAACTGGCTTCCTAGCTCTATGTACATCTAGGCTCATTCCTGACCGGCATTACACAAGTTGTACGCTCGGTCATCCCATATATCTTTTCCATTAAGTTCTTAGCGCGGTTGCATAAAGATGGATTACAAGAAGTGTAACCCACGCTTGAAAAAGGATGTCAACCAGTGTGGTTAGCATACCCCCCTTGCTAATTCAGATCCGCGTCCTCGGGGCTGGCAAGGGTACTTTATATGGAGTAGGTGTGGATGAAGTTGAATCGCAACTTGGGATGTGGGAGAGATTGATGGAAGACTTTTTAGCTTGTCCAAAAAGTGGTCTCCATCATGTCTTTGAATGTCTGTAGGCACCAGGCTCCATTGGATGTGCTTATAGCCGAAGAGCTGCTTTAGAGTGGGGCCTTTGTTGACGTCAAAGGCGAGGCCTTGGCTGCCCTCATGATAGTGGTTCCAGTTTGGGAAGGCTTTCGAGAGGGTAATGATGAGATGGAAGAAACGGATGGTAATCACAATGGCAAGATCGGGCACCTACTTATATCTATTGATGAGGGCAAGGATCCTCTTGAGCATGGTGGCCTTGGTGTAGGGGCATTGGGAATTTGGTGGAGAGAACCAAGGAAAGTTGTAGAGCAAAGTTTAGGGTTCTCTACTTGCTCTTTGTGTGGAAGAAGTCCCATGTCGTAGTCGTCATCATCGTCAGAGTTGTTGTTGTCTGGGCACTTGGAGTGTAAGATTCCTCCCTCCAGCTTTTGAGGTGTGCAGGTGTAAGAACCTCCCCTTCTGATCTTATAATTATTTCCCTCTCTGAAATAAAAGAAAGATCCTATTTTGGCCTAGAGAGAGAAAATGTCTAGGGAGGTATTTCAAAATTGAGATATTTTTGGATATAAAAATCCTCCTAGTGTCTAAAATGGTTTCCCCTAAAATAGAAATTCAAAAAGAACTTTCCAATGTGCAATTGGAATTTAAAAAAAAGGTATAAAGGACCTTAGTCTAAGGGTCCAGATTTTCAGAATTTTTTGAATTATGCTCCAATTAAGGTTCCTGTGGACCAATAAGATTTATCCAAATGTAGGGAGGAGATAAATTGAAGAATAAAAGAAAATCCCCCAAAAATGAGTAAATACTCACATAAGATGAAGAGTTGACTAAGGACAAGGTTTATTAGTTAAAAAAGAAGAGATATTTAGAGAAAATGATGCATTTTTGACACCTCGGTGTGGGGAATTCCCCTCATGAAGGAGGTGCCTATTTCACATGTGTGGAGGAGTTTTAAACTCATAAATAATGAGATATTTTCATCTCTCCTCTCTCCTGTTTCAAGTAGATCCAAAAAGTAAGCTAAACTGACCCAAAATGGTCAAAAATTGACCAAACTGATCTGGAAAATTTTGGAATCAGAGAATATCGAGTTTTTTAAAAAATACTCTTCTTCTATTAATCTACTTTTGGGTAAATATCAATTTGGTGATTTATCCACATAAAATATCTAATAATATTCTTTCTACCAATTTAATTATCATCCCTAATTTTCTAGGTGGAATTATGGTAAAAATTTCTCTTTTGTCACCAAAATTTAATTTAAACCTTTCTTTACTTAAAATACCATAAAACTTCTTCTTTTAATTAAATACAAATATCCATTTTTTTGAATATCCTTAAAGTTTCTCTTTTTATATTTAAATGATTGAATTTCGAATATCATGGAAATTCCTCTTTTATCATTTAGAAATTTATTATGCATAAAATAAATTTATCTAAAATTTCTCTTTAAATTAAATAAAAATATCCATTATTTTAATATACCAAAAATTCATCTTTTATCATTTAAGTACTTGGATCTTAATTATCATGGGAATTCCTCTTTTTGCATAAACATAAATTTACCAAAAAAATCTCTTTTTTTAATTAAATATTTATGCATAAATACTAAAAATTTATTTCACATGAATATGATGAAAATCATTCTTTTTGCATAGTATGTCCAATCCTCTTTTAGCATTATGCATAAAAATAAGATATGTATTATTTTTTGAAAATTTTACCATAGCTTCGCTGACTGCTATTGTAAGATTCCTCCCCCACCCCCTTTTTGATGTCTAGTATCTTCCCTTGTAATCAATCCCTCTTCAGAAATATAAAGACCTTGTTTCTAACTATTTTAACCTAGAGAGAGAAAATATTCTAGAGAGAGAATATTCAGATTTTAAATATTTTTAGATAGACAAATATCTCTTATAATTAAGATGAATTCCCCTGAAACAAAAATTCAAAAAGAATTTTCCAATGTGCAATTGGAATTAATTGGAAATGTGTATAAAGGACCTTAGCCTAAGGGTCTAGATTTTCAGAAATTTTTGGATTATGGTCCAATTAAGGTTCCTATGGGCCAATAGCATCAATCCATGTGTAGGGAGGAGATAAATCTAATTTATAAAAGAAGATACCCAAAAATGAGTAAATGCTCACATAAGATGAAGAGTTGAAAATGTACAAGGTTTATTAGTAAAAAACTATGAGCAATATTAAAATGATTCCATTATGACACATATGTAAGGAAGGGGAGTTCTTTAAAGGAGGTGCATATTTCACATAAGATGAAGAGTTGAAAATGTACAAGGTTTATTAGTAAAAAACTATGAGCAATATTAAAATGATTCCATTATGACACATATGTAAGGAAGGGGAGTTCTTTAAAGGAGGTGCATATTTCACATAAGATGAAGAGTTGAAAATGTACAAGGTTTATTAGTAAAAAAACTATGAGCAATATTAAAATTATTCCATTATGACACATATGTAAGGAAGGGGAGTTCTTTAAAGGAGGTGCATATTTCACATGCTTGAATGAGTTTTAAACTCATAAAAATTGAGATATTTCATCTCTCCTCTCTCCTCATTCAAGTCTAGTTCCAAAAAGTTAGCTTAACTGACCTAAAAATGGTCAAATATTGACCAAACTGATTTAGAAAATTCTAGAATCAGTTTGTTTGGTTAGGAGCTCAATTTTTCCTATAAATAGAAGCCTCCCCCTTGTTGAAAAATAGATAGTGTTTATGCATCGTTACTCTACTCCACCTAAGCCAAGAACTATGAATTCATTAATAATTCACTAGTTTTTGGAGCTTCCCTCTTTCTTCAATCCCCATTGGTGGCTCCATCAACATACTTAACCAATTGATTGGTTGGGGGCCTCTACCGTGAACAAAGAATCAAGCAATTTGTAAGGTAATTAGTGAATATTGATCTTTTCTATAATTTCTCAATGTTTCTCTCTTCTCAACCCCTCTCAAGCTTGAGAAGCTTAATTGGTATGGTTTTTTTTTAATGCTATTGAAGTGAATTGATGAATGTTAGTGAAGAGTTACATAATTTAATTTAATAAATGCTATTGAAGTTAATTTCCATTTATGTTTAAATTCTAATGGTTTTTATGTAATTTCTCTCTCTCACTCAAGAAATGGTCATACTCATGACCCATTCTCAATCCAAATCAAGCTTTTCATAAAGCTTTTCCTTAACCCAAGATTAAGCTATTGGAGAGACGGAAAACTCTCTCACTTGTAGCAAGAGTTGTATGATCCACACTAAGCTCAATCCAATGGGATTTGCATCCCTTTCGGAGCTAACGATTCAACCCGTACCGGTGCACAAAAGCTTATCCATTTGATGATGGAGAGAATGCTAGGAATACTACTACTATTGACATAGACTAACACATACTCAAGCTCAATCTTGCCACACTCAATCACTCAACATCCCACTCATTCCATGCATCCAAACAAGAAGAAAGCTAAGCTATTGCATACACAAGCTCAAAGCATCCTTCATTCTCAAGATCTTACTTCCTAGCATGCACACACACCTTGAAGCTATCAACAACAAAGAAACATGCTTACTAGAGAATAGACATGAGAAGAGAGATAAACATCACTCATTGCATTAACAAAAGAATAGACTTACAATAATGTAGCTGGGGAGAGAGAAGAGCTTGCACCTCTATGGAAGAAGAGGGAGAGCTAGTCTCAAGAGAGCTCAAACATGAGTTTGCCCAATGTGTCCATGCTCTCAAATGAGCCACCTTTTATACAAAAATTCTAGAACTCTCAAAAGTTCCCATGTGGGATTATTGTGAAGCCCTCTCCCACATACATCTACAAAGTGGAACTCTTTACAAGAGCCCTAAGTATCTTTTTTGTTGCTTCCTTGTATTGATCTTCAGTTGCATGCAACACTCTCCCCTTCCTATTTTGCGCACGTCCTCGAGCGCGGTAGTAGCAAGAGCTGCAACAAAAAACAATTGATACGAGTAAAGTCCTTTATTGAAAAGAAAAGAAAAGAAAAGAAAAGAAAAGAAAAATCAGCAATGATGACTTCACACGTGAGCATACAAGTGCAGGGCTGATTATAGTTTTAATTAGTACTAAAATAGGTGAGTAAAGACTAGTCAAAGTGAGACTTAAGTAGTAGATAATGCTATGCAAAGGCAAGTGTGCTTTGTACACCGCCGGTTATGACCGTAGTCTCAATGTCCTACCAGTATGTAAGTTACTCCTAAATGGCATACCTACTCCTAAATATGAGCAAAGGTGATTGGAACTCTCTCTTTTTTTTTTTTTTTTTTTTGATATGTGTGTAGAAGTTGATGAAGATTAAGGTTCTATCCCAAAGAGACCCAAGCAATGGCCAAGAGACCTCCGCCAAGAGAATCTAAAGACCGCTAAGTATCTCAAGGGCGACAGACCCTTTTTCTTTCTGTTATGACCTAAGGAGTACCCCTTGAAGATGAAAGCATCGGTCTTGAGGGCCCATAGTGTACCCCTGAGTCCTACCAACATCTATCAAGGCGATAGATTCCTCAAAGTTCTTCTTTTGAAGTTTTTAGACATCAGTGTTCACCCCATGGAAACCAAGGCATCGGCCCCAAGGTGCTATGACAACCTCAGGTCCTACCAAGCATTTCACATGGCGGTAGACACTTCCTGTCTCAATTTATTTTGGATATATATATATTTTTTGGGGTACCTTTTCGTAAATTTTTATTACTCCTAGCACCTAGCTCATATCTAAGAGGTAGCTACCACTAAGGATAACTAATATACCTTGAAAACATAAGTACTTGGCATACTCCATTGGTATATATCCTACACTGTCTTTAAATAGAAATATCTTTTACTAAGTCTTCTAAGACTCTAGAACTCACTCACCATATTTTAACAACTAATCAAAAACTCAAACCAGCCAATATTGTGTGAACATGCAAACCATATATTCGAAAGATAAGAGCACATAAAGAAATAAAGATTAAGATTTGAATACACCTGTTGTAGTGCTCTGTTGATGTTGTTCGTTTGCAATGAGGCATTGCTGATTTTGGTGCAGATTGCTCCTCCTTGATCTTTGTAAGCGTAGCATGTCTCCCCCCTTCCTAATTTGTGTGCATGATATGTGGACTAGTGGGGCGTGTTTGATGCTCTTTTTAAGCTGAGATCTCTGCAAAAAGTTTTATTAACAAAAAGGAAAACAAAGGAATAAAATTTGTTAGTGGTGCCAATCACCGAATATAGCCGAGGGGAAAAAACCCGATGGGAGAAAAGTGCCCTGGCTTGTCGATCTTATTGCGGAGTCGTTGAACTTATCCTTGCGCTGGTAGTGGAGATCATCTCAAAAAGAACATAATCCTTTAAAGGCATAAGGAACCACACTATTCAAACATTGATCGACCAAAGAGCTTCATTTGTAGTGTTAATGCCTTATCTTTGGTTTTAGGTATGTCCTTCTTGGGTGGGAATTTTATCAATTGTCGAGGAATTTGAGAAAGATAAGAGGATTTAGGCATTGAAATGCTAGAATCTATGCTCAAATGAGACTCCGTTGGACTTGTCTTAGGTACACCAGTTGATGGTTGAATCATGTAACAAGGAGAAATCGGGACAATAGGTGTTTCAATACATGTTTTAGGAAGATCAACACAAGTAGTTTTGTAGGTGCTATCACAGCCACCTTTCCTATCTTGAAGAGTTTGTGTTGATTTCTTTTGTACCCACTGATATGGAAAATCAAGGGTGGCTCTTGGAACCTTTTTGAAACATTCTTTTACCCTTAGCAAAGCATGGCATTTTGGAAGCCAAATTGCTGTTGCACCCTCATAATAACCTTGTGCTTTAAGAACCCGTTTTGGGACCCATCGAGTAACAATCCGAGGTTTGGGCTTGGAAATGATGTGCTTCTTAAGAGGCTTAGCAACTGGACTAGATGGTACAAGTTTGTACGCATCTTTGGGTAGCCACATTGATAATTCCTTTTTGCCCGGCCTTCTATGAGCAGCAACTAGAGTAGTTGGAACATGCCAGCCATGGCCCTCACTTGAGTACTCATCAATTATCCACATCATTTTTTTTGGAGCATCATTAACAGATTTGAGTGTTAAATTCTCAACTGAGACTTCCTCGACATGCATAGCTGTTGTTTTGGATGTATCCCTATAGTACAAATGGTCTAGAAGAGCACGTGGTTGTACCATTCGTATAGGAACAATATCATATCCATCTGAGTCACAAAATTGAATTGGCTTCGGTAAAGCACATGTCGATAATGTTGCAAGGACATGACTCCATTCTAATGGATCAATTAAATGCTCAGGGAAGGGTTGTGGAATGTATGCCTCGTCTGATACACTTCGATTACCCTTAAGTCTCTCAGTGTTGAAATCCCTACATGAGGCTCCACACATCCATAGATCTTCTCGCCCATCTGACAATGTAACTTTTGAGCCCGCGGATGAAGCAGAATCAAACTCATCTATTGGAGATCTCGTTACATCACGATATGAGTGATTTCTTAGGTTGACCCTGGTGATGACAGAATCATGTCGGAGGTACAAATAATTGTATCCCCAATCTTGAATCATTTGAAATTGTCGCATGAATGGTCTACCCAATATCACTTCATAGTTTGGATGTTTTCCAAAATCCACTACTGCAAAGGTATGCTCATATTCAATCCCACATGTGGTGACCAATATGTTCTCAAGCAGCCCAAGGGGATGTTCTAAGCTTCCATCTGCTAGCTGCAAGCGCATCCTTGTACTCCTAATAGCTGGTTTGCCCCACTTTTCCCAAATGGACCTTGTCACAATGCCCACTCCTGCACCACTATCAAGTATTGCAGTTGAAGATACTTTTCGCACTTCTAATGGGAGGGTAGCATTTCCCTGATCGTCTTCACAAAATTTTCCTACTTTGTTGATAGGAACTGGCATTACATGCTTTGTTTCAGAGTGTATAGTACACTCATGGTGACCCTTTTGTAGCAATACCTGCTCTGACAAACATGTGGCAATATCATTCCACAACTCAGGTTTAAGTTTTATCAACTCAAGCAAAGGTAAGGTACAAGCCACTGGTGCTGACAAAATAGCCTGCACCATACTCATATCTTTCTCCTTTGTCAACCTTTTATGCATGGAGGGTATCCTCAAGGTTTGAGAACAGTTCTCATATTCTCCCAGATATGAAGGTAAGGTTTTCATTGTATGCTTACTTCTAGGAGAAACAATTGTTTGAACTTCCTCCTGAATGCTTGGATGTCTAAATTTGTTTTCCGTGCCTCTGGTAAAATCCACCTCAGAGAATGGAGGTGAACTAACAGAAGACATGTTCTCATTAATTTTCTCAGTTACTGCGGCCCACATTTCATTTGCCATGTCCTCATTAGCATCAATAACTTCATCATGGTATGGGAAGACAAGGCTAGGTGGTGGCAGATTTTCTTCTTTCAATGGAGTGTCAATTAGTGCAGACCTTTCGCTCTGCGCTTGTGAAAGGAGTTCACTTTTCATTTCCCGACTTGACGACACTTCTGGTATAGTTTCTAATGTTGGCTTAAGAGAGGCTGGGCCACGAGGAATAGGTGGTGGTGGTCCCTCAAGTATTGACTGAGCTTCCCTAATGAGTTGCTGATGTACAGCTAAATTGATCTTCTCCTCACGAGGGTTTGGGTATTCTTGAAGCTTTTTGGGTAGCTCAGATAAAGCTGCAATGCGACTTCTATGAGCATCAATGATGGCCTCTAGAGTCTCATTTACTTTATCCACAAAAACAGAACCCCCAGAACTAACCTCAGTCGTACTAGCCTCATCTTGTTTAACACTAGGCTCAGGTTGAGGTTGATGTTCCTCACGCACTTCTTGGGAAGTAAAAGTTTTATCCTTTATGTTTTGTTTAGAGGTTTCTTGAGAACTAGTGGATGTACTTTTAGTTTGTTTGTTTCGGTTCTTCTTCCTCCTAGTGGGCTTTTTTCTACTGGACTGTAGGGTTTTGTCCACTAGATTTGTCTTTGCGTCCCTAGTTCGAGGTGTCTCATCAGTTTGTATTTCAGCGTTTCTTGTCTGTGATCGAGTCATGACTCTAAGTGGCACGACATCCTCATTCTCAGATGAAGGTGGCGATGGAACTGTGCCTACAAGGTTGAGTGAAACCTTTGGTTGAGAGGTGCCTTCCTCATGTGGTTTCAGCAGACAGTCTTTTGGGAAGTGTTCTACACAACACCCTAGACAATATCTTTCGATTGGTGAAAACTGTTGTACTGTTGTATTTGACCGAGATGCTTGCCTTGAGCGATGTGGACAATCACGAGCCCAATGGGTTTCTCCGCACTCATAACAGGGGCCCATTGGTTTGGCCTCTACTTTCCTTGGCTGCCATTGACCTGAGGGGCCTGGAGTCCTAGGTTGGTAGCCGCCTAGCAACATTAAAGAGTTTTGTTCCCCTGGTTGAGTCTCCAGTGCTTGGCTTGGGTATGCGGGACTTTCAAAGATATTTTCTTTGGATGAATATGATACATATTCTTCCTCCACATAGCCTGGGTTTACCAATTCTCTACACATATTTGAATTGTCGTAGTCGACAACCCTCACAGGAGCAGTCCCTGGAGCAGGAGGTTGAGCACCAAGAACAGGTCGTGCTTGTTCTTGTGTCATCGGTGGCTTACGTTCAAAACTAGTATACTGTTGATACATTTGTGGAGCCACTCCATCCCTTGGCTGCTCACGTTCCTGTCTCATTCTCGCAATGCGAGTACAATCCTGTGTGGTGTGAGTAAAGTTCCAAGCACAGGCTTGGCACCACTTTTTTGTGGGTTGGTTTGTGACTAGAGGAGAAAAGGTATTACAGTCCTCTGTTTTATGGTCACCGCCACATGCTCCACAAAGATGAGGGCCTGTAGGAAGTACACTCCTCATTCTCTGCTGCTGTTGTTGTGGCTGCATGGGTGGACGATAGGTTTGTCCTAATCTCCTTAGCACTAGGTTGGCTATCTGGTCAGGATTTACTAGCGCGCTAGACCCTGAACTTTGGTCATCACCCCACTGATTTCTAGGTTTCACCTCTGGGCCAGAACCATCCTGGAATTTGAAGTTATCGGTGAAATCCATAGCATCATGGCAACACTCATTGAAACTTGTATGTTTCTTCGCATAGAGATGTGTATGCAGTGTCGAATTTTTGAGGCCTTTTAAGAAGAGAGAAATTAATCGACTTTGGGCGGGCTTCTCATCTTCTGGGCAACGATTAATGTACTGCTTCATTCTATTTACACAGTCTCTAACACTCTCATTCTCGCCTTGTTTGAAAGAGTAGATGTGTGCTACCGTGTCATGTTGAATTCCCATCCAGGAAAAAGCTGCAATGAATCGCTCTTCCAAAACTCGTAAAGAAGTTTTGTCAGAAGCTTCTAATGCCTGAAACCAAGCAAGGGCTTTTCCTTCAAGAGTGAGTCCAAACCCTTCTATTTGAGTATGCTTATCAGCAACTTGCTCAGCTCGAACTGCTTGCCTAAAAGCTGCTACATGGTCGTATGGATCTCCCGACCCTTCATATTTCTTTACCAATTTCTGAAGAGTTGATGGCCTTACTTGTCGTGAATACTCATCATAGGGCCTACGGCCTCTCACTCTCAGTGGAAATTGTTCCTCTCTTTGGAAAGATGGTTCACATGTTTCCAAAATTGGTGTGGGTACCCTATTACTAGCCTCACCAAACCCTTCCAAAGATCTTGTCACCCTCATTTCAGGAGGTGCATTTATAGGAGGCCGAGTTGGCTCCTCTCTCCTCCTATTGTTATAGTGAGAGAGATGTTGGTGTGGTGTGACCTGAGGTCGCACATTTGGTGTAGGACAATATCTTGGTGCTAGAGTTGGGCTACTAGCAGTGGTCCACTTAGATGTTGAAGGTCCCTCTCTAGTGAACTCTCGTAGGGGAGGAGCAACAGTTTCTCCAAGAAAGGCTGTCTCTCCTGGTTTGGCTGTATTTGTTGAGAACACTTCCATAAATAATGGTTGTCCTTTCCACGTGAGTTCCCTAATCTCTTTCCAATCTAAGGTTCGGTATTCATTGGCCCATTTATCAACTATTCTGTTCATGTGTCCTGCAAGCTTCTCAACTACCACCACATGAGCTAGAGGAAGATCTAGCTGTGGCAATTTAGTCGTGGCATAATATCCCTCTAACGAGTCCTTATAGACCTCTTGAAGTGGGTCATCCTGTAAGACCTTTGTCACAGGAATTTGTCGTACAAACTCCCATTGGCTTTCAGCCCCCTGATCCAGTTTACTCTTGCCTTTCCTATCCCTTTCCAAATTTAGATCTACAAGAAGTAAATCATCTATGGTGGATGGTTTTGAGGACTGGGCATTGGATGGTCCAGGCATGTCCGGCTCAATGAGCCAATCATCTCTAGACTCCCTTGCTCTGGAAAGTTCTGATAAGTCTAAGAACTCGGTTTTAGAGAGCTCTCCTAATTTGTCGACCTTTTCTGGATGGTAGGTGACTTCGTAGCGAACACCATCTCCACCCATATACATGTTACCCTGGTCATTGACTAGAGGTGCTCTATCAAGTTCGGAGAATATGTCAGCGATCTTAACAAGATACCGTTGTTGTGGATCCCTAAAGATTTCAGCTCCTTGAGCATTTGTGTAGACATATTGGAGTTTCACATTGAGTGTTAACCCCATAGTGTCGGCTTCAAATGGATTAAAGGATCTTGAGGGTGTCCTATTTGGGGCTACGGGATGACTATTTGTCGGCACTAGATTGTCCATGGACAATGAACTAGTTGTTCTAGAGGAAAGGGTATCGGATTGGGATTCCGAAAGGGTTTCAGCAATATCTGCCAAATTGCCTACCGATTGGGTCCCACTTTCTTGCGTAGGCACTCTAGAAGGTGCCCTAGGTCCTATGGCAGAATCTACACAACGTCCCGACCGCAAGTGCATAAGGTCAAAATTTTGTTTTGGTTTTTTTTATGTGTTTGAATTTTGTTTTGTTTTTGTTTGTTTTGGTTTTGGTTTTTGTGTTTTGTTTTTTTTGTTAAAAATATATATATATATTTTTTACCCTACCTAACCACTAAGGGCAACTAAAAAGAATATGTGTAGTGTACTATCTACCCTATTTTTTTATTATTTGTTTTTTTAAATGTTTTTTTTAAATGATTTTATGTTTTTATGATTTTTACTTTTTTTAACACAAAAATTATGAATCACACTAAAAAATACTAATTATGCACAAAGTTACAAAAATTTAAAAAATGCAAGTTAAACTAAATATGCAAAAAATTAAAAAATAAAGAATTACAAATTATGCAAAAAAGTAGACTCCTAAAAAAAAATTTCTTTTGTCTTCTTTTGTTTTTTCCTCCTTTTTTTGGTTTTTATTGTTTGTTTGTTTGTTTGTTTTTATTTTTATTTTATTTTATTTTTTTTAAAAAATAAATTTCGTGCCAAAAAATATGAGTTTACTAATTATGCATCATTTACATACTTCTAAAAAAAAATAAAAAATAAAAAATGCAAGCTACCTTAATTATGCAAAAATTTAAATGATGAACAATGATTTCAAAATAGAAATTATTTTTTTTTCTTCTTTTTCTTTTTCTTTTTTTCCTTTTGTTTTGTTTTGTTTTTATTTTTATTTTATTTTTGTTTTTGTTTTTAATAACAAAAAGTTAAAACAATGCAAATCTACTCTAATTATGCTAAAAATTACAGAAATAAAAAATAAAAAATATGCAAACAATATGGACTCCTTAAAAAAAATAATTTAAATTTTTTTTTATTTTTATTTTTTTATTATATTTTTTTATTTTTTTTATTTCTTTTTCTCTATATTTTTTTTTCTTTTTTTCCTTTTTTTTATTCTTTTTTTAAAAAATATATATATATATATATTTATTGTTTTATTGTTTTATTTTTTTATTATTATTTTTTTTAAAAAAATACAAAAATCATGAAAATTTAAAAAAAAATTAAAAAAAAACAAAAAAATAAAAAATCCCACCAACCTTATCTTTCGCTCGCCGTTCACGTTCCTCACCGCTCGCCTTCAATGCACCGCTTCTTCACAGCCAGGCGCCTTCACTCCCACCAGCTGCCTCCTCTTACTCCCACTTACAGCCAGCCACCACGCAGACCTTCTGCCGTCTTCACGCTTGCTGTCGTCTGCAGGCTACGCCCGCTGCAGAGCTCGCCATCCCGCTTCTACTGGTGCTTCACAGTCCGCCCACTGCTACTCAGCTGCAGCACCCCTTTCGCCTGACGCCTTCAACAGATGCAGCCGAGACCTTTCTCCACGCGTCTTCTTGCTTTCACTTGGCTGCCTCGACGCCCTTAGCTCTGCAGGCGCCTCAGCTTCTTTGCTCCTTCCGCGCCGGCCGTGCTACTGCTCTGCTGCCCGCCTGCACTTCACAGCTGTGCTTCGATGCTCTTCAACCAGCCTAAGCCAATCGTAAAAAACGATTATATATATATATATATAATTGTTTTTTTTTTAAAAAGCCGTCTGCTGCTGCACGCCGCTTCTTGCTGTCTTCTGCAAGTGCTTCAGTTGCAGACGACACCTTCGTCGCCGCCACAGCTGCTGGTCTCTTCTGCTCTTCCACACCTCTCGCCGACCAGCCTTCGCTTGTTGGCCTCGCCTCCCGTAAAAACGATTAAAACAATTATATATATATATATATATATATATATAATTGTTTTTTTTCTTAAAAGCCGTCTGCAGCGCTCGCATCCCTGCAAAAATAGAAATAGATTTATATTTTTCTTTTTTTTTTTAGCTGGCCGCCTCCGCCTTCGCTCGGCCACCTACTTTCACGTGATTATATATATATATATATATATATATATATATATATATATATATATTATTGCCTTAACTTCCAGCCGGACGCCAACACCTTCGTCTCCACTTTCAGCAAGGTATAAGCCGGCCACCCAACCGCTACAGCGTTTCTGCAAATAAATAAATATATATATATATATTTATCTATTTTTTTGCTGCGCAGCTACCTCTCGATTGTATTAATAGATATATATATATATATATATATATATATATATATATCTATTTTTTTCTTTGCTATGCTTGAGGGAAACACCTCCCCACACAATAACAACACAAAACAAAAGGAAGGTCCCCTCCAACACTTCCTATCTCTCTTCTTTCTTGCTTGGGAGTCAATGGGGCTTGCATAAGCTATGGGAGAGCTTAGCAACGCACCTCTTTTCTTTTTATTTATTTATACTAATTACATGTTAACGAAAAGCATGAAAGAATGAAATGACAAAAAACAATGAAGGTAAGCATAATGAACGGTACTTGAAAAAGCATAAAAGCAATGAAACATAAAAAAAAAACAATGCGGGAGAAACCTCAACCGCTCAATGGTTAACCTTATCCACTCACACCGGGATCACACACCCAAACTTAACCTAATCACTCAATGGTTTTGCAACCAAAAGAGGAAATAGTGGTGGTTTCCACACACTCTCAACCGGATTTGAGTCTTCTCCCCGGCAGCGGCGCCAATGGAGAGACGGAAAACTCTCTCACTTGTAGCAAGAGTTGTATGATCCACACTAAGCTCAATCCAATGGGATTTGCATCCCTTTCGGAGCTAGGGATTCAACCCGTACCGGTGCACAAAAGCTTATCCATTTGATGATGGAGAGAATGCTAGGAATACTACTACTATTGACATAGACTAACACATACTCAAGCTCAATCTTGCCACACTCAATCACTCAACATCCCACTCATTCCATGCATCCAAACAAGAAGAAAGCTAAGCTATTGCATACACAAGCTCAAAGCATCCTTCATTCTCAAGATCTTACTTCCTAGCATGCACACACACCTTGAAGCTATCAACAACAAAGAAACATGCTTACTAGAGAATAGACATGAGAAGAGAGATAAACATCACTCATTGCATTAACAAAAGAATAGACTTACAATAATGTAGCTGGGGAGAGAGAAGAGCTTGCACCTCTATGGAAGAAGAGGGAGAGCTAGTCTCAAGAGAGCTCAAACATGAGTTTGCCCAATGTGTCCATGCTCTCAAATGAGCCACCTTTTATACAAAAATTCTAGAACTCTCAAAAGTTCCCATGTGGGATTATTGTGAAGCCCTCTCCCACATACATCTACAAAGTGGAACTCTTTACAAGAGCCCTAAGTATCTTTTTTGTTGCTTCCTTGTATTGATCTTTAGTTGCATGCAATAGCTATGCTTTAATGGCTTTTTTCTATGCTTTTAGTTTATGTATATTGATGATTCAATCCATTATGGATTAATGATCCAATTAGAGATCATTTTAATTATTTTCTTAATGATAAGCTTTATCCCTTAGAAAATTTGAGATTTATCAGTCATAGCAGCGGAGCTATGGCAAAATTTTTATAAAAATTATGCATAAAATAATTTCATTCAAAGCATAAAAAGAGGACTTCCTACCATATTCTAGGAATTATCATCCTAGATTAATTGAAAGAATTTCATTATAATCATGGAGAAATTGAATTTTAATATCATGCATAAAGGATAAGTTTTTATATCAAAAGTGTTATTTTTACCATTTTTATTTTCATGCATAGAAGTATGCATAATGGATAAATTTTTATATCAAAAGTGTTATTTTTATTATTTTTATTTTCATGCATAGAAGTATGCATAATGGATAAATTTTTATATCAAAAGTGTTACTTTTATCATTTTTATTTCATGCATAGAAGTATGCATAAAGGATAAATTTTATATCAAAAGTGTTATTTTTATCATTTTTATTTTCATGCATAGAAGTATGCATAAAGGATAAATTTTTATATCAAAAGTGTTACTTTTATCATTTTTATTTTATGCATAGAAGTATACATAATGGATAAATTTTTATATCAAAAGTGTTACTTTTATCATATTTGAATTTCATGCATAGAGGTATGCATAAAAGTTGATTGTTTTATTATAAAAGTGTTACTTTTATCACAATTGAATTTCATGCATAGAAGTGTGCATAAGAGTTGATTATTTTATTATAAAAGTGTTACTTTTATCATATTTGGATTTCATGCATAGAAGTATGCATAAAAGATGATTATTTTATTGTAAAAGTGTTACTTTTATCATAATTGGATTTCATGCATAGAGGTATGCATAAAAGTTGATTATCTTATTATAAAAGTGTGACTTTTATTATATTTGAATTTCATGCATAAAGGTATACATAAAAGTTGATTATTTTATTTTAAAAGTGTGACTTTTATTATATTTGGATTTCATGCATAGAGGTATGCAAAAAAGATATTCTTTTATACTAAAAGTGTGATTTTCATCATAAATAGATTTTATGCATAACTTAGATGCATAAGAGAAATTCTTTTATTCTAAAAGTGTAATTCCTACCAAATTGAATTTATGCATAAGAAGATGCATAAAAGATTGATTTTTACTTCGAAAGTATTAATCTCCTTAAATAGAATTTATGCATAAATAAATGTGTAAAGAAATCTTATATCAAATATAAGAATTCTCTTGTATTCTATAAATAGATATGAGATGTGATAGGATGTGATAAGAGGTGCATAAGATGTGATAAGAGGTGATAAGATGCTTATGAAATAAGTTATGAGGTGATAAGATGAATCAAGATTTGATAAGATGTGTATGGGATGAGGTAAGAAGTGTATGTGACAAGATAAGATGTATATGGGTTGTGATAGGGCGAGAATGGATGTGATGTAAAAGATTAGATGTGAAGGCATATGGGGTTATATGAATGGGAATGTGCAAATGGATGTATGTATGTGGATGTGTGGATGTGGAGATGGGAGTGTGGATGTGTGGATGTGGAGATGGGAGTATGGATGTATGAATGTGGAAAGGGATGTATGCATGAAGATGTATATGCATAGATGTGAATGTGGATGTAGATGTGGCTGTATAGATGTGAATGTGGAATGTGGATGTGGATGTATGTATGTATGTGGATGTAGATGTGGATGTATAGATGTGAATGGGAAGGTGGATGTGGATGTATGTGAATGTGGATGTAGATGTGGATGTATAGATGTGAATGTGGATGTAGATGTGGCTGTATAGATGTAAATGTGGAATGTGGATGTGGATGTATATATGTATGTGGATGTAGATGTGGATGTATAGATGTGAATGGGAATGTGGATGTAGATGTGGATGTATAGATGTAAATGTGGAATGTGGATGTGGATGTATGTATGTATGTGGATGTAGATGTGGATGTATAGATGTGAATGGGAATGTGGATGTGGATGTATGTATGTATGTGGATGTGGATGTATGAATGAGGACGTGATAGTGGATGTATGCATGTGGATGTGGATGTATGGATGTGGATATGGATGTGTATGTATGAATGTGGATATGGGATGTGGATGTATAAATGAGGATGTGAAAATGGAGGTAAGCATGTAGATGTGGATGTATGAATGTGAATGTGGATGTGGATGTGTATGTATGAATGTGGATATGGGATGTGGATGTATAAATGAGGATGTGAAAATGGAGGTAAGCATGTAGATGTGGATGTATGGATGTGAATGTGGATGTGGATGTGGATGTATGGATGTGAATTTGGATGTGGATGTGGATGTATGGATGTGGATATGGATGTATGGATGTGGATGTGGATGTGGATGTGGATATATGGATGGTGAATGTGGATGTGGATGTGGATGTATGGATGTGGATGTGGATGTGGATGTATGGATGTGGATATGGATGTGAATATATGATATGTGATGTGAAGGAATCTGAAGTGAAGAGATGGAAAATGATGTGATTGGATGAGTACACATATAAATGGAATGTGGAATAAGTAATGTGGATTAATGAGGGATAATGTGGAAAAATGAGAGTTAATATAGAAATTGTATTTGTAAACTGTTTGTAAATGCTGTTTGTAAATGGCTGTTTTATGTCAAGAATGCTGGGGAAGCATTTTGACCGTCTTGTGATTAAGGTCGTGGAGACCTAACTGATAAAGTTGCAACTACTGACGAAGAGTCAATGGAGGACGTCTCGCGTAGCAAGGTCGACCGAGGTCTTGACCATCGATTAAAATGGTGAGCTTCCGGTACGGTGGATGAGGGACCAAGGAAGCGGCCTATGAGTGAAGCGCTAGGTCACCTGCGAAGGATCCTAGAGGGTGCTGACCATACGGTGCTTGGGCTCTGGGTCGCCTAGGATACCCACGCGTGCGTCGAGGAAGATATTGGAACAAGGAGTAAGAGTTGTTTTCTGAAACCGGGCATGGATCTGGTTGATTGACCTTGCTGGTCTTCAATGGATGAGTCCATGGCTCTTTTTATGGATCTGTTGGTTGATCTTGCTGATCTTCAACGAGAGTCCATCTTGATTTTTATAAGTGATTATATTGCCGAGTATTATGGGCTAGGAACTATTGAAAAGGCCCCTGAGTAGACAGGTGGTGAGCGTTCTAGTTGCCAATGATGCCATAGATACTCTGATGAAGGAATGATGGGAAATTATGAATCAACCGGATAAATTGGAAGATTGTGATCAGTGGTACTATGGTTTCATTAAAGGATTGTTTTAAAGTTAGCTGATGCTAAGAAAAAGGCAATTTCATATTGGGTGTGTAAGTGGTGTGGCTAGTTTTATGTTTGCATGAACTTCCGGCTAGGGGGCCTTGGAACTCTTTTCCTTGGTACCCGGGACAAAACCTAACCAAATTCCAAATTGGATCCCATCACTACAGTGGTTGGGCGGTTGGCTAACCCATGGGATTGGATGGGGTTAGGCTGGACTGATGGATCCATAAATCGAGACTCAACTTTTGTTATTACGATAGATAAAGTAAATCCCGGACAGTAATTGTTCTATGGATAGGAATCAATGGCTGTGCCTCTCGAATGGGAAAAAAAGCGTTGATTCCAATGATCCAAGTGCAAGTTTCTTCCTTGATCTGACCAAATATCTTATAGATGCAATTGGATCAGTTTGATTAGAAATGATCTTGACTACGTTAGAGTAAAAAGTTATCTTGGTGGAATTGCCCGTGCTTTCCGGTAAAGGAAGTTTTTCCGGGTTCGATTCTGGAACAACCGACGGATTAGTCTCTTATCCGGATATCCGTGGTGGGTGAGGCCCCGAGTGTGGGACCCCTGTCCCGCGCGAGAAGTGCTACTTCCGCTCCTAGTACCCCGAATCCGTTGCTCGGTGGGAACAGGGATCTTAGAGTTGGTATCAGAGCATTTGGCTAATAAAGATCAACTGAGAAACCAAATATGTCAAAAATTTATCGAGAAGCACAAAAAGGTTATAATTGTGTGATATAATTCATACAATTTGATATTCAAACTGCAATTCGTAATTTGGTAATTGGGTCTTCAGATGGAAATACCGTAATTATATAGAATCCCTGACTTGCTTGAGGCCTAGATATGATGGTATTTACCTTATAATTCCAAGGGCCGTGACTACCCGTATATACCGAGAGTATACTGCAGCTCTTTACTGACAGTATATACGAGTAAATCTAAGACTTGAAATTATAAGCGTTAATGCTATCCAGATGATGAATTCGAATGTGGTTGATATGATTTTTAATTCTGTTTGGGAACTGATGAAATTGATTTGGATTCTGATTGAAAAATGATGATTTCTGAAATTTAGTTAAAATGTAATAAGCTGAGCGAAACCACAATGAGGATGAATGGGACGAGTCCCAGTGATAATATTCATAACTGGAATGATAATAATGATTTCAGCAAATCACTATGAGATTAGTGGATTGTGCTGTCAGATTGCTATTGTTAACACTTGACTCGTAGATCAAGTTAAGGGATGACAAATTGAGAACTTGCTTAACTGAAATTTCCATGGAGGAATCTTCAGAAGGGAATTTTTGGGTCTAATGGACCATTATCATGTTAAAGATATGAATGATATGATTTGAATGAATTGTCATTTAATGATGAGTTCCATTTAAGGGATAATTATCCCAATATTCTGTTGGGTTGACCAGAATATAAGAAACCCAGGAAAAAATTTGGATCTTAAGAAAAAGAGTTGTCCTCTACCTTGCGAGATGAGGACATCTCGCACTTTTTAAGTGGGGTAGAATGTAAGATTCTCCCCCAGCCTTCGAGGTATACAGGAGTAAGAATCTCCCTTTCTGATCTTATAATTATTCTCTCTCTAAAATAAAAGAAAGATTCTGTTTAAAAGAGGAAGAACCTTTTCCCTGAATACTTCTCAAGAGTCCCACCTGTTTTAAGGATTTAGAACAATGAGTTCAGAAGTGAGAATCGATGTTTTGGATATCAAGGTTTTGGTCTTCATTCGAGTACGGCCCAAAAGAAGTTCTCTATCTCTTGGGAAGTATAAGAAGTTATCTCCCAGATATTGTGGACCAAAGAAAGTAGGTGATTTAGCTTACGAACTTCTTTTATCTCCTCATCTCAAAGTTCTGAATGCCTTCTATAGAAAAATGTGCCAAACCCAAATCATGGAAAGACGGTAAAACTTCAGTGGCAAGTTACCGTTGGCTTCTAAGTTACGCTAGCTCCTTCCTTTATATAAGTCGTAACTTTTACTTGTCGTTCACAGTAATCTTACTCCCATCAATCTCCTTTCTTTCTTAATCTCCTTCATGGCTTGGCAACAAGAATTAGTTTTATCCATAATGATTCCTCACCTTCAAGACGCAAGTGAGTCTATGAAGAAGGATTTTATAGAACAGTATGAGCGCTCACTTTTCCCTCACTTGGGAACTTCTGTAGCTCAGACCAAATGGCGGACCTATCAAGACATAACTAGGGTAACACCCTGGGGTCAGCAGCACTTTCGTAACAATGTCCGCTTAGCCATGGTTATTGAAGCTTTGGGTTTGGGTCCTCGATACTACTGCGTCATGAGATTAAGGCATCTTGGGTTTTCTGAGCGGGTCTTCTTATTGGCGTGTTTTCTTCCTCATGAGAAGATATGCCTTTACCCCGTTTTTGGCTTGCCTCTCAGAGGTCCTTTTGTTAGATCACCTCATACCACTGAGATAGGTGCGGCAATAACCAACAGAATTATTCCCATAGATGAGTTACCTTATACTTGTGCAGCTTGTGAGTGCTGCTTTTGTGACCATATGATGGACGGGCTTATGGAAGTGTAAAGAGTTCTTCTATCTTTACTGTATAAGTTCCGAGAATGAATAAAGTTTAAATCTTGTTCTTATCTTGCTCTCTTTGAGACTTTTCTTGGTGGTTAATCTTGATTAAAATTTTTCTCTAAGTCTCATATTCGTGCATCTTGCAAAATTACCCTAGTTTGCGAGATGAGGACATCTCGCATTTTTTAAGTGGGGTAGAATGTAAGATTCCTCCCCCACCCCCTTTTTGATGTCTAGTATCTTCCCCTGTAATCAATCCCTCTTCAGAAATATAAAGACCTTGTTTCTAACTATTTTAAACTAGAGAGAGAAAATATTCTAGAGAGAGAATATTCAGATTTTAAATATTTTTGGATAGACAAATATCTCTTATAATTAAGATGAATTCCCCTGAAACAAAAATTCAAAAAGAATTTTCCAATGTGCAATTGGAATTAATTGGAAATGTGTATAAAAGACCTTAGCCTAAGGGTCTAGATTTTCAGAAATTTTTGGATTATGGTCCAATTAAGGTTTCTATGGACCAATAGCATCAATCCATGTGTAGGGAGGAGATAAATCCAATTTATAAAAGAAGATACCCAAAAATGAGTAAATGCTCACATAAGATGAAGAGTTGAAAATGTACAAGGTTTATTAGTAAAAAACTATGAGCAATATTAAAATGATTCCATTATGACACATATGTAAGGAGGGGGAGTTCTTTAAACGAGGTGCATATTTCACATAAGATGAAGAGTTAAAAATGTACAAGGTTTATTAGTAAAAAACTATGAGCAATATTAAAATGATTCCATTATGACACATATGTAAGGAAGGGGAGTTCTTTAAAGGAGGTGCATATTTCACATAAGATGAAGAGTTGAAAATGTACAAGGTTTATTAGTAAAAAACTATGAGCAATATTAAAATGATTCCATTATGACACATATGTAAGGAAGGGGAGTTCTTTAAAGGAGGTGCATATTTCACATAAGATGAAGAGTTGAAAATGTACAAGGTTTATTAGTAAAAAAACTATGAGCAATATTAAAATTATTCCATTATGACACATATGTAAGGAAGGGGAGTTCTTTAAAGGAGGTGCATATTTCACATGCTTGAATGAGTTTTAAACTCATAAAAATTGAGATATTTCATCTCTCCTCTCTCCTCATTCAAGTCTAGTTCCAAAAAGTTAGCTTAACTGACCTAAAAATGGTCAAATATTGACCAAACTGATTTAGAAAATTCTAGAATCAGTTTGTTTGGTTAGGAGCTCAATTTTTCCTATAAATAGAAGCCTCCCCCTTGTTGAAAAATAGATAGTGTTTATGCATCGTTACTCTACTCCACCTAAGCCAAGAACTATGAATTCATTAATAATTCACTAGTTTTTGGAGCTTCCCTCTTTCTTCAATCCCCATTGGTGGCTCCATCAACATACTTAACCAATTGATTGGTTGGGGGCCTCTACCGTGAACAAAGAATCAAGCAATTTGTAAGGTAATTAGTGAATATTGATCTTTTCTATAATTTCTCAATGTTTCTCTCTTCTCAACCCCTCTCAAGCTTGAGAAGCTTAATTGAAGTGAATTGATGAATGTTAGTGAAGAGTTACATAATTTAATAAATGCTATTGAAGTTAATTTTCATTTATGTTTAAATTCTAATGGTTTTTATGTAATTTCTCTCTCTCACTCAAGAAATGGGCATACTCATGACCCATTCTCAATCCAAATCAAGCTTTTCATAAAGCTTTTCTTTAACCCAAGATTAAGCTATGCTTGAGGCCAAATTAATGGCTTTTTTCTATGCTTTTAGTTTATGTATATTGATGATTCAATCCATTATGGATTAATGATCCAATTAGAGATCATTTTAATTATTTCCTTAATGATAAGCTTTATCCCTTAGAAAAATTCAGATTTATCAGTCATAGCAGCGGAGCTATGGTAAAATTTTTATAAAAATTATGCATAAAATAATTTCATTCAAAGCATAAAAAGAGGACTTCCTACCATATTCTAGGAATTATCATCCTAGATTAATTGAAAGAATTTCATTATAATCATGGAGAAATTGAATTTTAATATCATGCATAAAGGATAAGTTTTTATATCAAAAGTGTTATTTTTACCATTTTTATTTTCATGCATAGAAGTATGCGTAATGGATAAATTTTTATATCAAAAGTGTTATTTTTATTATTTTTATTTTCATGCATAGAAGTATGCATAATGGATAAATTTTTATATCAAAAGTGTTACTTTTATCATTTTTATTTCATGCATAGAAGTATGCATAAAGGATAAATTTTATATCAAAAGTGTTATTTTTATCATTTTTATTTTCATGCATAGAAGTATGCATAAAGGATAAATTTTTATATCAAAAATCAAAAGTGTTACTTTTATCATATTTGAATTTCATGCATAGATGTATGCATAAAAGTTGATTATTTTATTATAAAAGTGGTGCTTTTATCACAATTGAATTTCATGCATAGAAGTGTGCATAAGAGTTGATTATTTTATTATAAAAGTGTTACTTGTATCATATTTGGATTTCATGCATAGAAGTATGCATAAAAGATGATTATTTTATTGTAAAAGTGTTACTTTTATCATAATTGGATTTCATGCATAGAGGTATGCATAAAAGTTGATTATCTTATTATAAAAGTGTGACTTTTATTATATTTGAATTTCATGCATAAAGGTATGCATAAAAGTTGATTATTTTATTTTAAAAGTGTGACTTTTATTATATTTGGATTTCATGCATAGAGGTATGCAAAAAAGATATTCTTTTATACTAAAAGTGTGATTTTCATCATAAATGGATTTTATGCATAACTTAGATGCATAAGAGAAATTCTTTTATTCTAAAAGTGTAATTCCTATAAAAATTGAATTTATGCATAAGAAGATGCATAAAAGATTGATTTTTACTTCGAAAGTATTAATCTCCTTAAATAGAATTTATGCATAAATAAATGTGTAAAGAAATCTTATATCAAATATAAGAATTCTCTTGTATTCTATAAATAGATATGAGATGTGATAGGATGTGATAAGAGGTGCATAAGATGTGACAAGAGGTGATAAGATGCTTATGAAATAAGTTATGAGGTGATAAGATGAATCAAGATTTGATAAGATGTGTATGGGATGAGAAGTGTATGTGACAGGATAAGATGTATATGGGATGAGGTAAGAAGTGTATGTGACAGGATAAGATGTATATGGGTTGTGATAGGGCGAGAATGGATGTGATGTAAAAGATTAGATGTGAAGGCATATGGGGTTATATGAATGGGGAAATGGATGTATGTATGTGGATGTGTGGATGTGGAGATGGGAGTGTGGATGTGTGGATGTGGAGATGGGAGTGTGGATGTATGAATGTGGAAAGGGATGTATGCATGAAGATGTATATGCATAGATGTGAATGTGGATGTAGATGTGGCTGTATAGATGTGAATGTGGAATGTGGATGTGGATGTATGTATGTATGTGGATGTATAGATGTGAATGGGAAGGTGGATGTGGATGTATGTGAATGTGGATGTAGATGTGGATGTATAGATGTGAATGTGGATGTAGATGTGGCTGTATAGATGTAAATGTGGAATGTGGATGTGGATGCATGTATGTATGTGGATGTAGATGTGGATGTATAGATGTGAATGGGAATGTGGATGTAGATGTGGATGTATAGATGTAAATGTGGAATAAGGATGTGGATGTATGTATGTATGTGGATGTAGATATGGATGTATAGATGTGAATGGGAATGTGGATGTGGATGTATGTATGTATGTGGATGTGGATGTATGAATGAGGACGTGATAGTGGATGTATGCATGTGGATGTGGATGTATGGATGTGTATGTATGAATGTGGATATGAGATGTGGATGTATAAATGAGGATGTGAAAATGGAGGTAAGCATGTAGATGTGGATGTA
This sequence comes from Cibotium barometz, assembly GCF_041138505.1. Lineage (NCBI taxonomy): Eukaryota > Viridiplantae > Streptophyta > Polypodiopsida > Cyatheales > Cibotiaceae > Cibotium > Cibotium barometz. The sequence goes on from NC_141085.1 coordinate 9,657,353, forward strand.
TGGATGTGAATGTGGATGTGGATGTGTATGTATGAATGTGGATATGGAATGTGGATGTATAAATGAGGATGTGAAAATGGAGGTAAGCATGTAGATGTGGATGTATGGATGTGAATGTGGATGTGGATGTGGATGTGGATGTATGGATGTGGATATGGATGTATGGATGTGAATGTGGATGTGGATGTGGATATATGGATGGTGAATGTGGATGTGGATGTGGATGTGGATGTATGGATGTGGATGTATGGATGTGGATATGGATGTGAATATATGATATGTGATGTGAAGGAATCTGAAGTGAAGAGATGGAAAATGATGTGATTGGATGAGTACACATATAAATGGAATGTGGAATAAGTAATGTGGATTAATGAGGGATAATGTGGAAAAATGAGAGTTAATATAGAAATTGTATTTGTAAACTGTTTGTAAATGGCTGTTTTATGTCAAGAATGCTGGGGAAGCATTTTGACCGTCTTGTGATTAAGGTCGTGGAGACCTAACTGATAAAGTTGCAACTGTTGACGGAGAGTCAATGGAGGATGTCTCGCGTAGCAAGGTCGACTGAGGTCTTGACCAGCCTCGGTTTGATTAAAATGGTGAGCTTCCGGTACGGTGGATGAGGGACCAAGGAAGCGGCCTATGAGTGAAGCGCTAGGTCACCTGCGAAAAGGATCCTAGAGGGTGCTGACCATACGGTGCTCGGGCTCTGGGTCGCCTAGGATACCCACCCGTGCGTCGAGGAAGATATTGGAACAAGGAGTAAGAGTTGTTTTCTGAAACCGGGCATGGATCTGGTTGATTGACCTTGCTGGTCTTCAATGGATGAGTCCATGGCTCTTTTTATGGATCTGTTGGTTGATCTTGCTGATCTTCAACGAGAGTCCATCTTGATTTTTATAAGTGATTATATTGCCGAGTATTATGGGCTAGGAACTATTGAAAAGGCCCCTGAGTGGACAGGTGGTGAGCGTTCTAGTTGCCAATGATGCCATAGATACTCTGATGAAGGAATGATGGGAAATTATGAATCAACCGGATAAATTGGAAGATTGTGATCAATGGTACTATGGTTTCATTAAAGGATTGTTTTAAAGTTAGCTGATGCTAAGAAAAAGGCAATTTCATATTGGGTGTGTAAGTGGTGTGGCTAGTTTTATGTTTGCATGAACTTCCGGCTAGGGGGCCTTGGAACTCTTTTCCTTGGTACCCGGGACAAAACCTAACCAAATTCCAAATTGGATCCCATCACTACAGTGGTTGGGCGGTTGGCTAACCCATGGGATTGGATGGGGTTAGGCTGGACTGATGGATCCATAAATCAAGACTCAACTTTTGTTATTACAATAGATAAAGTAAATCCCGGACAGTAATTGTTCTATGGATAGGAATCAACGGCTGTGCCTCTTGAATGGGGAAAAAAGCATTGATTCCAATGATCCAAGTGCAAGTTTCTTCCTTGATCCGACCAAATATCTTATAGATGCAATTGGATCAGTTTGATCAGAAATGATCTTGACTACGTTAGAGTAAAAAGTTATCCTGGTGGAATCGCCCGTGCTTTCCGGTAAAGGAAGTTTTTTCGGGTTCGGTTTTGGAACAACCGACGGATTAGTCTCTTATCCGGATATTCGTGGGTGAGGCCCCGAGTGTGGGACCCCTGTCCCGCGCGAGAAGTGCTACTTCCGCTGCTATTACCCTGAATCCGTTTGCTCGGTGGGAACAGGGATCTTACAGCTATTACTTATAATTTTTAATTTCCTTAAAAGAATGAAACATTGTAATGAAAATATGATAGAAAATCTAATTTTAAGTTTAAATCTAAATGATAAATTTAAATCATAATTTTAACCATAATTATAAACTTAATTATGATTATCCCACACTAGATTAAGCTAATTCCATTATTTCTCTTTTCCCAATTTGATAAGATAATCTATTTCTCATTTAGAATCAATCAAAGTAGTTGTTAATTACTTATAAATAATCTAAAAGAATTAACCATTATTTTGTTAAGATAAAATCATAAAAAATACCATTTTCTTATTCTCTAACTTAACAAGCCTAGAATTTGGTTTTGAAATAAGAATTTATCAATGAGAAGAATTCTTTTACTAAAGCATTAGCCATAAGAATGACTATTCTTTTTTGAGAGAGATATACATAAGAAAGCATTCTAAATAAGCATAAAGATTAATTTTTTCTTGATTACTCATTAAGATTCTTAGGGAAAGCTTCATTTGAATTTAAAACAACCAATTAGAAAACATCTCAAGCTTGAGAGGGATTGAGAAAAGAAGTCATTTGAGAATATTAACAAAAAACCATAAAATTCATTCTTACCTCAAGGATTAGCTTGCTTCTTTTTCTAGAAGCGAATCCCCCAACCAATCAATTGGTTTAGCAAGTGGAGAAGAGAGCTCCAAGAGTTGCTGAAAAGAGAGAGAAGCTCCAAGCTCCCCAAAAGTAGAGAAGTTTTAAGGGATAATAGAAAATATGATTATTTTAATGTAATACTAGCATGGTATAGCTCATAGATGATAATACAAAAGAATGAGGGTCTATTTATAGGTGAGGGAGGCCACTAACTGAGTCCAACTTGGCTCTAGAAATTTTCAGCTTCTGTTTGACTGAATTTGGACAAGATTTGGACCAGTTTAGCTCCCCTTTTGAGATCCAGGAGAGAGGAGAGATAAAAATACCACAATTTTTTTGAATTTAAAACCCTTCCACACATGTGAAAGATGTGCCTACCTCAAAGGTCCCCCTCTCCTTACCAAGGTGTCAAAAATTCATCATTTCTCCAAAATATCTCATTTTTTTAGTAATATCTCTTATTTTTTAACTAATAAACCTTATACTCAGTCAACTCTTCATCTTATGTGAGCATTTACTCATTTTTGGGTATTTTCTTTTATTCATTGGATTTATCTCATCCCAACACTTGGATTAATCCTATTGGCCCATTGGAACCTTAATTGGATCATAATCCAAAAATTTCTGAAAATCTAGACCCTTAGGCTAAGGTCCCTTATATCATTTTTAATTGATTCCTAATGCACCTTGGAGAATTTATTTTAAACTTTTGTTTCAAGGAAATATATTTTTGATATTAGGAGAATTTTTATATTTAAAAATATCTTAATATTGAATTACTTCTCTCTAGAATTTTTCTTCTCTCTAGGCAAAAACAAAGAAAAATAATATTTTCTTGTATTTTGAAATAGGGAATGATTATAGGGGATTAAGGTAAAAGCTTAATCATTATTCAGGCTGAGGAGGAATCTTACACCTAATTTAGTTATACTAATTGTTCACATAATGTTTCCAATATATATATATATATATTTAATGAAAGTATTATCTTCCAGACAGTGATTCAAACACCTTCCAAGTAAGTTTCTCATCCCTATTCTTACAATAGTGATCATGCTTAAATATTCATTGATCAAACTTCAACATTTTATTTCTTATAAAGTCATAATCCGTAGTTATGTATGGAATTATAATAAATTTGCATTCTTTCACATTTTTCTCAATGTAAAGTATCATTTCAGTCCAGACATATTTCATCTACTTTTGGTTTATAATCTCACGTATCCTTGAGTGTCAAAGTTCTTTTGACAGATAATTTCAATGACACCAATGATAGAGGTATGTATATATATACATATATTCACTTTCTTTTATACAACCTTTTTTATAAGTATTTCCATAATCTCTTTCCAACCTAATAACCTAATTAATTAACCTTACATTCAACATTAGGATTAGTTCAAGTTCAATAACTTAAATGAAATTTCTTAGATAGAGAAAATTTGTGTCGGAATTTAAGTTTCAAAGGGAGTTGGCCACTTTGCCTCAAACTTTTATTTTGAAGGAAGTGATGTATGGAATTAATCTAGTGGTATGGGACATTAGATTGGTTTCATATACTTACTCTAGTCACATTTATGTCTTCTATCTTTTTTTACCATCCTATGTGTATATGTATAATGCGCCTATGTGATGTGGTATGGGACACTTAGACTTGTCTTACATACATTCATTTGATTGGTTCACTACATATGCATTTTGTGTAGATCTAGTCTTCCACACCAATCATGAAGCCATCCTCTCATGTGTTTATGCAATTGTATATCGGGGATGCCCGTATATGGCATGCTTTTGTGCGTCCACTGTTTGTTTCAGTTGGTTTGTATGGAGGGGTCATTCCCTGGGTATTTACGCTTGGCAAACATGTATGTGGTTGCCTTCACTGTTTGATTCAGTTGGTTCGTATGGAGGGGTGATTCCCTAGGTAATTACACCTAGCAAACATGTGTATGGCTATTATTTGATTATTTATGGGTTATCTATATCTTAAGACGATGTTGGGATTAATTGATGTATTCAAATAATTGTTTAACTAATGTGCATAGCATCTATGTATAGCAACGAGAAGTGTGAGGATACTGATTGAGGTGTTGCACTGCATGAGATGTGCGAGGGTACCGATTGAGGTGTTGCACTGCATGAGATGTGCGAGAGTATCGATTAAGGTGTGGCACTATACAAGGGTACTGATTGAGGTGTCGTATGGCTGGTGGATTGAGAGGTGGTGTGAAGATGATGATCAATTTTCTTTTGTATTAAACTTTTTGTACATGTTATCTTGATTTGATAATTAGTGTGACGATCACCAATTTTGATGTCGCTGCACGAGTTTTCTTAATTTGGTATTCCATGTCCATGAGAACCTCTGAGCCATGACTTTGTGCCTCTAAGCCATGTTCGGACCTCTGAGTTTACCTTGCAGGTAATGACATCAACAATCTTGTTCTCTAGGTATTTTTCTCCTGCAATTGAGGAAAATTGCTTCCTCAAACGGGAGGACTGTTACAAGTATATATTTTATCATATTTTTGATGAATTAATAATCGTACAAAAAAAATGTTTAATTTAATTTGTGCGGGATCCAGCTTAAAGAAATGTGCAAGTGGGAACAAGATTAATGTATAGGTGTAAATGTGCACAAAGTCATTTTATGTGCTACTGCTTCTCTGGGCCCCACTCCCATGTGTTGATACTTGCATTCTGGGTGGAAGCATTCTCTTTTCCTCTGGCATCTGTGAGAACAAAAATTGGGAGCATGGGTGTTCCAAGGGGAAGAGGGTTCCAGGTGAGTATAGACTTTATTCTTTTTGCATTTCTAAGTACTGTGGAAATTCCATATTCTCCCTTCAACAATTCAAAAAACATTACATGACATGCATCAAAGAATGGGTTATCTATGCTAGCCCATGGAGCTAAAGAACTGTTGACCATACACTCCTTTAGGCATTCATTTTCTTTGAGCAAAGCTTGGTTGGCATCTTGCAACTTTCGGACCTCAACCAGCAGTTCACCTCTTTCCTTTCTGGCCATCCTAGAGAGGCTTCCAATGGAAGAATCCCAAGAGCATAGAATACAAGAACTTCTAGCCTTAGAAGAAGAAAGACAAAATAGCTCTATAAAAGCAGAAATAGTGCAATGCAGAAGGAAGGCTTGGATAGACAGACATCTCAAGCACATAATTTTTGAAAAAGGTAACCATGTGTTAGTATACAATGCCAAATTGGGACCCCATCCAGGGAAATTCAAGATCACGCGGATAGGACCATTCATAGTAGTGAAAGACATGGTCAGCCAAAATTCTTTTTCCCTAGAGAACTTGGATGGTGCATCCTTCCCAAAAACGGTGAATGGCTTCAGGATGAGGAAATACAAAGGCCATCCAATGGAGGCTCTACCGAAAAAAGAAGAAGCGGAAGACCAAGAGACAGTCAGGAGCATTTGTTGCGGCATGATCTCACTTGTAGAGGTCAATGCGGAAGATCCCACAAATTGCAAGACTGCGGAAGAGTGGCCAATCGGCAAGGATGATCAAATCACAAAATCCCTTGTCATTGCAACATATCATAGCCTGAACAACAAAAGAGCAAGTGACCAAACATATGCCAGCCCGAGCCACGTGGATAATTTCATGAAGGATAAGTGTCATAGTATCATTAAATCTACACTCGCAACGGTAAGGTGGGAAAATGGAAAAAATGCCTTAATTTCATTAAGTTGAGGTGGCGGCCATGATGTAAATCAAAGGTCACATCACATCAAAAATAGGGAAGCTAAAAACAAAAACACCCCAAAAAAGGAAGCCAAGAAGAGGAAACATCAGCAAAAAGAGCACAAACCCTCTTGTTCTCATTCAGTGCTCTCACTTGAAACAATCTCACCCATCTATAGCATTCTTTCAAACAATAGCACCATACCAAAAATCAACAAGATGCTCGGGTCTGATGACAAAAAACCAGAAAAGAGCCTATGCATGCCCCTGTTCATACTAGACATGAGGAAGCAGGAGCATCAAGAATGGGCAAAAAGATGCAGGTTTGAAAAACTTCTCGAATGATAATGGGAGGAGCTGCAACACTTAGAAGACGGAGGAAAACTCATTAATCAATTTTTGGAAATGAACATCGTGCATGTGGAGGGGACGTAGTGTTGAAATTTGAGCAATGTGATGAGCTATGGTGGATCAAACACTAGAATCAACATCATTAACAAAGTGATTAGCAAATAATTAAGATGTAATTAGTGGGTAATTAATAAATAGATTAATGTAGGCATGGATACTAAAAAACCAGCAAATTCTCATTAGGGCTATGCCTCAATTTATAGAGTTTACATCAAGCATCAAATCCCACTGATTTCTCCATGATTCACTCCACCTCTTTTCCCTGATTCTCTCCACCTCTTCACTTTTCCTAGAATATCTGAATATCTCCACACTTCCCAGAATATCTCCACACTTCCTAAATCTTCTCATGCTACCCTTTATTCTCTCCCAGTAGATTCTTCTCACCTTTTCACAGGTTCTTTCACATTTACTCATCCTTTTCACAGGTTCTCACCTTTTCACAGGTTCTTTTGCATTTACTCATCCTCTTTTACAGCCTCTAACCAAGGGCTTGTTCTCGCACACACCCTATTCACTTGTATATTTCAACACCTCCCCTCAAGTGAATACTCCTAGTACACCTAGACCCTATACCAAGTTTGCCTCCCCTTACTTGATAGTCCGCGACTAGTGTCTACACCTCCCCTCAAGTTATCTTAGCACACCTGGACCCTATACCAAGTTTCTCTCTTACTTGATAGCCCGCAACTAGTGCCTCAAGTTCCTAAACTCCATAGTCCTTGACACACTCTCTCTCTATGTGTCCAAGGCTACTATAAGTGCCCGCGACCTTGACTAAAGTGCTCACACATACATCTATCTACCACGTGGCCTACATCATCGGTGGCTCAGAGGTGGTTTTACTTTGTTGGGGCATGTTACATTGGGTTGTGGGGTCTCTCTCTCTCTCTCTCTCTCTCTCTCTCACTCAGAGATTTTCACATGGCTTCTCACTCTTTGGAGCCTCACATCTTCTCTTTTCTTCAGTCTTCTTGTCGTAGCAGCTTCTCTCCACGCGTCCGTCTCTTCTTTCAATCTTCTTGGGGCAGCTTCTCTTCTTGTGGCAGCTTCTATTCTCGTGTCTATGTCTTCCTTCGATGCTTCCTTTAGATCTTCTTGGTGTGGATCCTCTTCTTGGAAAGAGATATTCTTCTTCTTTCATGGCTGGGGCCATGAGCTTGTCCGTTAGGTCTTTTTGCTCCATGTGAGCAACATGTTTCAATGTTTTGCTAACAGTTCCTTTGGGCTTTTTTGATGTTCATCTTGTGTCATTATGCAATGCAAACCCAAATTTATGTGGAAGGTCTTACCTCTTGCCTTATTCTGGACAAGGCAATGTCTGATCCCATATTTACACTGATGTAATGTGCCCAATACATAATGCGTATAGCATTCATTCTGATGCACATTCCAAATGCAACTCTGGCTGTGAATAATCTTGAATTTGAGTGAGATTTATAGGCATTAACCAAAGGTTAAATGCAAAATGATGATTATCACAAATTTATCAGCATAATTTTCCCAGAAATTACATTAAATCAAGGGTAACCAATTTCTATGGAATGGTTGGAGTATCAAACCAACTCCGAATTGCAATCTGAAGTTATAGACCTCTCATTCTCATCACTTCTATTCTCATCACATCCATCTTCTATTCAGAGCCACTTTTGCAAGGAGTCCTTGAAGGCGGTGCACATCAATTGTTGGAACGTTGCTAGGGCATCGGTGAGGCCAAAAGGCATAACCTTATAATCATATGTTCACCACATTGTATTGAAGGCCGTTTTGTGTTGGTCTTCTGGTGCTATGGACAGGTTATAACCTAAAAACCCATGTAAGAAGTTATAAGCTTTTTCTCCTGCTACCCGTTCCAATACATGTTCAGTATATGATAGTGGGTAGTGGTCGGTCTTTCCTGGGGCCGCATTGACCTTTTTGAGATCAACACAGACCTCAATTTCCCATTATTTTTTGGCACAATCACGATTGGTGAGAGCCAATTTGTGTGCTTTGATAGATAGATGAAATCCACAGCAATAATGAGTTTATCGATTTCCTCCTTTACAATTGTTGCATATTTTGGATTCATCTGATATGGTTTTTACCTAGATGATCTTGATCTATCCATGATTGAAATCATGTGTTAGACCACCTTGGGTGGTACACCCTTCATTTTAGTGTATTTCCAAGCAAAGCAATCTTTGAATTCTGTGAGGAGAGCAATGAGTTGTTGTTTTTCAGCTGTAGTTAAATCCTTAGCAATATAGATAGGTTTGAGATCCTCCCCTAGCTTATCAAGGTCAACCTCCTTAACTTCAGCTGGACTGTTGTAAGATGTGGATTGACCATCTTCCTTTACCCTTTTAGCCGTCACTTGGAGCACTTTTTGTTCATCAATGTTGTATGTGTTAAAATGGTCAGGCAGCACTGAGAGTAGGTCTGGCATGTCATCCTCCTCATCTTTTGTCTAAGCCATCACCTTTTTAGCCTTGCGCTCGGCCTCAGCCTTGTTTCATTTTCTATGTCTTGCCTTCGTGAGTTTAGGCGCTTCCGGCTCTTGAGGGATCGCCTTCTCCTCTTGTTTTCCTTCCAGAGTTATCTTACTTAACTCTTCACCCAAGTTCTTAGAAGACCTTGAGATATCTCAGCCACTGTGCATCCGTGAGTTTACGTCGTAATAGGGCATTTCATCGAGTGATATACCTCTTTTGTTTATGCCATCTCTTGAGGCGTTGGGTGCTGTTTGCGGCCTTGTGATCCAGAACCATCCGTGCTAGAGGCTTCATCCTCCGTTTCTTCTTCTCTTGGTTGCACATCTACCATGCATAATGATGAGGTGGTAGGAATGTTCCCTGATTCAACATACTGGTCCTTTGGAAGGCAACACATATATAGTAGAAAGCACATGCATGTAGTTCTCACTAAAATTCGAGGGTGGAAGCGACACATACATGCAACCTCTTCCTTGTCTTGTACATTTTCCTCCATTGGTTGGCAGACTTGTAAGGACATGATTCATTTAGTGGTGACAGAATCATTTCTAAACAATTTCACTTCCATTGGGTGTGCCTTCCACATTTGTAATCAATCTTTAGAATTTGTGAGTCCTTCAAACATATACTTGATCTAAGGCCCAATCATGCACCAATTTGGCTTCCCTCATGATCTGCCAAGATAATGTTATATGAATCCGGTTGGTGCAAAAAGTCCATTACAAAAATGTATGATGGTAGCGGAACGAAAAGACCTTAAGTCTAATGCTTTTCAATAACCCCATAGGTCTTGAATATGTTTCGTCTGCCATTTTGACAATTAGATCTGCTCTTTCCAATTCTGGTTTACCCTAGTTTTCCCAACATTCTTTTGTAATGATGCTCACCCCCACTCCCTCCGTCAAGGATAGCCAGTGCTTGGTATCCATTATGGTGGTGAACTGGTATCGTAGCATTTGTATCATCACTCTCATAATACTGGCCCAGTTGATTGACATGTATTTTGATGAATCTGGGAGTTCCTTCCTCCTCAGGTACTAGGTTTTTCTACACTAGAGGTGATTGCGTCTCCTTTGCAATGGACATTGGGTTTAATCTTTCCTCTACCCAGTCCTTAATATCTGCCCATAATGCCAGTGTATTGTGTGTAACAATGGTCCCAACGGCATTTTGACGGTGGTGGACAATAAGGTTGTGAGACTGCCTATGTCTCTAGGCTCCCTCTAGCAAGAGACATAATGCCAGTGTATTGTGTGTAACAATGGTCCCAACGGCATTTTGACGGTGGTGGACAATAAGGTTGTGAGACTGCCTATGTCTCTAGGCTCCCTCTAGCAAGTGAGCGTTCCTTCCATATGAGATAGCAGGGTTTTAACCCATGAGACAGTTAAGACGTGACATGGTTAAGCCGTGAAGTGGCTTAACCTGTTGTGAGATAGTTAAGACGTGAGATGGTTAGCCGTGAAGTGGCTTAACCCGTGAGAGTGCAGGGTCTTAACCATGAGATAGGAGGTGGCTTATCCATGAGACTTGTTAGCGCGTGAGAGGGTAAAGCCGTGAAATGGCTTAGCCTGTGAGATAGTAGGTTCCTGACCCCGCCGTGAGATAGCAGGTTCCTGACCCGTGAGATAGCAGGTTCTTGACCCGTGAGATAGCAGGTTCTTGACCCATGAGATAGCAGGTTCCTGACCCATGAGATAGTAGGTTCCTGACCCGTGAAATAGCAAGTTCTTAGGGTAATAGTAAGGTTGGTCCAAAATTGATCTAAACTAAGATGGAGCAAAGAGTATGCCTTGAGTTATGACCCTAGTCTCTACACACACTCACTTTGGTGAAACCATCTCTAGATATTATCTAGCCTCATAAATGAAACTATTAAGTGATTATTACAAGAGTTTTTTCTTTAATTTTTTATTTTATTTGTTTTATTTTTAAATTTAATAAGAAGATAAAAAATGTAGAAGTAAGGCACCACTGCCCTACCAGAGACCCATGCAATGGCCTAGAGACCTCATACAAGAGTATCTAAGAACCACTAAGTACCTCTACAACAATGTTTTTTTTAAAGAGCCCTTTATTAGTAGGTTTTCAGCCACAAGGTGCCATCCCATGGAGATCAAGGCTACGGTCCCAAGGCTCCATAACTAAGAGACAAAAGTCCTATCTAGATTTCACATGGCGATGGTAGTCCCTTCCTTAGATCCTTCTTATAGAATTGGAGTAGCTTGTTTCTTGGATGCACTGTGCGCTGTTAGCCCTTAATCTGGCTTCAAGATTTAGTTGGCACTTCTCAACTAGAGCCTTAGCTCCCTCAAGCTTCCTTATCTCCTCGTCAATGTTTGGGTATTCCTCAATCCCTTTAGGGGTTTCTGGTCTATCCCTTGCGGGTTCTTGGTTGTGCCCATCTTGTTTCGGTGCTTGGTTGTCTCCTTCCGTTGATTGGGTGGATCCGGTGTCGATGGTATCTTCTTTGGATCCATCCTGAACTGTGACCATGGTATCACATTTGCCCACTTTCTTCACTCTTCTCCTTCTCCCAGTTTTAGAGGTTATTGTGACATCTACTAGGGTTTTTCCCTTTGCGCACTTGTTTTGCTTGTGCTCGTGTCACAAAACATTCAACGGCATGATATTCTGAGGCTACACACTTATAGTCTTGATAGTGGCATGGTTAGAAGTGGAGGCCAAACCACTGGCGTGATATGGAAAGTCTTTAATAAAATGATCAACTCCACACACTGAACACAAGAAAATGTTGGCATGATGTTGGTCGATGCTGCTAAGGGCTAGGCTTGGCTTGCATTAGCCACATTCTTATTAGGGAATTCCGCTATTCGATGAGGTCCACCACGACCAAAACAATGTAGTGGCCCCCTTCTCATAGTTGAGTTTATGTCTTTACCTTTTGATTGTACCATGGTTTGAAACACTAGCACTGGCGTGTTATTCTGTAAACTCTGGTGCAATCTCCGCGGGCTCCTCATAGTAATCATTATTGATTTCTACCTCATACATGACTTCACCCTCATCCAAGGGCTCCTCGATCACTGGTTGACTTTAGCCTGTGGAGGTTGTGGTGGTAGAATAGGTTGCGGCAAAGGCGACATGTCCTGTATTCAAAACATCTCTCTTGGTAAGTAGGATGGGTTTGGTTGCCCTTCAGCCGCCACAGTGGTTTGCACTGGTGGTGCTAGTAAGGCTAGCGGCACTCTTGGTGTTGGTAGTTGTGCTATTGGCTAGACCCTTGAATATCGGCACATGGCAGTGTCATGGTTCTCTAGTCTCACACAATGAGCACAATAAAGTAACTACCTTAGTCTTAAGTGAGGGCATTCGATGCTTGAGTGATTTTGTCAAAAAATAGAGCACCAAATCAGATCTCTCTGGGGGGTGGAGATGAGCATTCCTTGATGCTTCTCTCCCATCCCTGGCCTTGATTTTCTCTAGTATGGCATTACTAAGCTCTTCCACTTTCACATTTCCAACTTGCTTATTCTAGGTTCCTGTGTCCTAGTGACTTGAAACTCGCGATGTTGTTGCCTACTATTAAAGCTTCCTTAGTATCTTTGGGTTGGGGAAATTTAAGCATATTGTCCTCATATTCTATTGCCAGCTTACAACACGCATCTAAAGTAGCTGGTCGGGCTAACACTAGATAATCATACATTTTATAATCTAGGACTCCTCTCCAGAAGCAAGACAATAACTAATCATCATCAGTTAGCATCTCCCTTAACTTGCATCTTGAATTTAAGTGCTTGAGTCGAGATACATAATCTTGCATGGACTCATTTTCTTTTTGCTTGCTATTGTGAAGCTGAGCCACAGGAATCCATATGGCACCACTTTGAGCAAAGCTTTTTTAAACACATTCTTAAGCTTAGTGAAGTTGAGTTTCTCCTCTGGCGGCTTTAGGGTTCGATACCATTTGCAGCTTCAAATCTAGTACATTCTGTAAGGTTGCCACAATGTTCTCATACTCTCCCTTGTCCATACTCTTCGGAAGCAGTGCTAGTGCCTCGTCATCTTCTGCTTTCTTCCCAAGGGCTGCCAGTTGTTGCTTAATGCTTTTGTATTTGTTCAAGTGTGTAGAGGTTCACTATCCTTCATGTCAAATTTGTAGAATTGCATTAGCAAATTTATCTTTGAATTTTTTGCTTGAGTGCCAAATAATTTATTAAGTTCATCCCATGCATCTTTAGCTCGTTGTATCCCTACAATGTGGAATGATTTCATCAGTTAAGCTAAGTGCAATGAGTCCTAATGCTTTCTCATTCCCGCTCTTCCACTCATTCTCCCGATTATCCTCTGGACATTCATCTCTTTCCTCAACTAGCTCCCATAGATTCTTCCTCATGAGCAAATACATGGTCTTTGTTTGCCATGTATGGAATTGCTCCCCGTTAAATTTAGCTATTTCTTGTGTAGTGCACATGATGATGTGAAGGGGGTCTTATCTCTTGATCTAATTCAAGATTCAAGGGTAGTACAACTCCAATCTGGTGTTAAATGATGATTACAACAGATTTACAAGCATTGAATACACCAAAAATTGCATAAAGCTAAGGGTAACTAATTTTTGTACTGAATGGTTGGGATATCAAACCAACTCCAAATTGAAATCTAAAGTGATGGAGATATGTATCAGATACCTAATGGTAAATTTGAACCATCAATTACACCAAAAAATAGTAATTAGTACTAGTTAATCATTGATTAGTGAAATAATGCCCTATTTTGTGTACATAAAATAGAGTGTACTGGGAGGCCAAATTTGGTGTCTTAGAGTTCAAATGAGCTCAAATACTTTCAAAGGCATCAATAGCAGTTACTCTAGAAGAGGATCCAGTCAAGAAACAAAAGATTTGACCAAACATTAAATGCTTAATCTCTGTTTTACCAAAGTCACTTTTTTACAGATTTGATGCAAAGCTTGATTCCACTTCTCCTTGAAGAATTTCTGAAATCTGAGATGATAGGCTTATAGAGCACCATTGAAAACCCCTGGGGCTGAGAGGAATCAAACCAATTTCATTTGTAAGGGAGTAGATCTGCAAATTACTTCAGAATTCTGGTGCCTGCAAATCGGTGAAATTCTGCAATCAGGGCGATTTGATGAATCGGCATGATGGGCTGAAGCACCGGGGAGCTGCCTAGATGAGGCTAGAAGATCTTTGCCTAATTTAAAGGTTGGAGTGAGAGGGAGATCCTCCACCAGATGGGTGTGCAAAGAATGGTTGAAAAGAGACTAAAAATAGGTTTAAATCCTAAACATGATTAGTAAAGTAGTTAGTAGGGTAATTAGGCTCAAAAATCAGATGAATCCTAAGCTTGGCTCTGATACCAAGTTGAAATGCAAGCAAGAGTGGGCTATGGTGGATCAAATGCAAGGATCAACATGATTAGCACGTAATTAAGAGATGAGATTAGTCACAATTAATCTAATAGCTTAATGTAGGCATGGATACTCAAAAATTAAAAAAAAATCTCATTAGACCAATGCCTCAATTTATAGGTTTTACATCCACAAGATGCCAAGCATATAATCCCACTGATTTCTCCTTGATTTGTGCCACCTCCCCTACATCTGGGCACCTTTTCCTAGAATCTTTCCACACCCCTATATTCACTCATGCTACCCTTGATTTTCTCATCAGTAGATTCTACTCACCTTTTCACTGCTATCCACTTAATTACAGACTCCCTTTTACAGTCTCTTTCTAAGGGCTTGTTCCCGCACACACCCATTCACTTGCATATTTCAATAGATCTGTGCTTGGATCCACAACTAGTCTTAGAGGAGCTACTCCCCCCTACCTAGACCTCTTCCTCTTCTTGCATTGGTTCTTCTATTTAATTCGAGTCTATGGATAGGTATGACCAACTCCTCATTGCTTGGCTCATTATTAGCGGCTTCAGCCTACCTTTGTTGGATTAAGAGCTCAATACCCTAGAAGATTGTGGGATCATTGATCATTTCTTGTATGTCTTCTCTTGTATAGAGGCAATCCTCATCTTTTGCAAATACCCTAGGTAAATTCACCTCCTTGTTTTGCGTCTCAAGGCCTTCATCCACCATTCATTCCTTATTGATGGGTTCTAGAGTTGGTATTTCTCCTTATGTTATGCACGTCCACATGCTATTAGTGGCATTTCTAGATGTTTTTGGTACTTTGCCACGCGATTGAAATGGATTTACATTCTCCATTTCCCTTTGTTCCCCCTTATTCTTCGAGTATCAAGCTCTTGTTTTCTTAATCTCAATAATCACGATTATCACTCTACCTTGACCCTCTTCAAGTATGTTTATATTTCCTCCAAATAGGGAGGAAGAAAACTTGACATGTTATGGCCGCACTTTCCTTATCCCTTCTAACTCTAGGGGTTGTCCCACTGATCCTCACTACGTTAGTATGCCTAGAGCCATAAGATTAGGTTGGTAATTCTAGTCTTAGACCATGTCTAGCGTTGGTTGACGGGCCCATGCCCGCAGATTACGCGTCATCCTCCGTGCCCTGTTGGAGGCCAAAAAATCCACTGGCCATATCAAAGATTCCACTGGATCTTGCAAGGGATGATGGTTTTTCTTCCTCTCCAAGAGGCCAGAGAATCGTAGCCCTTCTTCCATGGATTCTTTTCTACTTGTACTAATGGTGGTTAAATTCCTCTGAGCTAAAACACTCAATTAAGTGCTCGTCGAGTGGCTTGAACCAACACTCCTTTAGTAGGAAGAATCTGGGTGGTTTGATGCACTGTCGTTTGGGAGTAAGGTCATCTCCAATGAGTTTACTAGACCTCAAGTGCATGAGAGTGTATTTCAACAGGCAAAATTGCCACTCCAACATTTTCAACTGGTTTTCTGTCAAGCAGTCTCTTTTATTATAATATAGGCATTTCAACCATCCAATATTGTGCCCAAGACTAATGGTTACAATGCCTATATTAGAATATAGGCATTGTAACCATTAGTCTTGGGCATAATATTGGATGGTTGAAATGCCTATATTCTAATATCTTTTGGTCGTGAACTAACAGTAATCCGTGAAACCGCATAGAATGGTTCATGTCGTGAAGTAGCAAAGAGAAGTTCACGCCATGAAGTAACATGCAATGATTCACGTCATGAACTATTCCTTGCTCTGCGCGGGTAACTGAGGTTTCACATTTCGTCTTTTTTTTTGGGCTCAAAATTACTTCAATTTTGAGTCGGATAGACACAAATAAGGCAATTAGAGTACCTCTTTTATAATTGGTCTAACAATCCTTAATTTGTGAACTAGCAATCTGTGAGAGCTTAACTCGTGAACTACTACTTAAGGCTTGAAGGCCTAACCCGTGAAGTAGCACGTCGTTAAACAGAAAATGGTTCACGTCGTGAAACACTTCATTGCTATCTCATGTAATAAGATGTTTCAGTTTCATTGTGTCAAATGTGTCAGGATAAGGCGCCCTATTTTTAGCAAGGTAATCTGAAAAATCTTAGTCTCATGATTGTGGAATGCACTTTGTGCTGTGAATCGTTTTCTACACTTTCACGTGTTTAACTACCGCATCGACACAGTGATGTTTTGGAGTGCTATTTCCCTATCAAATTGATCCAGAATGGTCGTGCTAAAGATTGGAAATGCAATGCAAGTTATTAACATGACCAATGGCTCTTTGTTTCGGTAATTTTTGTGAATTTTTAGAAAAAACAGAAAAACAAGGTGTCATCCCTCCTAACTCATGGTAGCACAATTGGAGACAAAAGTATCAAAATTAAAAGAAAAAACCAATGTAGCTTTCCTTTGAGCACTTCCAAGTGCTCACCCACACATTCAACACAATTTTTTACAAATTCTTCTCTACAATTCAAACCTTATCTACACAATTTCTTCACATTGCACCTTCTAAATGCAAAGGCAATGATGAATCTTACATAGTGGGAGTTGAAGCTCTAAGAGGGTGGAAGAAATAAAGGTGTTTCCCCATCAAAAAAATCGTCGCAGCTCCCAAGAAGGTAAACTCCACACAACCGTAAACGAGAGAAGCAATAGACACAAAAATCATTGGGTACTTACCAATGCTTCGAGCTCGCGTCCCTTGAGGCTCCCCCACCAGCTCTCTTTGGAAGCTCCACTCATCCGAATACCACCTCCACACTGTCACCGCAAAGTTGTTCTTCACACCACAAATGCAAGGCAATCAACCTCTCACTCTCTCACACACATGCACACATGAAAGAGGCACATGTACTAGAACACTCTCTCACTCTCACTCTCTCACTCTCACTCTCTCTCTCAGACAAAGCACAAGTTCTCAAAGCACAAAGGGGGATTGTGTCATTTCGTTATGAGAATTTCCTTTTATATAACTGGCCCTTATTCACACTTGGGTGCCCAAAACTTACTAACTAAGACCTTGGGTGGCCAAAATCTCAATACAACTTTTATAGTGCCTTTTCATGACCTCAATTGGAGGAGCATCTTTGTTAATCCAAAATGGGTTTAACAATTCAGCCACTTTATCTTTATACTCTTGTAACTCTTTTTGCATAGCTACCATCTTCTTATTTGCCTCCAAAATAGATTGGATATTCTTGGGAAGTTATTTAGCTTAATCTAGCGTGGAAACTATGACCTTTTGTGTTTTTTTCTTTGTAATATCGGCTCTTTCATTTGCTTCTTGTGCAATTTCTTGAAGCTCTATCATTCTTGCCATAGTAGCATCCCTTTGATCTTCTGCTATTTTTTCCCTTTCCTTGGCCGCTCCAAGCTCTTTCTTTGCCTCAAATAGCTCTTTTTGAGCATCTTCCACTTTACCTTGCAAGGTGGACAAATCTGTGATCTTTACTATCTCCATCATGTCCGACTTCTCCTTTGCGTCCTTAACTGCACTCTTTAATTTCTCTAGCTCTGCTTCCTTGACCGTTATTTGCTCTTTTATAGCTGCTAATTCTTGATTGCCCTGGTTCACTTGAGCTCTTAGCCTAATCTCCTTATTTTTGGTGATGTCATATTTTGATGAAAGTGATACATGGCTCTAGAGCCAAAACTTTAGGGCCATATAACTATTTCAACAAGAGTCATGGATCTAGATCCAAAAATTTTCAATGGCTCCTTTGAAAGTACGTCCATCTAACTTGGGAATGATGACTTTAGACTATTACTTAATATTTATTGATTCTTTGCATTTGCTCTTCCATTGTTCCTGCAAGCATAACAAACACACACCTTCCCGACCAAGGGATTATTTCTAACAGATGTGTTTATATTCAAAATTCCTATTGTATGTGTAACATATGGATGCACACTTTGAAGCTCTGCATTAGTTGCCTCTAGGGAGGGGTTTGTTTAAGGTTACCTATGTCTCATAGGAAATCAAGTTATGACTTGACCTTGTATCAATAAGTGTGATGCTTGTCGTTTTCCCATCCCTTGTAGAGATCTTTACACTGAGTTGTACCTACAGGTTCAATATCCAAGTCATCCTTGTCAAATAGGGTGAGTGAAGCCATGTTGACGTGTACACCCTTCATTTCCGTGTATTTCCAAGCAAAACAATCCTTGAATTATTTTAAGAGAGCAATGAGCTCTTCTTCTTTAGCCACAGTTAAGTCTTTAGTAATGTAGATAGGTTTGGTTTCCTCCCCTGGCTCTATAATATCAACCTACTTAACTTCAGCTAGACCATTGTAAGACGTGGATTGGCCATCTCCCTTTACTCTTTTAGCCATCAATTGGACCACCTTTTGTTCATCAATGGTGTATGTTTTGAAATGGTCCGGCACTGACAGTAGGTATGTCTTGTCATCCTCCTCATATTCCTTCCGATCCATTGCCTTATTTGCCTCATGCTTGGTTTTAGCGAGAGCCTTATTTCATTTTCTACGTCCTTCCTTAGTGAGTTTAGGCGTTTTCGACTCCTATGGCATAGCCTTTTTCTCCTGTTTTCCTTCCAGGGTTATCTTACTTAACTCCTCACCCCAATTCTTAGAAAACTCCTTGTGCACCTTAATGACCTTGAGATATCATAGTCACTAGGCATCTGTGGGTTTACTTCATAGTAGGGCATTTCATCGAGTTATATACCTCTTTTGTTTATGCCATCTCCTAAGGTGTTGGGTGCTATTTGCGGCCTTGCGACCTATACCCCTCTATGTTGGAGGCTTCATCCTCTATTTCCTCTACTCTTGGTTTCACCTCCACCATGTGCACTAAGGTGTTAGGAACATTTCTCAATTCAATGTATTAGGTTCCTTTGGGCAAATACATCTATAGTGGTAAGCACGTGCATCCAATAATTGCTAAAATCAGGTGGTGGAAGCCACACATACATTGTGGACTCTTCCTTTTCCCATGAATTCTTCTCAATTGGTTGGCAGACTTGTAGGGATGTGGTTCACTCAATGGTGACCGAATCATTTCCAAACAGTTACCCATGAATTCTTCTCAATTGGTTGGCAGACTTGTAGGGATGTGGTTCACTCAATGGTGACCGAATCATTTCCAAACAGTTACCCTTCCATGGGGTGTGCCTTCCATGTATGCAAATTAATTTTTAGAATCTGCAAATCCTTTCGAACATACACCTGATCTAACGCCCAATCATGCACCAATTTGGCTTCCCTCATGAAGAGTCTACCCAAGATAATGTCATATGAATCTGGTTGGCGCAGAAAGTCTATTACACAAATGTATGATGGTAGTGGAACAAAAAGACCTTAAGCCTAACGTTTTGCAACAACCTCGTTGGTCTTGAGGATATTCCATCTACCATGTTGACGAAATATTCCCGTTCCAATTCTAGTTTTCCCTAATCTTCCCAACATTGTTTGGTAATAAGGCTCACACCTGCATCTCCATCCAGGATAGTTCTTGGTACCCTTTGTGGTATATTGGAATTGTGGAATTCATATCATCACTCATAATATCGGCCCAATTAGCTAACAAGTATTTTGACGAATCCGGGTGTTCCTTACTCCTCATGCACTAGATTTTTCTCTACCAGAGGTGACTGGCTCCCCTCTGCAGTAGTGGACATTGGGTTCAATCTTCCTTCTACCCAGTTATTTACATCTTCCCACAATGCCAATGTGTTGCGTAGCAATGGTCCTAGCAGCATTTTGATAGTTGTGGATAGTGTGGTTGCAAGACTATCTATGTCTCTAGATTCCCTAGCACGTAAGGGCTTCTTACCCGTGTTTGTCATGTATTCAATCCTAGGGAATGAATGGATTGACAAATCTTGATTTGCTTCCTCAAACACTCTTGCCATGAGGTCACTTTGAGTCCCTTCCTTAGACTCTTCTAGGATTGGAGTGGGCACATCCAATCTCCTTTCCCTTTAACAACTCAGTTCTGGATACACTGTATCCCTAGCCCGGTTAGCCCTTAACTTGCCTTCATGATTGTGTTGACACTCCTCAACCAGGGCCTTAACTTCTTTAAGATTTCTTATTTCTTCTTTAGCATTTGGATACTTTCCAATCCCCTTAGGGGTTGTTGGTCTCTCTCTTGCAGATTCTTGGGCATGCCCATCCTATTTTGGCACTTGGTCACCTTCTTCCTTTGATTGGGTGGATCCGGTGTCAACGGTATCTTCTTCGAATCCATCTCTTGAATTATGACCATGGTATCTCCATTGCCCACTTTTTTCACTCTTCTTCTCCCAATCTTAGAGGTTATAACACCTCCTTGGTTTTTCCCTTTGTCCACTTGTTTTGCTTACGCTTGTGTCAGGACATTCAGTGACGTGATATTCCCAAGCTGCACACTTATAGTCTTGATAGTGGCATGGTTAGAAGTAGAAGCGAAACTACTAGTGCGATATGGGTAGTCTTCGATCAAATGATCATTGACACCACACTTCACACATGAAATTGTAGGCATCACGTTGGTCTATGCTGTCGACTGGTTGAGCTTGGCGAGCATTAGCCACATTCTTAAGAGGGCACTTTGCTGCTCGATGAGGTCCATTACAATGAAAACATTGTATGGGTCCCCTTCTCATAGTTGAGTTTATGTCTTTTCCTTTCCATTGTACCATGGTTTGAAACACTAGTACTGGCATGTTATTCTATAAGACAAAATACACTCGTGTGATCTCCGTGGGCTTCTCATAGCAGTCATTATTAACTTCTACCTCGCGCATGATTTCTCCCTCATCCAAGGGTTCCTCACAACACTTGGTTGATTTCGGCTTGTGGTAGCTGTGGGGTTAGAACATGTGGTGGCAAAGGCACATGTCCTGCATTCAGAACATCCAAGGGTTCCTCAACACTTGGTTGATTTCGGCCTGTGGTGGTAGCTGTGGGGTTAGAACATGTGGTGGCAAAGGCACATGTCCTGCATTCTCAGAACATCCCTCTTGGTAGGTAGGTATTTGGCTGCCCTGCAGTCACATTAGTTTGCACACTAGTGGTGCTGGCAAGGCTAGTGGCACTCTAGGTTTTGGCAGTTGTGCTAAGCATTAGACACTTGAATATCTACACATGGCAGTGTCATGGTTTCCCAATCTCTGATAGTGAGCACAATAGAGTAATTGCATTGGTCTTAAGTGAGGGAATTCGATGCTTGTATGATTTTGTCTGCAAATTGAGCACAAAATCAGTTCCCTTCGGGGTTAGACATGAGCATTTCTTGATGCTTCTCTCCCATCCTAGAATTTTAATTTCTCCAAGATGGCATTACTAAGTTCTTCCATTGTCATATTGCCAACTTTCTTGCTCTTGGTTCGTATGTCATGTGATGACTAGAGACTCGCGATGTTGCCACTACTGAAGCTGCCTTGGCATCTTCTGGTTGTGGTAACTCAAGCATATTGTCCTCATATTCAATTGCCAACTTACAGCAAGTATCTAGGGTAGCTGGTCGGGCTAACACTAGATAATCATGCATCTTATGATCTCAGACTCCTCTCTAGAAGCAAGGAAATAATTGATCACATCAGTTATCCTTTCCCTCAACTTGCATCTTGAATTTAAGTACTTGAGCTGAGAAACATAATCCCACATAAACTCATTTTCCTTTTGCTTGATATTGTGGAGCTGAGCCACAAGACTCCATCTGTCACCACTTCGAGAAAATCTTGGTATGAACACATTTTTAAGTCAAGTGAAATTGACTTTATCCTCAAGTTTTAGTGTTCGATACCATTGGTGAGCCTTCCCTTCTAGGGTCAAGGAAAAAGCATGTATCATGGTTACATCGCTCACTAGCCCACATGTTTGATTAGGTAGACTCAAAGACTTCTACATGTTGGATCGGGTCCCCGTCTAATGAGAATTTTTGCACAAGTTTTGAAATAATATGTGGCTTTATCTGAGATGGTCTGGATTTCAAGGCAATGCCTAGCTCCCTAACCATACCTTGGCCCATTTCCTCAGCCATATTTAGCAAAACCACCCTAGTGACTGCATTTAGGTCTGCATTAGAATCCACAATTGGCCTCCGAGAAGCTACTCCCCCTCTACCTAGACCACATCCTCTTCATGGATAGGGTATTCTATTCAATTCGAGTCTATGGTTGGGTCCAGGTAATTTCTCATTGACATCACATCCATTTCTCATTACATCTCATTACATCTCATTCGTTCAGATCTTATATTATTCATTCACATTCTGATTCACATGACATCTCATCTCATCCATTCGCTCATATCGACTTCATATCCATTCACATTCATATTTGCATTCATTATTCCACATACACATCCACATTCATACATCCACATTCACATCTACATCCATACATCCATTTTTACATCCACATTTATGAAAAGATGCAGGGGGGAAGAGATCTTGAGCTCTTGCAAGCACACACACTCACTCACAAAACCCTAATAGAGAACACACAAGGTGAGAGGCTGAAATCTTCTTCTTCTTCATTCAACACTCAACACACCATATACAAGATAAGAGTACACAATAATATGAAAGGTACTCAACCAATACATACACAGGTTCTCTATAGTGTGAACCCAACTAAATGAGCTGGCGCTATAACTATGCCAGTCTCTCTAGAATGGTTGTCACACAGCCTGTCATCCCACTGGCCGCATATCACCCAAGATCTCACCAACCATGCCAGTGGTGTAAGTGTGGGGCCTATCTCCTAGGCGGGTCATCAGTGTCCACCCCCTCACTAGACGAGCTTGATATCTCAACAATTTATACATCCACATCCACATCCACATTCATACATCCACATCCACATCTACATTCATACATCCACATCCACATTCCACATTCATACATCCTTATCCACATTCCACATTCATACATCCACATCCACATTCACATCCATACATCCATTCACATTCACATCCATACATCCATATCCACATTCCACATTCATACATCCATATCCACATTCACATTCATACATCCATTTTCAGATCCTCATTCATTCATCCACCTCCGCATCTACATCCATACATCCACATCCACATCCACATTCACATCCATACATCTATATCCACATCCATATCCACATTCACATTCACATACATCCACATTCTTACATCCATTCTTTCACATACATACGTCCCCATCTATTCCTCGTTCATTTTCATCTATCTGATTCGTTTCACATCCTCATATCTATTTATAGAATACAAGAGAATTCTTATTTTTGATATAAGATTTCTTTATGCATAAATTCCATTTTAAGGAGAATAACACTTTCAAAATAAAAATCAATCTTTTATGCATCTTCCTATGCATAAATTTATTTTAAATGAGAATGACACTTTTGAATTAAAATCAATCTTTTATG
The DNA here is from genome assembly GCF_041138505.1 of Cibotium barometz. Taxonomy (NCBI): domain Eukaryota; kingdom Viridiplantae; phylum Streptophyta; class Polypodiopsida; order Cyatheales; family Cibotiaceae; genus Cibotium; species Cibotium barometz. The sequence continues at coordinate 9,681,083 of NC_141085.1, forward strand.
CATCTTCCTATGCATAAAATCAAAATTGACGAAAATAACTCTTTTGAACTAAAAATAGATTTCTTTATGCATCTTTCTATGCATAAAATCAAAATTGATGAGAATAACACTTTTGGATTAAAATAACTTCTTTATGCATCTTTCCATACATAAATCCAATTTAGTAGGAATTACACTTTTAAAATAAAAGAATTTCTCTTATGCATCTAGTTTATGCATAAAATCATTTATGATGAAAATCACACTTTTAATATAAAAAAATATCTTTTATGCATATGTTTATGCATACAAATTATTTATGATGAAAATCACTCTTTTAATATAAAAGAATTTCTTTTATGCATCTAATTTATGCATAAAATCATTTATGATGAAAATGACACTTTTAATATAAAAAAATATCTTTTATGCATATGTTTATGCATACAAATCAATTATGATGAAAATTTTAATATAAAAAAATTTCTTTTATGCATATATTTATGCATACAAATCATTTATGATGAAAATCACTCTTTTAATATAAAAGAATTTCCTTTATGCATACAAATCATTTATGATGAAAATCACACTTTTAATATAAAAATTATATCTTTTATGCATATGTTTATGCATACAAATCATATATGATGAAAATCACTCTTTTAATATAAAAATTATATCTTTTATGCATATGTTTATGCATGATGAAAATCACTCTTTTAATGTAAAAGAATTTCTTTTATGCATCTAATTTATGCTAAAATCATTTATGATAAAAATCACACTTTTAATATAAATATTATATCTTTTATGCATATGTTTATGCATAAAAATTATTTATGATGAAAATCACACTTTTAATATAAAAAAATATTCTTTTATGCATAAAAATCAATAATGATAAAAGTAGCACTTTTATAATAAAAAATATTCTTTTATGCATACTTTTATGCAAAAAAATCAATAATGATAAAAGTAACACTTTTATAATTAAAAAAATTCTTTTATGCATAAAAATCAATATGATGAAAGTAACTCTTTTTGTAATAAAAATTATACTTTTATGCATTATTTTATGCATAAAAATCTATAATGAAGAAAGTAACACTTTCATAATAAAAAAATTATCAATAAGTATCTTTCATAGAATTTAATTCTATTGAAATTCATTCTTTTATAAAAATTAATCAATATATGCAACTACACATGTACATTTATATTTTTTTACACATATTTAGTGTTATTGGAGAGAGAACATCAATTGAATACTCTAACGATGAGGATTACTCTTTTTGATTAACAAAAGATGAAATTTATTTCACAAATTTTCAGAAAATTTTGCCATAACCTCCTTTGTATGGCTGACCATTTTTCAATTTGTAATTCACTAAAATTAATTAGAAGTTCACCAAGAGTATTTAAATCATTCTAGTATAAACATTTTCTACTTATTTAAGAGAAACATTATGAAAAACTTGATTTTATCTAGTAATCAATCATCTAGGATAAAGAATGGTTGGATTTACTAAAGAAGAGAGGGGAATGTCTTTTTTCAATGAGGCATAACATCATTTGATTTTAGAGAAGACAAAAATCATAAAAAAAACATAAAAGGAATAGAAAGAGAAGAATCTCTAACTTACATAGATAATTTGAGAGCTTTCCTTTGGCTTGATGGTTTGAGGGTTCTACTCTTGTTTGAAAACAACAGTGGCCGTCAATCTTTTAGAAGAGATATCAGTTCCTGTTTTACCATGTTTTGGCTTGGAGCAAGAAAATGTCTAGAGGGAGGTAATTCAAAATTGAGATATTTTTGGATATAAAAATCCTCCTAGTGTCTAAAATGGTTTCCCTTGAAATAGAAATTCAAAAAGAACTTTCCAATGTGTAATTGGAATTAATTGAAAATAGGTATAAAGGACCTTAGCCTAAGGGTCCAAATTTTTAGAAATTTTTGGATTATGGTCCAATTAAGGTTCCTATGGACCAATAAGATTAATCCAAATGCTTGAGTTTGACTTCACCGTCTCGCCGATGATGCAGAAAGGCTCACAACATGTCTTGGCTGACCACATGCCCCGCATCCCCAATGGAGAGCCGCCGTGGGAGTTGATGACGACTTGTGTGTTGAGATATCGAGCTCGTCTAGTGAGGCGGTGGACACTGATGACCCGCCTAGGGGATAGGCCCCACACTTACACCACTGGCATGGTTGGTGAGATCTTGGGTAATATGCGACCAGTGGGATGACAGGCTGTGTGATAGCCATTCTAGAGACTGGCATAGTTATAGTGCCAGCTCATTTAGTTGGGTTCACACTATAGAGAACCTATGTATGTATTGGTTGAGTACCTTTCATATTATGTGTACTCTTATCTTGTATATGGTGTGTTGAGTGTTGAGTGAAGAAGAAGAAGACTTTCAGCCTCTCAGCTTGTGTGTTCTCTATTAGGATTTTGTGAGTGTGTGTGTGCTTGCAAGAGCTCAAGCTCTCTTCCCCCCTGCATCTTTTCATGGTATCAGAGCCTGGTTCGTGCTAAGGACTGAGCTACAAGCAAGAGAACCACAGGAAGCGGTACGAGGGTAAGAGCTTCAACTACTCTTCCCTATTTGTGTTGGTGATTACACCCTTGTCGGGAGCTCTACGGGAGGCACCGGCAAATGATCTCTGATTGAGGAGCTTTCTTCGTGGGAGTAAAGCTATAGGACAACTATATTGTTCTATTAGACTTCATTTTCAGGGCCGAAAACGCGTTTCGGGCACGTCTGGACCTCCGTTTTTCAGAAAGCAGGCGATTTCGAGCACTGCGGGTAAGTCATCGATTCTCTCCAGAACTCTGTTTTAAGAACTGCAGGAAGACAGATTGACTGTGCAGACACAGTGGGTGCTGCAAAGAGGTCAACAGTTGCCATTGGGTGTATGTATGCACATTGAAGTCATTGGTTGTGACATTTGAGAGTACTACAGTACCGCTGCAGAAAATACAGCAGTTTGTGCAGGACAAACCAGAGTGCTATTTCTGGTAAAATTGTGTGTTTGGCAAGATGTCAAATGATGGCATAACCCAGATTGTGGCTGAGAAGCTTGATAAGAATAACTTCCATGCTTGGAGGTTCAGGTTGACGAATTTCCTGATGGGAAAGGGCTATTGGGACTACATAGAAGGTGAGCATGAAGAGGCGCCGGAGATACCGGACATAAATCCGACTGCTGCAGATGTGAAAGAGTTTAAAGACTAGAACCAAGGAGCCGGGAAAGTTATGTATTGGCTCTCCATTAGTATACAGGACACCATGATTGGGCACATTCAGGATGCCAAGTCTCCCAAGGAGGCGTGGGACACCTTGGTTGTTAAACTATATGAAACAAATACCAAGGCACGCAAGATACAGTTGAAGAACGAACTTCATACTGTGGAGAAAAAGAGCATGTCAGTGAATGATTATGCATTGAAGAGATAAAGGGTATTGTGGAATCCCTTGCATCTATTGGTGTGTCAGTAGATGATGATGATAAGGTGGAAGTATGTCTACGTGGTCTCGGGCCACAATACAAGGCATTCAAGATGTCTATTCAGACTCGGGAAAACATTCCCAACTTTACAGATTTGGTATCCATGCTGATCATAGAAGAGAAGAGCTTGGGTGAAGACCAACAGTCTTCACAAAACAAAAATAGTTCAGAGCAACAGGCCTTCTACACAAGTTCAGGTAGAGGACGGGTAGAGGAGGTCGTGGACGCGGTCAAGGAGGTTGCCGCACAGGTAATCAGAATTATGGCCAACAGGCAGCAACAACAACAGTCCCAGAATACACAACAACAACAACAACAACACGCAGGTGGAAGAGGCAAATTTAGAGGCAGGGGGAGTCAAAGAGGCCGTGGAAATTGGCAAAGGCAATATAGTGATGACGTGAATGCTATTATTGTGGTAAGCTTGGACATGTGCAAGCAGAATGTTATAAGAAGCAGGCTGACACATGCAAAATGGGAAAGCGCAGCAGAACAACTATGCATCCTCAAGCAGAAATAATGAGGATAATGAAACGTTGTTTGTTATGCAGCATGTCATGAATGCCATGTCTGAAAATGTTGAAGCAGCACAAAAAGATGATGTATAGTATGTGAATTCAGGTGCTTCGAACCACATGACAAGTCATGGGGGAGTGGTTCAAGGAGATGAAAAACCTTAAAAGACCAGGTTTTGTGGAAACAGGGGATGACACTACTCATCCAATTGCCCATGTTGGAGATGTGCCGTTGTCTATGCAGGATGGCAAAGTGAAGTACCTTGCAGATGTACTTCATGTACCGAACATAACAAAGAATCTAGTTTCAGCTGGCCAGATGATTGAGCAGGGTTTGCAGGTTCGGTTTAACCCTGATGGTTGTTATGTTGAAGACTTTCAAGACAAGTGCAGGTTGGTTGCAAAAGGCAACAGAGTGGGCAGAATATTTACATTGAATGTAGACATGCCTGAAATGAGTGCTGCGATGTTTGCAAATGGTTCAGGAATTGTTGCAAACACAGACATTTGGCATAAAAGAATTGGACATGTGAATGTGCAGCGAATGAAGTCTATGCAGACTAAAGGAATTGTGACAGGGCTGCCAAAGTTTAAAGTGGAAGGTATGCAGAGAATATGTGAAGCATGCCAATTTGGAAAGCAAACAAAGCATGTATTTCCACGTAATAGATATGTGAGTAGAAATGCACTAGATGTTGTGCATTCAGATGTATGGTGTCCTACGAAGACCATGTCTATGGGAGGGTGCAGGTATTATGTGACATTCATTGATGACCACACAAGGAAAGTGTGGGTATATTTCATGAAGGAGAAGAGTGAGGTGTTCACTCACTTTCAGAATTTCAGAGTTTTGATTGAAAAGCAAACAGGAAAATATGTAAAGTGCCTAAGGTCAGATGGAGGGGGAGAGTACTTCTCCAATGAGTTCTCTGAATTTTTGAAGAAGAATGGTATTCGGAGACAGTTTACATGCAGATACACTCCGCAGCAAAATGGAGTTGTTGAGCAAAAAAACAGGCACATTGCTGAGATTGCGCAAGCATTGATGGAAGAGAAGAATATGCCGCATAGCTATTGGGCTGAGGCTGTTTGTACAGCAGTATACATTATGAACAGGACTCCAACTGCAGCCATACATGATGTAACTCCAAAGGAGAAGTTTACTGGCAGAAAACCAGATTTGTCTCATCTTTGGATGCATTGCATATGTGCATGTGCTAGATGAGATGAGAACTAAGCTGGATCCGAAAGCTGAAAAATGTGTGTTTATTGGATATTCCCTTGAGCAAAAGGGATACAGGTGTTATAACCCTGCTACACGTGAGTTGAGGGTAAGCAGGGATGTTGTCTTTGATGAGATGAGCAGTGGGTATGCTGCTAAAAAATAAGCTGTTGGGGCTGATGTGAGTGGAAGTGTGGTTGCTGAGAATGCAGGTCAGCAATCACAGTCTTTGAGTGGACCAGGAGAGTCCTCATCTAGTGGGTCTGTTGATAGACCATGGAGTGGCAGGCTACGTCATAATACCAGTCCTGCAAATGTGATTAGTACATCATGTAAAGGAAAAGAGAAAGTGGTTGAGCCCCTTAGTATGCCTGACATTTCTGTAGGGCATTCTCATGTTGATGGAGAGTCTAGTGGCTCAGATATGAGCCTTGATGAGGAGCTTGGGATCCCAGCTATGAGAACACCTAGTGTAAAGAAGGCTATGGAAGCCATGAATGAAAAGCTGCGAAGGTCTCGGAGAGTGAAAAACCCTGTGCAGAGATTTACATATGATGGTTATGTGGCACATCACTATGCATATATGGCAAAGGTTGTGCAGGTTGTAGAGCCCACATGCATTGATGAGGCTATTGGAAATGTGTGTTGGGAGAAAGCCATGGATGAGGAGATGGATGCACTACATGGAAATGAGACTTGGGATTTAGTGCAATTGCCTGAAGACAAGAAAGCCATTGGATGTAAGTGGGTGTACAAAGTAAAGCATAACAGTGATGGAAGCATAAATAGGTATAAGGCTAGGTTGGTAGCCAAAGGATATGGTACATAGATGCTGATTGGGCTGGTAGTATCTCAGATAGAAGATCTACCAGTGGATTCATGTTTTCTTTGGGGAGTGCTGCTGTGACTTGGAGCAGCAAGAAGCAGCCTACGGTTGCTCTATCAAGTACAGAGGCCGAGTACAGAGGAGCTGCTATGGTAGCATGTGTAAGATTCCTCCCCCAACCCTTTTTGATGTCTAGTATCTTCCCCTGTAATCAATCCCTCTTCAGAAATATAAAGACCTTGTTTCTAACTGTTTCAGCCTAGAGAGAGAAAATTATTCTAGAGAGAGAATATTCAGATTATGAATATTTTTGGATAGAAAAATAACTCATCTTATTAAAATAAGTTCCCCTGAAACAGAAACTCAAAAAGAATTTTCCAATGTGCAATTGGAATTAATTGGAAATGGGTATAAAGGACCTTAGTCTAAGGGTCTAGATTTTCAAAAATTTTTGGATTATGGTCCAATTAAGGTTCCTATGGCCAATAGCATTAATCCATGTGTAGGGAGGAGATAAATCCAATTTGTAAAAGAAGATACCCAAAAATGAGTAAATGCTCACATAAGATGAAGAGTTGAAAATGTACAAGGTTTATTAGTAAAAAACTATGAGCAATATTAAAAATATGAGATATTTTGGGTATCCAAAAATGAGTAAATGCTCACATAAGATGAAGAGTTGAAAATGTACAAGGTTTATTAGTAAAAAACTATGAGCAATATTAAAAATATGAGATATTCTGGGTATCCAAAAATGAGTAAATGCTCACATAAGATGAAGAGTTGAAAATGTACAAGGTTTATTAGTAAAAAACTATGAGCAATATTAAAAATATGAGATATTTTGGGTATAATCATTCCATTTTGACACATATGTAAGGAAGGGGAGTTCTTTAAAGGAGGTGCATATTTCACATGCTTGAATGAGTTTTAAACTCAAAAATAATGTGATATTTTTATCTCTCATCTCTCTTGAACCAAACCAAATCAAAATGGAACCAAACCGAATCAAAAAGTAACCAAACTAGGTCCAAATCTAGTCCAAAATCAACCAAACTGACTTGGAGAATTCTAGAATCAGTTTGTGTGGTTAGGAGCTCAATTTTTCCTATAAATAGAAGCCTTCCCTTGTTGAAAAAAATATAGTGTTTACACATTGTTACTCTACTCCACCTAAGCCAAGAACTGTGAATTCTTTAATAATTCACTAGTTTTTGACACTTCTCTCTTTCTTCAATTCCCATTGGTGGTTCCATCAACATACTGAACCAATTGATTGGTTGGGGGCCTCTATCCGTGAACAAAGAATCAAGCAATCTGTAAGGTAAGTGGTGAATTTTGATCTTTTCTATAATTTCTCAATGTTTCTCTCTTCTTAACCTCTCTCAAGCTTGAGAAGCTTAATTGGAATGGTTTTTGAATGCTATTGAAGTTAATTGATGAATGGTAGTGAAGAGTTACTTAATTTGATGAATGCTATTGAAGTTAATTGATTAATGATAGTTAAGAGTTACATAAATTTCCATTTATGTTTAATTCAAATGGTTTTTATGTAATTTCTCTCTCTCACTCAAGAAATGGTCATACTCATGACCCTTTCTCAATCCAAATGAAGCTTTTCATAAAGTTTTTCCTTAATCCAAGATTATTCTATGCTTAAGACCAAATTAATGGCTTTCCCTATGCTTTTAGTTTATGTATTTCATGAATATTGATGATTCAATCCATTATGGATTAATGATCCAATTAGGGATCATTCTAATTATTTCTTTAATGATAAGCTTTATCCCTTAGAAAAATTGAGATTTATCAGTCATAGCAGCGGAGCTATGGCAAAATTTTTATAAAAATTACGCATAAAATAATTTCATTCAAATCATGAAAAGAGGACTTCCTACCATATTCTAAGAATTATCATCCTAGATTAATTGAAAGAATTTCATAGTAATCATGGAAAAATTGGATTTTTATATTATACATAAAAGATAAATATTTTATTATAAAAGTGTTACTTTTAGCATAATTGAATTTAATGCATATAGGTATGCATAAGAGATGAATATTTTATTATAAAAGAGTTACTTTTAGCATAATTGAATTTCATGCATAGAGGTATGCATAAGAGATGAATATTTTATTATAAAAGAGTTACTTTTATCATAATTGAATTTCATGCATAGAGGTATGCATAAGAGATGCATATTTTATAATAAAAGTGTTACTTTTAGCATAATTAAATTTCATGCATAGAGGTATGCATAAGAGATGAATATTTTATTATAAAAGAGTTACTTTTAGCATAATTGAATTTCATGCATAGAGGTATGCATAAAAGATAATTATTTTATTATAAAAGTGTTACTTTTAGCATAATTGAATTTCATGCATAGAGGTATGCATAAAAGATATGGGAAGTGATAAGATGTGATAAGATGCATATGAGATGAGTTAGGATGTGATAAGATGAGTTAGGAAGTGAAAGGATGTGTATGGGATGAGGTAAGAAGTGTATGTGATGGGATAAGGTGTATATGGGTTATGATAGGGTGAGAATATGGATGTGAATGTGGATGGGTATGTATGGATGTATGCATGTAGATGTGGATGCATGAATGTGGATGTATGGATGTGAATGAGGATGTGGATGTGGATGCATGGATGTAAATGTGGATGTGTATGTATGGATGTATGCATGTAGATGTGAGTGTAAATGTGGATGTGTATGTATGGATGTATGCATGTAGATGTGAGTGTAAATGTGGATGTATGGATGTAAATGAGGATGTGGATGTAGATGCATGGATGGGATGTGGATGTATGCATGTAGATGTGAATGTACGCATATAGATGTGGATGTATGGATGTGAATGTGCATGTGGATGTGGATATATGTATGGATGTGAATATATAATATGTGATGTGAAGGAATATGAAGTGATGAGATGGAAAATGATGTGATGGGATGAGTACTCATATAAATGGAATGTGGAATAAGTAATGTGGATTGATGAGGGATAAGGTGGAAAAATGAGAGTTAATATAGAAACTGTATTTGTAAACTGTTTGTAAATGCTGTTTGTAAATGACTGTTTTATGTCAAGAATGCTGGGAAAGCATTTTGACCGTCTTGTGATTAAGGTCGTGGAGACCTAACTGATGAAGTTGCAACTGCTGACGGAGAGTCAATGGAGGACGTCTCGCGTAGCAAGGTCGACCGAGGCCTTAACCAGCCTCGGTGTGCGATTAAAATGGTGAGCTTCCGGTGAGGGGCCAAGGAAGCGGCCTATGAGTGAAGCGCTAGGTCACCTGCGAAGGATCCTAGAGGGTGCTGACCATACGGTGCTCGGGCTCTGGGTCGCCCAGGATACCCACGCGTGCGTCGAGGAAGATATTGGAACAAGGAGTAAGAGTTGTTTTCTGAAACCGGGCATGGATCTGGTTGATTGACCTTGCTGGTCTTCAATGGATGAGTCCATGGCTCTTTATATGGATCTGTTGGTTGATCTTGCTGATCTTCAACGAGAGTCCATTTTGATTATATTACTGAGTATTATGGGCTAGGAACCATTGAAAAGACCCCTGAGTGGACAGGTGGTGAGCGTTCTGGTTACCAATGATGCCATAGGTACTCTGATGAAGGAATGATGGAAAATTAAGAATCAACCGGATAATTTGGAATATTGTGATCAGTGATACTATGGCTTCATCAAAGGATTGTTTTAAAACTGGTTGAATCTGTGAAAAGGCAATTTCATATTGGGTGTGTGAGTGGTGTGACTAGTTTTATTTTTGCATGAACATCCGGCTAGGGGGCCTGGGAACTCTTTTCCCTGGTACCCGGGGATAAAAAAATCAAATTCTAAATTGGATCCCATCACTACAGTGGTTGGGCGGTTGGCTAACCCATGGGACTGGATGGGGTTAGGCTGGATTGATGGATCTGTAAATCGAGACTCAATTTCTGTTATTACGATAGATAAAGTAAATCTCGGATAGTAATTGTTCTATGGATAGGAATCAACGGCAGCTGTGCCTCTTTGATGGGAAAAAAAGCGTTGATCCCAATGATCCAAGTGTAAGTTTCTTCCTTGATCTGACCGAGTATCTTTATAGGTACAATCGGATCAGCTTGATCAGTAATGGACTTGACTACGTTAGATAAAAAAGTTATCCTGGTGGAATCGCCGTGCTTTCCGGGTAAGAGAAGTTTTTCCGAGTCCGATTTTTGGAAAAATCGACGGATTAGTCTCTTGTCCGGATATCCGTGGACAAGGCCCCAAATGTGGGACCCCTGTCTCGTGCGAGAAGTGCTACTTCCGCTGCCAGTATCCTGAATCCGTTGCTCGGTGGGAACAGGGATCTTACAATGGGGAAAAAAGCGTTGATCCCAATGATCTAAGTGCAAGTTTCTTCCTTGATCTGACCGAGTATCTTTATAGGTACAATCGGATCAGCTTGATCAGTAATGGACTTGACTACGTTAGATAAAAAAGTTATCCTGGTGGAATCGCCCGTGCTTTCTGGGTAAGAGAAGTTTTTCCGAGTCCGGTTTTTGGAAAAATCGATGGATTAGTCTCTTGTCCGGATATCCGTGGACGGGGCCCCGAATGTGGGACCCTTGTCTCGCACGAGAAGTGCTACTTCCGCTACTAGTATCCCGAATCTGTTGCTCGGTGGGAACAGGGATCTTACAATTGGTATCAGAGCCTTTGGCCTAATAAAGATCAACTGAGAAACCAAATATGTCAAAAAAATTTCAAGAGACACAAAAAGGTTGTAATTGTGTGATATAATTCATACAATTTGATATTCAAACTGAAATTCGTAATTTGGTAATTGAGTCTTCAGATGGAAATACCGCAATTATATAGAATCCCTGACTTGCTTGAGGCCTAGACATGATGGTATTTACCTTATAATTCCAAGGGCAGTGACTACCCGTATATACCGAGAGTATAACTGCACCTCTTTACTGACAGTATATACGAGTAAATCTAAGACTTGAAATTATAAGCATTACTGCTATCCAGATGATGATTTCGAATGTGGTTGATATGATTTTTAATTCTGTTTGAGAATTGATGAATTGATTTGGATTCTGATGGAAAATTCTAATTGAAAAATGATTATTTTTAAAATTTAGTTGAAATATAATGAAACCACAATGAGGAGGAATGGGACGAGTCCCTGTGATGATATTCATAACTAGAATGAAACCACAATGAGGAGGAATGGGACGAGTCCCTGTGATGATATTCACAACTAGAATGATGATAATGAATTCAGCAAATCACTATGAGATTAGTGGGTTGTGCTGTCAGATTGCTACTGTTAATACTTGACCGGTAGATCAAGTTAAGGGATGTCAAATTGAGAACTTGCTTGACTGAAATTTCCGTGGAGGAGTGTTCCGAAGGAAACTTTTTGGTCTAATGGACCATTATCATGTTAAAGATATGAATGATATGATCTGAATGAATTGTTATTTAATGATGAGTTCTATATAAGGGATATTTATCCCAGTGTTCTGTTGGGTTGACCAGAATATAAGGAACCCCAGAATAAAATTGGATCTTAAGAAAAAGAGCTGTCCTCTACCTTGCGAGATGAGGACATCTCGCACTTTTTTAAGTGGGGTAGAATGTAAGATTCCTCCCCAGCCTTCGAGGTATACAGGAGTAAGAATCTCCCTTTGTGATCTTATAATTATTCCCTCTCTAAAATAAAAGAAAGTTTCTGTTTAAAAAAGGAAGACCCTTTCCCTAGAATACTTCTCAGGAGTCCCACCTGTTTTAAGGATTTAGAACAATGAGTTCAGAAGTGAGAATCGTTGTTTTGGATACCAAGGTTTTGGTTTTCATTCGAGTATGGCCCAAAAGAAGTTCTTTATCTCTTGGGGAGTATAAGAAGTTATCCCCCAGATATTGTGAGCCTTATATCTGAATTCAATGAAAGTAGGTGACTTAGCCTACGAACTTCTTTTATCCCCTCATCTCAAAGTTCTTAATGTATTTCATAGAAATATGTGCCAAACCCAAATCATGGAAAGACGGTAAAACTTTAGTGGCAAGTTACCGTTGGCTTCTAAGTTACGCTAGCTCCTTCCTTTATATAAGTCGTAACTTTTACTCATCGCTCACAGTAATCTTACTTCCATCGATCTCCCTTCTAATTAATCTCCTTCATGGCTTGGCAACAGGAATTAGTTTTATCCATGATGATTTCTCACCTTCAAGACGCAAGAGAGTCTGTGAAGAAAGACTTTATAGAACAGTATGAGCGCTCACTTTTTCCTCACCTAGGAACTTCTTTAGCTCAGACCAAATGGCGGACCTATCAAAACATAACTAGGGTAACACCCTGGGGTCAGCAGCACTTTCGTAACAATGTCCGCTTGGCCATGGTTATTGAAGCTTTGGGTTTGGGTCCCCGATACTACTGCATCATGAGATCAAGGCATCTTGGGTTTTCTGAGCGGGTCTTCTTACTGGCGTGTTTTCTTCCTCATGAGAAGATATGCCTTTACCCCATTTTTGGCTTGCCTCTCAGAGGTCCTTTTATTAGATCACCTCATACCACTGAGATAGGTGCGGCAATAACTAGCAGAATCATTCCCATAGATGAGTTACCCTATACTTGTGCAACTTGTGAGTGCTGCTTTTGTGACCATATGATGGACGGGCTTATGTAAGTGTAAAGAGTTCTTCTATCTTTACTGTATAAGTTCCGAGAATGAATAAAGTTTAAATCTTGTTCTTATTTTGAATCTTGCTCTCTTTAAGACTTTTCTTGGTTAATCTTGATTAAAATTTTTCTCTAAGTCTCATATTCGTGCATCTTGCGAAATTATCCCAATTTGCGAGATGAGGACATCTCGCATTTTTTAATAAGTGGGATAGAATGTAAGATTCCTCCCCCAACCCTTTTTGATGTCTAGTATCTTCCCCTGTAATCAATCCCTCTTTAGAAATATAAAGACCTTGTTTCTAACTGTTTTAGCCTAGAGAGAGAAAATTATTCTAGAGAGAGAATATTCAGATTATGAATATTTTTGGATAGAAAAATAACTCATCTTATTAAAATAAGTTCCCCTGAAACAGAAACTCAAAAAGAATTTTCCAATGTGCAATTGGAATTAATTGGAAATGGGTATAAATGACCTTAGTCTAAGGGTCTAGATTTTCAAAAATTTTTGGATTATGGTCCAATTAAGGTTCCTATGGACCAATAGCATCAATCCATGTGTAGAGAGGAGATAAATCCAATTTGTAAAAGAAGATACCCAAAAATGAGTAAATGCTCACATAAGATGAAGAGTTGAAAATGTACAAGGTTTATTAGTAAACTCTGAGCAATATTAAAAATATGAGATATTTTGGGTATCCAAAAATGAGTAAATGCTCACATAAGATGAAGAGTTGAAAATGTACAAGGTTTATTAGTAAAAAACTATGAGCAATATTAAAAATATGAGATATTTTGGGTATCCAAAAATGAGTAAATGCTCACATAAGATGAAGAGTTGAAAATGTACAAGGTTTATTAGTAAAAAACTATGAGCAATATTAAAAATATGAGATATTTTGGGTATAATCATTCCATTTTGACACATATGTAAGGAAGGGGAGTTCTTTAAAGGAGGTGCATATTTCACATGCTTGAATGAGTTTTAAACTCAAAAATAATGTGATATTTTTATCTCTCATCTCTCTTGAACCAAACCAAATCAAAATGGAACCAAACCGAATCAAAAAGTAACCAAATTTAAAGGTCCAAATCTAGTCCAAATTCAACCAAAAATCTAGTCCAAATTCAACCAAAGTGACTTGGAAAATTCTAGAATCAGTTTGTGTGATTAGGAGCTCAATTTTTCCTATAAATAGAAGCCTTTCCTTGTTGAAAAAAATATAGTGTTTACACATTGTTACTCTACTCCACCTAAGCCAAGAACTGTGAATTCTTTAATAATTCACTAGTTTTTGACACTTCTCTCTTTCTTCAATTCCCATTGGTGGCTCCATCAACATACTAAACCAATTGATTGGTTGGGGGCCTCTATCCGTGAACAAAGAATCAAGCAATCTGTAAGGTAAGTGGTGAATTTTAATCTTTTCTATAATTTCTCAATGTTTCTCTCTTCTCAACCCCTCTCAAGCTTGAGAAGCTTAATTGGAATGGTTTTTGAATGCTATTGAAGTTAATTGATGAATGGTAGTGAAGAGTTACTTAATTTGATGAATGCTATTGAAGTTAATTGATTAATGATAGTTAAGAGTTACATAAATTTCCATTTATGTTTAATTCAAATGGTTTTTATGTAATTTCTCTCTCTCACTCATGAAATGGTCATACTCATGACCCTTTCTCAATCCAAATGAAGCTTTTCATAAAGTTTTTTCTTAATGATCCAATTAGAGATCATTCTAATTATTTCTTTAATGATAAGCTTTATCCCTTAGAAAAATTGAGATTTATCAGTCATAGCAGCGGAGCTATGGCAAAATTTTTATAAAAATTACGCATAAAATAATTTCATTCAAATCATGAAAAGAGGACTTCCTACCATATTCTAAGAATTATCATCCTAGATTAATTGAAAGAATTTCATAGTAATCATGGAAAAATTAGATTTTTATATTATACATAAAAGATAAATATTTTATCATAAAAGTGTTACTTTTAGCATAATTGAATTTCATGCATTGAGGTATGCATAAGAGATGAATATTTTATTATAAAAGAGTTACTTTTAGCATAATTGAATTTCATGCATAGAGGTATGCATAAGAGATGAATATTTTATTATAAAAGAGTTACTTTTATCATAATTGAATTTCATGCATAGAGGTATGCATAAGAGATGAATATTTTATTATAAAAGTGTTACTTTTAGCATAATTGAATTTCATGCATAGAGGTATGCATAAGAGATGAATATTTTATTATAAAAGAGTAACTTTTAGCATAATTAAATTTTATGCATAGAGGTATGCATACTTTTATCTTTTATGCATAGAGGTATGCATAAAAGATAATTATTTTATTATAAAAGTGTTACTTTTAGCATAATTGAATTTCATACATAGAGGTATGCATAAAAGATATGGGAAGTGATAAGATGTGATAAGATGCATATGAGATGAGTTAGGATGTGATAAGATGAGTTAGGAAGTGATAGGATGTGTATGGGATGAGGTAAGAAGTGTATGTGATGGGATAAGGTGTATATGGGTTGTGATAGGGTGAGAATATGGATGTGAATGTGGATGGGTATGTATGGATGTATGCATGTAGATGTGGATGCATGAATGTGGATGTATGGATGTGAATGAGGATGTGGATGTGGATGCATGGATGTAAATGTGGATGTGTATGTATGGATGTATGCATGTAGATGTGAGTGTAAATGTGGATGTGTATGTATGGATGTATGCATGTAGATGTGAGTGTAAATGTGGATGTATGGATGTAAATGAGGATGTGGATGTAGATGCATGGATGGGATGTGGATGTATGCATGTAGATGTGAATGTACGCATATAGATATGGATGTATGGATGTGAATGTGCATGTGGATGTGGATATATGTATGGATGTGAATATATGATATGTGATGTGAAGGAATCTGAAGTGATGAGATGGAAAATGATGTGATGGGATGAGTACTCATATAAATGGAATGTGGAATAAGTAATGTGGATTGATGAGGGATAAGGTGGAAAAATGAGAGTTAATATAGAAACTGTATTTGTAAACTGTTTGTAAATGTTGTTTGTAAATGACTGTTTTATGTCAAGAATGCTGGGAAAGCATTTTGACCGTCTTGTGATTAAGGTCGTGGAGACCTAACAGATGAAGTTGCAACTGTTGACGGAGAGTCAATGGAGGACATCTCGCATAGCAAGGTCGACCGAGGTCTTGACCAGCCTCGGTGTGCGATTAAAATGGTGAGCTTCCGGTACGGTGGATGAGGGGCCAAGGAAGCGGCCTATGAGTGAAGCGCTAGGTCACCTACGAAGGATCCTAGAGGGTGCTGACCATACGATGCTCGGGCTCTGGGTCGCCCAGGATACCCACGCGTGCGTCGAGGAAGATATTGGAACAAGGAGTAAGAGTTGTTTTCTGAAACCGGGCATGGATCTGGTTGATTGACCTTGCTGGTCTTCAATGGATGAGTCCATGGCTCTTTATATGGATCTGTTGGTTGATCTTGCTGATCTTCAACGAGAGTCCATTTTGATTATATTACTGAGTATTATGGGCTAGGAACCATTGAAAAGACCCCTGAGTGGACAGGTGGTGAGCGTTCTGGTTACCAATGATGCCATAGGTACTCTGATGAAGGAATGATGGGAAATTAAGAATCAACCGGATAATTTGGAATATTGTGATCAGTGATACTATGGCTTCATTAAAGGATTGTTTTAAAACTGGTTGAATCTGTGAAAAGGCAATTTCATATTGGGTGTGTGAGTGGTGTGACTAGTTTTATTTTTGCATGAACATCTGGCTAGGGGGCCTGGGAACTCTTTTCCCTGGTACCCGGGGATAAAAAAATCAAATTCTAAATTGGATCCCATCACTACAGTGGTTGGGCGGTTGGCTAACCCATGGGACTGGGGATGGGGTTAGGCTGGATTGATGGATCTGTAAATCGAGACTCAATTTCTGTTATTACGATAGATAAAGTAAATCTCGGATAGTAATTGTTCTATGGATAGGAATCAACGGCAGCTGTGCCTCTTTGATGGGGAAAAAAGCGTTGATCCCAATGATCCAAGTGTAAGTTTCTTCCTTGATCTGACCGAGTATCTTTATAGGTACAATCGGATCAGCTTGATCAGTAATGGACTTGACTACGTTAGATAAAAAAGTTATCCTAGTGGAATCGCCCGTGCTTTTCAGGTAAGAGAAGTTTTTCCGAGTCCGATTTTTGGAAAAATCGACGGATTAGTCTCTTGTCCGGATATCCGTGTGGACGAGGCCTGTCTCGCGCGAGACGTGCTACTTTCACTGCTAGTATCCCGAATCTGTTGCTCGGTGGGAACAAGGATCTTACAGCATGTGAGGTAGCTTGGTTGAGGAAGCTACTTGCAGATTTGGGTCTATCAGTGCATAAACAAGTCATTTTCTGTGACAACATTAGCAGTATACAGTTGGCCAGGAACCCAGTTTTTCATGCTCGCATGAAGCATATATAGGTCCACTACCACTTTGTCAGAGAGAAGATCTTGGCAGGAGAACTTGACCTTGTTTATGTCAGCATAGAGGACCAGGTAGCTGACATCTTCACCAAAGCATTGGGTACAGAGAAGCTCCGCAGATTCAGGGCTTCACTTGGTGTACATGAGATGGAGTTGAGCTCGACTCCATCTCATGTACCATTTCCTGAAGGCAAGAAAGCTATTGGTTGTAATAAGTGGGTGTATAAGGTGAAGCATAACAGTGATGGTAGCATAAGAAGGTGCAAGGCTAGACTGGTAGCCAAAGGATATGTGCACACACATGGGATTGATTATGAGGAGATATTTGCTCCGGTTGCAAAGATGGAAACTGTGAGAGTCATGATTGTGGTGGCTGTAGCTAAAGGCTTAGTTTTACATCAGATGGGATTAAAAAATGAATTCTTGCATGGTGACTTGCAAGAAGAATCGTATAGGGATCAGCCACCTGGTTTTGAGGATACAGGTCACCCAGAGTATGTATGTAAGCTTCGTAAGGCTTTGTATGGGCTAAAGCAAGCTCCAAAAGCATGACATGACAAGATTGTTGAGTATCTTGTCACTATTGTTTTTTATATGGCAAATGTAGATCACTCTTTGTAGGTGCACAAGAGTGATAAGGGTATTGTGATCATCACCATGTATGTAGATGATCTTATTGTTGGGGGTGACAACTTGGATGAGATTGAGTATGAAAAAAGTCTTCTCAAAAGGAAGTTTGAGATGAAGGATTTGGGAGATTTGCGTTACATTTTGGGAATTGAGGTCATTCGCACACTTGATGGTATTTGGCTATCACAGAGATAGTATGTATTGGACATGTTGTCCAAGTATGGGATGGCTGATTGTAAGTCAATATCGGTGCCATTAGATCGACTTCTAATCATCTTTGAGTGGATAGAGGAATGCCAACACAGGCATATAACATCCTGAAGAAATCCTTTTGGTAAGCGCTCCCATCTTGAGGCCCCCAAATTGGAACATCATATTTCACATCCACATCGATGCCTTTGCCTTTTGGGTGTATGCTGGCTTAACCCAGTGAACACAATAGGGATTTCCCTATTAGCTTTGCCAGTCGACAACTCAATGAGGTAGAATGTAACTATACCACCACTGAAAGGGAAGGGTTAGCAATGGTTTGCATAATCAAAAAGTTTCGCCACCATTATCTTCTGGCAACTAAATTCATCTTTTTTGTAGACCACCAAGCCCTCCTTTATATTGTGAACAAACCCCGCATGACCTGTAGGATCACTAGATGGTTGCTAATCTTGCTTGAGTTCGACTTCACTGTCTCGCCGATGATGCGGGAAAGGCTCACAACATGTCTTGGCTGACCACATGCCCCGCATCCCCAATGGAGAGCCACCGTGGGAGTTGATGACGACTTACCTGTTGAGATATCGAGCTCGTCTAGTGAGGCGGTGGACACTGATGACCCGTCTGGGGGATAGGCCCCACACTTACACCACTGGCATGGTTGGTGAGATCTTGGGTGATATGCAGCCAGTGGGATGACAGGCTGTGTGACAGCCATTCTAGAGACTGGCATAGTTATAGCGCCAGCTCATTTAGTTGGGTTCACACTATAGAGAACCTGTGTATGTATTGGTTGAGTACCTTTCATATTATGTGTTCTCTTATCTTGTATATGGTGTGTTGAGTGTTGAGTGAAGAAGAAGAAGACTTTCAGCCTCTCACCTTGTGTGTTCTCTATTAGGGTTTTGTGAGTGTGTGTGTGCTTGCAAGAGCTCAAGCTCTCTTCCCCCTTGCATCTTTTCATTTCCGCCAGATGCCACTTTGTTCTAACTGTGCTTAAATCTTGAATGGGAAGAGATCACACACTTCCTTGTTGCCAATGGCCTACTCGTTGACCCACTCCTCAACAAATATTGAGCAAGGTGCCTCACTAAAAAGGTGGCCCGCTACTACAAGCAGGGGAAGGACAAAATTGTAAGATGATGTGTCTGCGAAGATGAGTATGTCTTCCTTTTAGAATAGGCCCACTCCGGGCCTATGCAAGAGAACACTTTGCACCAGACATCATTGCTCACAAAGTCCTTACAGTAGGGCTATGGTGGCACACCTTGATGGTGGCAAATATAAATTAATATGTCAAACATTACGAATGAATGCCAACGAGTGGCAATCCCACGCTTTAAGGATTGTATGCCCCTAATCCATGTCATGTCCTTACAACCATTTGAAAAGTGGGGGATTGATTTCATCGAACCCATTAGTCTAGCAGCTCGATACACCCAAGCTCAATACATTATAATGGCCATGGACTATTGCACTAAATGGGTCAAAGCAAGGGCCACCCACAAGGCTGATGTGAGATCCACTGCAAATTTTCTTTATGAATCAAAATAATCACTTACTTTGGATGCCCTCTTAAGATCATGAGTGACAATGGCACACACTTTGTTAATCAAGTAATACAATTCTTGTTACAAGAATTCCTAGTCACTCTCATAGAAAGTCTTCCCCTTACTATCCCCAAGCCAATGGTGAAGGCAAGAACAAAAGTAAAGTCCTTTGTGCCATCCTGACCAAAACCGTTGAGGCCAACAGCAATGATTGGAAACATAAATTACCTACGCTACACTCTGGGCATATCACACATCCTATAGGGTGCGGCCACAAATGCAACACCATTCAGCCTAACCTATGATACTGAAGCGGTCATGCCTCTAGAATTCCTAGTACCCAGTTTAGGAATTGTAAAATACAGGAAAAACTCATAGGCAATGGCCTCAGGACTAAAGCTCAACGAGACATGCCTCCTCGTTGTATACAACATGATTGTAGAAAAATTGAGGCATAAACAATGGTTTGATAGCCAAATTAAAGATAAAAAAATGAATGAGGGCAACATAGTCCTCCTCTACATCATAAAAAACCACAAAAAGAAATTGAAATTCGGAGGCTTAGGACCCTTCCTAGTCACTGAGATAACCCCACAAGGCACAGTGCGCATTGAAATGCTCGACGACGTCGAAATGGTGGGATACTTCAATGGTAGCAAACTGAAATGCTAGTATGGTCCACTCACTAAAACTACACTGAGGGCCATTAATGCCAAAAAACAACAAAAAAAATAGCATGAAGAGATGAAAAAAACATCCCAACGGGAAGCCAAAGAGTGGCAAGCAAAACTTTGGGGTAAAAACATTATGGTTAACATGGCCCAAGTGTGGTAGACCTCACAAAAAAAGATTGGGAAGTGAAACCTACTTGGTTGTGGTTAGGAATGACCACACCGACAAGTTTTATCCAAAAATTGGCTCTTGTTGATATACAAGAGCTAATCACAACTTAATGACCTATGATATTTGGCTCTTGCTCAAGCGGCCCTCATTAACAAACACCCCATCTCGGTCACCACAGTGGTCTCACAATCGGTTAAGTGTTTAGGCACAATCACAACTTTGTTCCGCATTGGCAATAACCCCTTGGAAGGGAAGTTTTACGTGATTCTTGCAAGAACCATGAGTGAACAAATTCTTTTGGGGGACGAACAGATGGGATGCAACCACTGCCAAATCGATTGGGACCGAGCAAGGACAGTGGCCTGTGGTGGTCAAGTTACTATCCTCATGACAGATGAAGAACCCTTGCCCCCCAATAATCCACCCCAAGTTGATGACCCCACTCCTCTGCCCACCATCACTCTGTCCTCCACCCACAATATAGAACCATGCTACTTAAGAAGAGGCCTCTCCCCCCTATGAATAACCAATTGCCTTGCACATCCTCATTCAACACCCAACTCGACAAGCCCCCAAACATGCCTCAACAACACCACCATGGCTGCTAACCCCCTTCATAGGACTAACCCCACTAACAAGCCTAATCCACCCCAGGAACACCTTCAGTCCCCCCGATGCCCACAAGGCCAAAGCTCTCGCCCCTAGGTACCCAAGAAGCTCCTCATAGCCCAAGGATATTATGAAGGTGCTAAAATGTTAAAACCCTAAGATCTCTCTAAATAATTGTTATACATAAACATGCATAAATCAGGCATAAACTCAACCACCCGAGCCCAAGGGATGCACACATGAATTATAAATGAAATACATCATACCTCTACCTTGATGTCCCATACCATCAAGAGGTATAACTCCAATCCAATAGCATGAAGCTATAGTGTGAAATGGTCACCCTCTACACAAGAGAGCATAACATAACCTAGCCTCAAGCCTCCAGCCCCCTTTGAGTGCGCCCCATGCCCGTATTATATAGGAGGGCCCTCAAGTGACTCTTGACTCTCCATTTCCCATGTGTGACCCTTGGATGCCTGACCCTAACCTTAACCCTTAAGGTTAGTCCTAACCCATGCTCCACTAGAGCTTACTCCCATGCTCCCATGCTCACAAGCCTAATGTGGGTTAGCCTCCTAGTATATGCACACATAATGTGTATATAACATAGCACACATAATGTACATATAACATACTTCCCCTCTCTCAAAACATTGCACTCTTACAATGAAAAGAAGGAGAACTGCATTGAGCAATCTCAACCGACTCCCAAGTCGAATCCTCTATTTCCTTATCTTTCTACCTAATTTTAACCTCAAGGATTAGTCAACTACAAAGATTCCTTTCCTTGATTTCAAGTACCTTATCAGGTTCATGTGGAACATAGGATAAATCTTCAACTTCAATGAGTTCTTGAGGAGTAACTGTGTTATCCTCTTCTCCCAGTTTTCCTTTCAATGAAAGACTCGATGAACTCTAACAATTGGAGGTAGATTAAGATCATACGCAACTGTGCCAATCCGATATCGAAATGGACCACAATATCTAGGAGATAAATTTGAGCATTTTTCCATTGACAAAGTCTCAGAATCTTTAGGAACATTTAAAAAAAACAAAGCTCCTGGTTCAAAAGACCAAGTTGAATATCCTCTATCAGCATAGAACTGTGCCCTATCCTGAGCACTCCTGATAGAATCCCGAGCTTCGATCAGCATTTCCTGCATATCACGCAAGAAATCCCTCGATGCATCAAGCTCGATGTCCTTAAGACTGACATCAATAGGTGCCCTGGGTTGATACCCATACATACGTATGCAAGGACTAAAACCAATAGCCGTATATTTAAAACTGCTATAGGCAAATTTCATCATTGGAAGATATTTTTTCGAATATGATGATTTTCTAGAGACATATGCATGAAGCATATACTCTACAATCTGATTCATATGCTCTGTTTGCCCATCAGACTACGGATGATCAGAGCAATTCACATTCAAAGTAACTTCCTCGTTGTAAACCATTCGGAATAAAGTAGGAAAACATGGCATTATAACAGCAGAAACCAGGGATTCATCGGTGCCCCGACATACCCACATCTGCATATGGAATAATCGACATCCCGAGTTACCCATATCAACATAGAGAGTCATCAACGTCTCGATGAGTCACATATGTTCATCCGTAAACCTATCAGGTTAATTGTATAAATCACCTAAAGTACGGAACTAGAGAAAGAAATGCCAATAAAAAGGAAGAATCCAAATTTCCTTATCCGAACACAACAAGATAAACTTTTTTGAACTCTAAAGAAAGAGATTTCAACAAGTGAAAATGCCGACAAGATTACCCTCATCAAAACATGCAGGCTATAGATAAAAGAAGTTTATCTAGAGAATACCCATAGTATAACTTCTAGTGAATTTAAAAAATGAGATTGTCTTTGAATGTTGAGGTCAACATGCTAAGTGATGTAAGCAAAGCAACAATCTTGAGCCCAAATTATCCCATAAGATAATATATGTGAGGGATCACTAGTGTCCCATGCCACCCATACATACCTTAACAATTTGAAACTCCCTAGTATGTCGTCTAGGAAAATATGAATAAAATCCTGTACAAAAGGAATAAGATGGCCTTATCCAGACTTTCACATACTAAAACCTATCTCTATATACCTGAGACTACATCAAGGAATAACCCTTATCGAGTACATCATGAGAAAAGAATTTTGAATTATTGGTGCCTTTCTAATGATAACTACCCAAAACACAATAAAGTTAGGGTAGAAAATAACTCACCTAGATAATAAGTAACTAGGCATCCGAGTTGGAATATGTATAAGAGTACAAGCAATATACTCCAAAATTACATGCAAAAAACGAAGGCAAATGCTACTTCAAAGCATATAAAATTATCCAAAAGATCAAAAGGTCCTTATAAAACCATGGATAAAAGCATAAAAACTCCTCGAATCCATGAAAACCATAGTTGATCATAAAAATCAATGCATACCATCTAATGGACATTAATCATGCCAAAAGAAGCATTAAAAATGGTGGCCAACTCATCATCAATCCGGAGTATATGAATGTGGTGTCGTTCAAACAAAACTCCAAAGTAAGCAAGTGAAACACATGTGTGTAGCACTCAATAAAAAACCCCTAGACACAAGTGATCTAGGCAGAACCTCATGAGTCCATATAAAACTTGGAAAACATCCAATAAAATCCACCAAAACAAACCGATCAACTAACCCATGATAGAATTTGTCTTAGGCTTATCATGAAAAAGTGTCAAAGGTGAAACACACTTTGAACGCAAATTATAGACATTAAAAGAAATTAAGAAACATGTCCAAAAAGAATGGCTAAATAATGGTAAAAAATCATGAAAACATTGAAACAGAAAAGCCTGCGGCGGCTGCCACTTCCTGCACCCCCACCTGCTCACGAAGAGATAGAGAGAGACCTGCAGCTCTGCAGTAGCCAAGAGAGGGGCAAAGGCGTGTGCAGCCCGACTCCAGTCCTCCTGCTATTCAGCCCCTGTGCGCCCCTGCAAACTCCCCGCCAGCCTTCCAAAAGCGTGAGAGAAAGGCTTTTTCATGCAGTCGACTTCTCTCCCTAAAAATAACGTAAGAGCCCCCTCCCCCCCCCCCCAAAAAAAAGGGCCACGACCACCACAAAGGGTTCTCTCCACACATGGGGTTTTATTAGTTTTTAAAACCTTTGTCCCCTTGTCCCCTCCACACATGGGGTTTATAAAAAGGACCTTATTAATTCCTAATGTCACCCTTGCCCCAAGTGTGAACATTAAAAATATGTCTAATCCAAACAGAAATATCCATTAATACGAGGTATAATCGTATTAATAATATGCGAATAACCCGCATCTATCTAATGTCAGCACGAGAAAATGTACTTCAAAATTAAATAACCCTCAAAAATATTAAATTCTTGAGGAAAAGAATTATCATGATTTTTTTCTAATTTTTCCTAATTTTATAGGACCTCAAAATACAATAATTTTGAATTCCACCAAACCTATCTTATGGCATTCCAAACCTATATTTTTTCAAAAAAAAATTAGCAATTTAATTTGCCAAAATACCATTGATATTTAATTTACCATTGGACCAATTTTTCAGGATTTCTAAAAATAATTTTTAGAAAATTCCTAATTTTTCCTGAGAATCCCATCGTTCACGAAATTTCCAATTCCGCCCAATAATTCTCAAATCCAATGAATGGTCACGAGCACCCGAACAGACACACCACACACCAAACACCAACCCCACATTTTTTCGAAATTTAAAATAACCTTTGTCTAATTTTTCACTAATTTTTAGAAATTTTTTGAAGTTTTTAATTAACCCCAACGCATTTAGAATACGAACGGTCAAAAAATTTCAGAATTCCAATGGTTTTCCTGGAATACGGAAAGCCAAAAGTTTCGGGAAAATGAAAAGACAAAAAAAATCGGAATGTGAAAGGTCAAAAGTTTCCGGAATACGGAAGGTCAAAAGATTTCCTGGAATTCAGAAAGCCAAAAGATTTCGGGAAAACGGAAAGCCGAAGGTTTTCCTGAAGATGAAAAACCAAAAAGTTTCAAGAAGAAATTTTCAGAAATTTTTCAGAGATTTTTTATCTCAAATTTCACATTTTGTGGCTTTTTCCCAAGCTTTAAAAAAAAGATTTCAAAAGCTTTTTTTAAATTAAAAAACTCATTTTAAAAAAATAATAAGCTTTTAGCTTATTAAGGATTTTGATTTTTTTTGGGGGGGGGGGGATTTTCGCCGGCTGGCTACAGCGCAAATACCCCCCCCCCCCCCCCCCCCCCCCCCCCCCCCCCCCGGCGCGCATTGCCCCTGATGAGGATGGGGAGAGGAAATCCTCTCCCCTCTCTCCTCTCCTTCTCCATCAATTACTCCTTCCTCCTCTCCCCTCTCTCCTCTGTTAACTAGGGAGATTAACTTTAATATTTGGATTAAAGTTTTTAATTAGGCATTACTTAACCATAATTAACATTAATTATGATTAATGTCAATTAACATTAATTATGATTAATGTTTTGAAAAAATCCTTTTTAGGAGAAATTCTCACGGAAAAAAGAAGGAAAAATCAGAATTGAGAGGCGGAGAGAACCCCACGCACATGGAAGAGCATTTCATGCATCAACATGCTTTCCTCTACTACATTTCAGCAAAAAATCGATAGAAATTCGATCGCATACCCGCGAAAAAACCATCAAAAATGTATTAAAAATATATTTTTAATCATAAAAATGCTCAAAAAATTCCTTAAAAATAGGGAAAAAAATTCCTTAAAATTCTAAAAATTTAGGGAATCCATTCTACCAAAAATATCCACCATAAAATATGTGATATTTTCATAAAAATTTTCATTAATGCTTATTTTATACCATAAAAAATAGGAAAAAATAGCATTAAACTCATGGAATTCTCCTGCAACGTCGATTCGTCCATTGAATAGTAGTAACATGCGTTCCAATCGCCATATCGACGATCCATGTGCAAATCATCAACACAAATCAATAAAATAATATTTTTATTAGTAAATATTAAAATTTACTTCAAAAAAAATAACAATAATTAACTAGAGATTGCTCTGATACCACTATTAAAACCCTAAGATCTCTCTAGATAATTGTTATGCATAAACATGCATAAATCAGGCATAAACTCAACCACCCCCGACCACCCCCGAGCCCAAGGGATGCACACATGAATTATAAATGCACATCATACCTCTACCTTGATGTCCCATACTATCAAGAGGTATAACTCCAATCCAATAGCATGAAGCTATAGTGTGAAATGGTCACCCTCTACACAAGAGAGCATAACATAACCTAGCCTCAAGCCTCCAGCCCCCTTTGAGTGTGTCCCATACCCCTATTATATAGGAGGGCCCTCAAGTGACTCTTGACTCTCCATTTCCCATGTGTGACCCTTGGATGCCTGACCCTAACCTTAACCCTTAAGGTTAGTCCTAACCCATGCTCCACTAGAGCTTGTTCCCATTCTCCCATGCTCACAAGCCTAATGTGGGTTAGCCTCCTAGTATATGCACACATAATGTGCATATAACATAGCACACATAATGTACATATAACATAAAACTCTGTGAATCTTCCACCGATCCACTGCCCAAACTCACACACCAGCAAAACTAGCTCGTCGTACCTCTCGACGGCCACCCATTCAACAACCACAAGCCCACAAAGTGCAAGAAAACAACTGGTAAACGCTTCCCAAGACCAAACCATCATCAACCAAAGCCTTAGCCTTGCTTGGCGCGACTATTTACAAGTGGATCTCGAAGCCTCTACTCCAAGCTCAAAACTTCTAATCAAGCAATCGGCAAATTTGGGTCCCCCGACAGCCAAGGTACACTATTCCTACCCCCATCATCCCAAATTTACCCACATTTCAATGGAAGCCCAAGATATCTTTCACCACTACTACGACACAGGAGAAAGGGAAAGAAAAGCTTCAGGAAGGTACCTTGACTATACAACCATAGTCCACTATCCCTGACAGTGATATACCCTTGATGTTCGCTACACCTCCACCACTTCTCATCCGACTCCCTCAGCATACTCCCACTCAACCACTTGCATCTCAAACCCTAATTGCTCCCTCCATGAAAGCCTCCACACTTCCAATGGAGCTACCAACCTCACCTGGAGCCATCTTTTCAATCTAGCAAATTGGGCAAGGAGTCAGTGCAAAACCCGTGATGGGGTGCTAGTAGCTACATAGCCTTAGGGTAGTACAAAACCTGTTCACAGGGTGCCCCCCAAAAAAATCATCAAGCCACGGCCGTACACCCAACATGAAGACATGGCCATTCCAACCTAAAGACACGGCCGTTCTGTCCTGAAGGCACGGCCGTTCCATCCTGTAGGCATGACCGTTCCATCCTGAAGGCACGGCCATTCCATCCTGAAGACATGGTCGTACCCTTCTCAGCACCTAAAGCCACGGTCGTACCAACCTCAAGCCACGCCTGTACCCAGGTGAAGACACGGTCATACCCTTCTCAGCACCTAAAGCCACGGTCGTACCAACCTCAAGCGACGCATGTACCCTGGTGAAGACACGCCCATACCTTTCGATTCGCCACCCACGGCCGTGTCCTTCCTGTGCCATGACCATGTCCTCGCTAGAAATCTATAAATACAAGGACCACCACTCCATTTCCCTCACTTTTTCCTCTCTCCCTAGCCAAACTCTTACCAAAAATTTTTTAAAGCTCTCACCCTTCTCCACCTACCTCCTTTTCTCTGTCTGTGTAGCATGGCCACGCATTCGAACTCATCGTACGAGGTCCTCACCCATACCCCCCAGAAGAAGAAGTGCCCAGTGGGGGGAACTTTGAAGAATATGGAAAGCACCCCACCCTGCTGGGCTGTCACACCTGGGTGAGACCTTGATGCACTAGGTCAGTGCACACACTGTCCATAGCCTTATAAAAAATAATCATAAGGTGGAGCACAAGCTCCTTTACTATACAAGGCCGTGTTAAAGGGATATTCGTGGACTGGACCTAGAGTAGATTGGGCTCGGTGACCCACACTGGAACCGTGGGGCCCAAATATTTTGAACTGCCTCTACTTTACCAAGACTTATGACGCCAACACTGCCACAGGACAGGTGCTGGATCTCGCAGGCCACTCCCAAACCATACATCTCAATCTAGACCTCATCCCGAGAGGCACTTCATTTCCTGCAGAGATGGACCAACCTTATGGCTAGCCCCTCTTCCCCCATCTCCTCCCAACGCAACAGCTTGGAGACCCTCCATTGGGCATGTACAAGCAACTTCAAATCACAGGAGGCGTACTCAGAGGGCATCCGTTGCACTCATGGCATAGTGCCGAATTTCACCCCGAGGGGTTCAGGGGTTCTCCAACTTGGCCCGAGAGCTCATCAACTAATTGATGGACTGTATGTATAGACAACAAGAGCAAGTCACAGTGGCACGTCAACAAATGAGGGGGTTTGGGGGAAGAGCCAAAGGGGAGGGGTGGAGGCGTTGTTGGGGCGAACGATCGACCAAAGGGAAGATGACAGACGGTCGACAATGGGGGGGGGAAGGAATCCGAGCAAGAGGGGGGTGGTGAGTAGAAGAAGGGGGAGCAGTCGATGGAGTTGACGAGGGGGGGTGGCCGACAAGAGGGGGTGGTTTGTGGGTTTAGACAAAGAGGGGGGAGAGTCTGGGTTGGTGAGAGGTGACCAGAGGTGGGTAAGTCGATGAGTCCGTGAGGAGGGAAATTGTCCGAGGCATGAGAAGAGTGCAGGTAGGCAGATAGACCAAAGGAGGAGGATTTGGCAGATGAACCAGGAGGGGGATTGGAGGATGAAACGTGGGATGGCAGATGAACCAAGGGGTGAAGTTGGCAGATGAAGTAGAGCACAGTTGAGGGAATAGTTGGGGATTTTTTCAAATTATTTTTGGAAGGAACAAGAACACTTGCGCTACACAAAGAACACTGATACATGTCCTTCATTGTACCATGCACACTCAGCAAAGGTCACAGTGAAGAAGATGCAGCTTAAGCTAATGATAGATCAAAGGGTACAAAGTGGTATGAAGGATGAGCATAAGGATGTCCTCCAAGTGAGATAAGGATGCAGGGGATAAGGATGTCCTCCAAGATGGGTACAGAGGATGTCCTCCTGGGATAAGGAGCAAAAGGATATCCTTTAAGAAGATGAGTGAGAGATGAAGAATGAAGGATGTCGGATATCCTTCAGGATGAGTCGAGAACCATATATGCTTGAGGTCCAATCGCTGGCATCTCCTATCTTTGGTGGATGCCATGAGGTGGAAGAGTAGCCCTTCGTGGAATCCCCTATCTCTAGAGATGTCGTCAGAGTGTCAGTAAACAGTCGGTGCCGTTAGTGCCTATGATGAAGTAGGTTTGGGTGCACATGCACATGGGAAATGGAGCCTAGGCACTTGGGCTTAGGAACATTTACATGTGTACTTTTAGGGACCTTGGGCTATATGAGGCATAGGGTTCATGGGACATTGTACCCTTTTTTATCATATTCACTCTATAGACATTTATGTCTTCCTGGTGCTCTTGCCCAGCTTTCATGGTGAACTTCTCCCGTATGAGATGTGAGGATGGTGACCCACACCCATGTTGTCACTCCATGCTTTTGAGGGACCAATCCTAGTCTCTTTCATCGGTATCAGAGCTCTTGGCTTAGATCCCTAAGATTAGAGCCCTTGGCTTAGATCCTTGCTTAGGGAGTAATTAATATAAATTATTTTTAAATTACTATTAATCTAATTTTTTGAAATGCATTTTTTGAATCTTGATTAGTATTAATCATTTTTTAATTAATTTTTACATAGTTTTCAAATTTGTTAATTTCTTATTTGACAAGATTAGCAATGAAATCTCTGCTAATCTATTTCGAATTTGTATTAAACACTATTTTCAAAACCCTAATCTACTTTACTGTTTGATTTCTTGAACTTCTTGATCTTGATTTTTGAATTAGGGTTTATAGAGATTTTAGCAACCAATATTGAGAGATTTTTTGTACATTATCTTGTGCTTAGAGAGCCTATAGTTTCAATTATTAATTCATTAAGCCTCTATTTCTCTCCTATTTTCCAAAATCTTGGAGTTCTTGAAGCAGATTTACAAAAAGTTTGATTACTGAAGCAATTTTGTAGAAATTTCATTACGGTTTTCAAAGACTCGTGCAGATTGTGCAGAGTATTCAGATTGTAAAGTTTATGCAGAGTGCATTTTGATGTGTAGAAATCAAGATTATTGTGCAAAAATTTAACACAATTTCAAGAAAGTGTGTAAAATCTTGGTGCAAATTTCAAGATTATATGCAGATGATACAGATTTTCAAAGATTGGTGCAAATCTACAATGGAGCAATTTACAAATAATACAAAGTTTATTGTGTTGAAATCAAATCTTGACATAGAAACACAACAGTAAGTGATTCTTGATCAAATCTTTCTGATCTTGATACTTTCGTGCAAAGAAGATAGACAAAGATTACAAGTATGTTGGGATAATACAAATCTACACAGATTAGTATAAATCTTGATGTATTAGAAGTAAAGGAAGCAAGAAAGGTATTGAGAAAACATTGTTTACAAGCACATACCTTGGTTTACAGCATCTTAACACATTTCCATCAAGAAGATGTATAGCATGTTATTCTATTACAGATCTAAGCATCAGTATTATGCAGAGAACATGTTGATATGGTGAAATATTATATATTAAGACACATGCTAAAGCTGTAATAGATGCAAAATGCTATAAAACAGGTAAATCCCTCTCAAATTTGAATTGAGACCAGTGGTTAGACCAATGTGCTTCCATTACACCAAGGGACTCTTGTTTTCAAAGCATAATGTGCTTCCATTACACCAAGGGACTCTTGTTTTCAAAGCATAATGTTTAAGAATAACATGCAAGCAGGGTGCAAGTGATAGATGAGAACAAGATCAATTCCATCTTGTTGGAGAAGGGACAGAACTGTTCAAAATTAGGCAAATCTTGTGGATCTCGATGCGGCCAAAACTGCAAAATCTTGGTCGATACATCTCTTTAAATGCTTGATCCTTGTAGGTTTTTGTAGTACACATAGGCATCCAGTTGTACTAATCCTTGGTGACAAAGACGAGCATTTGCCTTCAAGACGAGTTATGGGAGCTCTAGACCACAGTCAAGGAGACATTAAAGCTGTCACCAAAAGCTCTTGTAGATTCGCTAACAAAAGTGCATATTTGAAATATAAATTAAAAATGTAAAGCCATCCTACAGCACATCATGGTAGCTGGAATAAGGGCAGGCGGCATCATGGGAGGTTATTAAAACAAAAATAAATAAATTTGTGAGCAGCAAACGATCACAACTTTAGATGTAGCGTTCACGCTCATTTATTTGAGACGTTATTTCTTCGGTAGAAAAGCTGCCAGTAGGTGCAGCCATTTACAGCAAAAGTTAAGGACATTAAAGCTGTCACCAAAAGCTCTTGTAGAAAGTGCATATTTAAAAAAACTAAGCAAGACACTGAGGATGACTTGAGCTCAACCTCTGTTTCTTCCCCTGTTTCCCGCCCTTTCAATCTGCAGCGCAGGCTTTCTTTCTCTGCGGGCGGATGCCCTCCCAAGTGCATGGGCACTGAGAGGAGGAGCCCGTCCTTGATTAGACCCCAGAACGTATCAGCTTCACCTGCAAAAAATAAATCCAATGCTCAGCAGCCACTTTAACTTAGCATCTCCTTCAACCTCTCAGCTAGCCCCCCCACCCAACCCGTGGAACCCCATCCCTGAAAAGTCGTGGAGTGGAGAGAATATCATGGAAGCAGTAATGGACGAAAACTCAAGACTGATGCAGGAACTAAAAGATGCCAAAGCTCAGCTCTTAAACATGAAGAACAAGGACCAGTACAAAGAGGTTTCCAGACCGACAGCAAAAGAACCGGCAGGAGCAGACTCAGTCCCGCCGAAAGAGACAGCCAACTCCACTGACCAAGGACGCAACGCAGCCACCACTGTCCACGTTAACCTGCCAATAGACCAGGTAAGGAGCAGAGTAGAAGATTATACAGAAAGATGCCTGGTGGGCCTCCTCTTTGGACCCAGACCATCCAAGGAATCCATGAGAGCCTGGATAAGAGAAAGTTGGTCCCCTCTTGGAATAGAGGTGACTCTTACACAAGCCCTTCCCAAAGGTTACTACCTCTTTTTATTCAAAGATGCAAGCATGGCTATGAAAGTCATCAGCTCGGGCCAATGGATGTTTAGGCATATACCCTTTTGCTTCATGAGGTGGTCCAAGGACTTCAACCCAGACGGTCCCAAGTCGTCAGTATATCCAGTTTGGGTTGAGCTCCCTAATCTCCCCATCCACTTAAACCCCTGGATCAAAGCTATTTTAGCCCCCTTAGGTCAAATTTTAGGAACCAAAGCCTTCTCGGATTACAACCCAGCGTGGCACCCCCAAGTCCTAGTTGAACTTGACCTAGCCCTCCCCCTCCCTGATAAGATAGAAATAGGATGTGGTGAGTTCTCTCATTCGCAGGCTATCCTCTACAAGCACTTGCCTAATTCATGCTTTCACTGTGGTAAGCAGGGTCATCTCATCAGAAACTGCCCCTTAAAAAACCCTCAGATCATCCTTCCCCAAGCAGCTGAAAAAGACCCCCCCCTCAACCCTAGTCAGTCCAACCCAACTCTCGGCCACCCCCAGCCTTCCGGAGCCTCAAAAGATCCTGAATTTGCTCAAGCCATTAGAAGGAAACCAGCCTCCAAGCCCAAGCCCCCTCACCCTATTGTCAAACCAAATAGATACTCTGTTCTTGCAGCTGTTCCGGATCCAGGGGAAGCTGAAGAAGAAAATGACACTGTTGAAAATACCCCCATCAACAAGCTGAGATTAGACAAAGAAATCGACAATCTGGATGGGACTGACATGGACACAACAGGCACAACAGCCGCTGAAAAGGGTCTTATCCCACCATCTGGTAACCCCAATGACATGGATATTAGCAAGGAACTAAAGAGAGGCAGGGCACAACTGGGAGCCACCCCTCAGTCAACCGCAAAAGGAGGTACCCACAAACCACCAAATAAAAGATAATGAAAGCTGCAAGCTTCAACGTCAAAGGGCTTACTGACTCCAAGAAGGCACAGCTAGTAAAACAATGGATCAAATCAAAAGGACATCTGGACTTCATCTCCCTTGTGGAGATCAAGACGTCAGGGGAGGAACTGAAAAGAAGGCTTTTCACCATCTCCCCCGATCACTTTTGGGTCCACTCACTTCATACTCATGGAGCCGGGGGACTGGCAGTAGGCATTCATTATGATAGCTTGGAAGATCTTAAAGACTTTCAAATAGACATTAACAATCAGTGGATAGTACTCCACATGAACAACTTCTCCATTGTCGGTGTTTATGCCCACGGCCCTCAGAAGCTGAGAATCAGGACCTGGAAATCCTTGCTAAGTCTTAGAGCACCATTGCTGATAATGGGAGACTTCAACATGGTAGAAACCCTAAAAGACAGATTCAAATCCAGAGGTCTAGCCCTGGCTGGAGCAGAGAAACAAGCTTGGGAAAAGGTAAAACGTAAATTCAACCTGCAGGATCTAGGCCAGGAAGGAAGTTTTTCATGGCAGAATTACTCCTCAGGTGACCTGGCCAGAAAAGCCAGGCTGGACAGAGCATACGCAAGTGGTGAAATCTTTTCCAAATTCAACAGGTGTGAATGTGTTGTAGATACAACCACTTGCATCTCAGACCATTACCCTGTCATTATTACAATGGATAACCAGGAGAACAGACACAAAGCGTGCTGGTTTCATACAGATCCAGCCCTGTTCAAATTGCCTCTAGTTCAAGAAGAAGTCAAAACCATCTGGGAATCCTTCTTCACCAAAACCCTCTCTCCGGCCAAAGCTTGGAACCTTGCTGTCAAGTCAACCCAAAACCTCCTCAGGCAAGTCAGAAAAGAGGTTGCAGCCCATAGATGCAGCAGACTCACAAAGCTCCAAGAACAACTGAACCAGCAAGAGGCTTCTGGCAACCCAGCCAATACCAACCAGCTCAGAGCCAGGATCAAAAGAGAGGAAGAAATAGCTTTGCAACACACTAAACTATTCACCAGGGAATGGTGGACAGGAAAAGCAGACAGACCTAACAAAGAAATGTTCAAAACCCTCAAGGTCAAACAAAGGCAAGAACATATCCCCTTGCTAACAAATAAGGAAGGTACCTTGGCGTTGAACCAAGCTGAGAACAGAAAACTGATCACCGAATACTACAGCAACATTTTCCAGGAAGAAGGACTTCCATCCCCCTCCAAGGCAGCCGCAATGGATACAATAAAACAAGTCAGACCTTCAACAGTCCCTCCCAACATAGCTGCTACTCTAGAGAAAGAAATTACTCCGGAGGAAATCAAAGAGGCCATATATTCCCTCAAACCCAGCAAGAGCCCAGGTGAGGATGGTCTCCCAGCTGAGTTTTTTCAATCCTTTTGTGAGGTGCTAGCAGGCCCCATCCTCAAAGTTTGGCATGAATCGCTGAAATTTGGAGCACTTCCAACCCAAATCAACCAAGGTCTCATCAAGTTGATCCACAAAAAAGGCCCCAAGGAGATCTTGGGAAATTGGAGACCGCTCACTATGCTCAACAGTGTTTACAAAATATTAGCCAAAGTTCTAGCCACTAGAATGAGTAATCACATGAAACACTGGATCTCAAGGGAACAAAAAGGATTCATCAAAGGTCGGTTCATC
Source organism: Cibotium barometz (assembly GCF_041138505.1). Lineage (NCBI taxonomy): Eukaryota > Viridiplantae > Streptophyta > Polypodiopsida > Cyatheales > Cibotiaceae > Cibotium > Cibotium barometz. Next base: position 9,715,947 of record NC_141085.1, read on the forward strand.
CTGGACTCCATAATCGCCCTATGGGAAGGTCTCGACTATGCAGAAAAATCCAGCCAGGATTTCCTTTTTATCAAGATAGACTTTGAGAAAGCTTACGACAGAATCCAGTGGGATTACATCCTCCAATCCCTAAGAGACATGGGGCTGGGACCTCAGTTCACCAATATGGTTCAGACACTTTTTGGGAATGCCAAAGCCAAAATCATTCTCAATGGAGAGCTGTCAGACCCTTTCCCTCTAGAAAAAAGCATCAGACAAGGGTGCCCACTAGCTCCCCTACTCTATGCTATAGCTGCAGATGGGCTCAACTGGCTGATAAAGGACAGGATAAACAAAGGAGAACTAGTGGGCATCAAACTTCCTAACGGTGAGCAAATGTGCACCCAGATGTTCGCGGACGACACCAACAGCCTCATTGCAAACGAAGAGGATAACATCAAGGTTCTCTGGAATTGTCTCCAAATCTACTGTGAGGCCTCAGGATCCAAAGTCAATCACAGTAAAACAGGCATTAAAACTCTCATCGTACCCCCCCCCATCGTGGCTTTTGGAAACAGGATGTCATAGCATCCAAGATGGAGAAATTTTCAGACTTCTTGGAATCCCCATGGGATTCAGGGTGTCAATGAAACAAAGATGGCAATGGGTAATGCAAAAAATAGAAAGTAAGCTTCTTAGATGGAAAAGGAAGCAACTGTCCCTAGCAGGAAGAATCATGGTCATTAACCACTTCATCATCCCAGCCACGATCTACTTCCTCAGTTGCTGGAGGCCTCCTGATGCTGATCTCAACGAATTCACCAAGCTCTGCAGAAACTACTTGTGGGGAGGTGACCCATGGATCAGAAGCAGACCTAAAGTTAAATGGGAGATCTGCACGGTCCCAAAATTCAAGGGAGGACTGGGGATTCTAGACATCCGCCTGATCGCAGACAGAATGGCCGCTAAATGGATAATCAGAGCTTTGGAAAATCCATCTGAAGACTGGGCTCAGCTTTTAGTCAAAGACCTCCCCAGATTTTCTATCGCCGGTCACAATAAATGGGTAAATCTACCCATGACCACAATAGTAGCTTCAAAACATCCCATTACCCCCAAAGGGAGTCATCTTGTTACTTCAATCTGGAAAGCCTGGTTCAGATCTAAAGGAGCACTGTCCATCAATCTCAATGACAAGAAATCAGAAGGGATAATTGCTGCCGACTCCTGCTGGTGGTCCTTTTTCCCTCAGCCTCTTCTAGGTCCAGAAGAAGAGAATATTGCCCTCAATCTGCACAGGAAAGGACTGGCTACTTGGTCAGATATTTTTAACCCCACCACCGGTACTTGGCTCACAAGAGCAGAGCTGGCTTGTGTTGCCTCGGATCCTTTTTTTTTTTCTTCTCATGCAAGATCTCGTGCTGTGGCCAAGCGCCAGCCATTAGGTAGTAGCTATGCATGATCGACACGTGGATGTCGTCCTTGTAATTTCGCCCCTTCCTTAATCATAATTCATCAGCCTTTTTTTGAAAAAAAAAGAAAGTGCATATTTAAAATATAAATTAAAAATGTAAAGCCATCCTACAGCACATATCATGGTAGCTGAAATAAGGGCAGGCGGCTGAAACAACCAGCATCATGGGAGGTTATTAAAACAAAACAAAAAATAGATAAATTTGTGAGCAGCAAACGATCACAACTTTAGATGTAGCGTTCACGCTCATTTATTTGAGACGTTATTTCTTCGGTATAAAAGCTGCCAGTAGGTGCAGCCATTTACAGCAAGCGTAGCCTTCGTTCTCGGCATTCACAGCAGGTAGCAAACAACTGTTTTCTCATAGAAGTCAAAACTGGACACCCTCCTTACCCCTAGCCATCACTGACCTCACACAGCTCTAGGTATCATTGGGAGAGGGCACTGTCGCATGTGAAAGTGCAGAGTGGAGAAGAAGAAGATGGCCGAACACAAGAAATAACACATCTTGTTTAGGGTTTGTGTGCTCACACATCCTAATGCCACTTTATAATTCTGGCCACCCCTACACTTTTGGTCCACACATCCTAAGGCCACTCTATAATTCTTAGTAGCCACTCCTACACTTTTGGTTCCTTCATATTGGCCACCCTTTATTTTATTTTTTTAGCTTGCCCATGGTTCTTTACTCGTTCTCTTGTCCACATCTTCATTTCATTTGTTTCACATGCGTTGGAGCATTGCGGTTTTTTGTTCATACGCACATGTTCACACCTCACCCCTAGTCATTAGGCATTCACGCGCACACTTTTGACCATTTGGTTTATTGTTTTGGGCATTCACACGCACATTTTGCCTTTTGTTTAGTGTATTTTGGGCGTTCGGTTCATTTTGGATATTCACGTGTACATTTTTGACCATTTACTGTATTTTGGGTGTTCACACGCACATCTTGGCCCTTGTTCATGCACGGGTGGTCATTCTGAGCATTTTAGTCATTGTTTTGGCTTTTGCTCAACGTGTGCGTGACCATTTGAGCATATTGGTGCCTTTTTCACACGCGGTGTGGAATTCTTGAGCACATTTAGGGGTGTGTCCATACTTTTGGGCTTTGGCGGAACGACATGCGTATCCATTACTACCTCTAGCCCGACGCCTACGATCACCATGCTATCCACCATCTTCGTCGTCATCGACATCACTATGTCTCCATCCTAGACGCTGATCGTGCGACATCCACTCATACCCTATCACTCTGGCTTTATGCCTGTCATCTTGATTTGCCATTTCATGTGAGGAGATACATATCATTTTCTGAGTTCATACATACATTTGGCACATCGTGGCTTTGACCTCTAGATCTTTCTTCACCGACATCATGCTATGATGACACATCATATTCATGTCACTTATGGATGTTTGAGCTTGAGATGTGGTTACCTAGCTAGTTTAGACACTTATTTGATGAGGGGGATGTCCGTGCCCCAGATGGACCAAATGTTCTACATATGGTGATTTTGTTGAGGATCTATGTGGTTATCTTTACACGGATGGTTTATCATTGCTTGCATGGGATGATGTATGTGGAGACTTGATTGAGTGCCTTACATTTGTGAGCAGAGATGACTATATACCTCAGGATAGGTATCATTATGACATGCATTCAGTGGATGATGATGTGGATAGTGATGATGATGTTCATGTTATGACTACAGATGATTATATGAGTGATGATCGTAGTGATCATTCATGGGATACATTTTTTGAGTTATGGCATGACTGGTTTAGATCCTTGGAGGACATGGATCGAGCATGCTGCCACTTTCGTCGCTATCACAATGGTGTTCGCATGGGCCTTGAGAGCTTCTATGATTCACCCACGTCATCGACTAGCCATCATCTCATTGATTCTCATTTACTTATACCGACTTATTCATTGTATTATGATGGGGATGATGAGGAGGATGTTGTATTGTACACACACACACATATGATCGTATTGATGTATCGCACACACATACACATGATGATAGTGAAACATGCGCACGTGATGCCACTGACACATATGCACGTGATGATGATGATGTATATGTTAGTGATAGTGAGGGTGATGTGTGTGAGTTAGATCATGTGGACACATGATCTCCATATGGTAGAGATGGCATCGAGCATTGCGAGCATCATAGAGCTACCTATCTCTATTCCTAGTGATCATAGGGATACATTAGATGGCCATAGTATTGCATTCCATGATATTGATGGGCATTTGACTAGTCATGATCATTCGGCTAGTCATACATCCCTAGTTACACATGGGATTGACACTTCACATGTCGTTGAGAACACCATAGACCATGAGGAGCATAGACTCGAGGTTCTAGTATTACATGTGTTGGGCTACTCCTCTAGAGTTGTTACATGTGGAGAGATTTCGGATACAACCACTACTCCTAGTTTTCATAGCACTCATGGCAGCATTCGGGTGGATCGAGCTGTTGTGATTGAGCAATCAGGGATAGTGCATGAGAGTAGTGATGAGTTCGTAGAGGTGAGACATCGTAGTCGGAGTATGCATATCGATCATATTTTTAGCATATCTTATGGCGTTGACCTCGAGAGCTTTACATTTGATCTAGGTATTTTCTTAGATCCAATGTTATTGGAGATTGATTTATCATGGGGTTTAGTTCATATAGGGACACCAGTGATAGAGTTTGTCTATACCTTTGGGGATGACTTTAGTGGCCTTGGAGATTCCATTGATAGTGAGTTGGCTGGTATCACTTATCTCTCTTGTGTAGACACTTTGTCAGTGCTTAGCGATGATGATCTTTTTATGATGATCCAGCTTTTATTTTAGAGAGACACACACATATAGAGTGTCTTGCACATGGAGATATTGTGCATGGGTCAGATCATACTCATACATACATTGATATGGTGGATCATGCATTCGACTTTTCGAGTGGTGCTACATGTGACAGTGGCATGAGTTCACATTTGACTCTACATGAGGCGGCTGATCTTGAGCTATGTTCATTTGGCTCCTACGGATGTCGACACGACCCTGTTTTCTTTGGCGTCATGACATTTACTTTTGGATGCTGTATATGTCATTTTGGATGCATGGGCTCTAACTATATGGTGCATTATGTCGATTTACATGCATCACATCCAGATTCTTACCTGAGCAATTATTTCGACCATGGATTTGAAAATATTTCTGGTGGTCATTTCACTTGGGAACGAGGACCTTGGATACTTCTTTTTTGATCCAGGTGGTCACACGTTTATTACATGGTTAGATGGTCTACATTTTGGATATCCATTTAACTCAGGCGGAGCTATATCGAGCTACGCCATCGACATGGGTGTCTATCCATTTGATCCAAGAGGATTGGCTGGCTATGACACTGACATTGGCTCTCTACAGTGTCCATTCGATCTAGATGGTTCGTGAGTCATTGCTTTGGAGCCTATATGGTTTGGATTTACATTCCATATATGTGGTCACACTTGTATGGATTATCTCATCTTCGGGATGATACTAGTGTCTTTTCCATTTGATCCTAGAGAGGATACTCGTCTAGCTTCATCATCGACAGTGGTTCCTTCTCCTCTCCACTTGCACCAGATTATCATGGGACCATTGCCTTGGATTTTTCATGCCTCGGATTTCCTTTTGATCCAGGAGGTTGCATAGATAGCCTCATCATTGAGGGAGTACTCTATCCTTTCCATTTGTCCCAAGGGATCATATGAGTCATGCATGGGTCTTTCGCTACATTGAGTCATGGATGTGATTTTTGGCTTTTGTACATAGCCACTTGCATATGTCTTTTCTTTGGGCATGACCACGCTTCAATTTCGAGGACGAAATCATTGTAGGAGGGGATGGTTTGTAATGAAGTAGGTTTGGGTGCACATGCACATGGGGAATGGGGCCTAGGCACTTGGGCTTAGGGACATTTACAAGCATACTTTTAGGGGCCTTGGGCTATACGAGGCATAGGGCTCATGAACATTGTATCCCTTTTGATCATATTCACTCTATAGACATTCATGTCTTCTTGATGCTCTTGCCTAAGCGTTCATGGTTGGTGAACTTCTCCCATATGAGATGTGAGGATGGTGACCCACACCCATGTGGTCACTCCATGCTTTGAGTGGCCAACCCTAGTCTCTTGCAGTGCCACTACATAGGCCTACACCCGCGGCTGTGGGCCTAGTCAAATGGGGTGCCATGTATTGAGGCACCCCGAAATCTACCTAAAACCGCTCTCATGTGGAAGGTCTCTCTCTCTCTCTCTCTCTCTCTCTCTCTCTCTCTCTCTCTCTCTCTCACACACACACACACACACACACACACACACACACACACACACACCCCTGGAGAGAGGGAGAGAAGCCACGTGGTAGAAGCTAATGGATCGAATCTAATCTGCCACGTGATAGAACCCCTTTTCAGGTAGATTCATTAGCTTCTACCACATGGCAGCTCCAAAATCCAATCGTGCTTATCTCCTTTATATAAATACTGGTGTGCCTCACCTGTCTTCGATGGACAAAAGATGGGCACATTAGTATTATTTTCTTTAAATGTGGATAAATTTAAATCTTTTAAATGTGGATAAATTTAAATCTTTTATGATCTCTAAAATCTGGCACTCTCTCTCTCTCTCTCTCTCTCTCTCTCTCTCTCACACACACACACACACACACACACACACACACACACACAATTATATAGCCCTTGTATTTGAGCATACATCTTTTGTCACAAAATTCCTCACAGCTTCTGTTTTCTATTGTTCATGTGTGGCATATGGAGCCTAACATGACATACATGTATGGCTACTGGAGCCTGACAATATGGAGCCTGACTGACAGTACATGTATGGCTCATGGAGCCTAACATGATAGTACATGTGTGGCTTGTGGGGCCTGACATGGTGTACATCTATGGCTCATGGAGCCTGACATGATGTGATTCCTTGGGACTAGCTATCCTAGAGATCTACTGTATTTATGTTCTGGGAAGGTTCTAGAAGGATCATGAGCCTTGAAGATTTTATATGATACAACTGAGCAAATGGGTGTTTCTTCCAGTCTAATTGCACCCATGTGTGTGCATAACTTTGGATAACTTGTTTTGTTTGCCTAGACAATGCCTAAGATTTCTACCTTCGTCAAACACCTTGGCACCTTATGAATGTGTATGTGCACATGTGACTGACAAGTGGTCTACATGTGTTTTGTAGGTGGTAAGTGTCCCTAAAAACCCAATTCACATCCTTATGATTTCATACATTAATAATTATGGGTGCACGTTCACACACACTTATAAGTGATCGGACAACTTATAAGTTTTACACACTAGGCAGGACTTATTTAATACACGTGGTAGCCAAAAGACGGGGGCTCTGGACAATATTTGGGCTATCTTCAAGTAGGCGCCCCCTTCTGGAACTAAAAAGCACACGTTTCATCTATTATTGGTGGAGGAGCTCTATTGTTGAGGAGAACTCCAGATTTACTGTAGGTGCATGCTTTTCTAGTGCATGAGAGCTGGTCGACTGGTTTTATAGGCTGAAAATAGCCATCTACCACAAGAGATATCCACGCGAGTGTATGGGAGATGCTCACTAACTCGTCTTAGATGCTTCCCTGCTGCTGCTGGCCAACCAGTTTATAGCCTTGAAACACGGTTGGTCAGGTCATAGAAAGAGGGGAGAAGAGCTGGTCGATTGGTCTAGACCAGAATCGGAGGTCTTCAGACTTGTGCACAGTTTGCTGGTCGCTTTCTTCTGTGGTTTTACTGAGAGCTGGTCGACTGCTGTAAATAGCTCTTCAGCGCTGGTTGACTTGTTCTGTGAGTCATACAGGAGGAAGGTGAAGATGAAGAGTTGTCCTGGGCTGATGTGGGAGTGCTATGGGTTATCCATAGTTGTCATGCATGTGCTTTATGCCGAGAACGCTCTCTTGTGCTGAGGAACGACATCAAATTCAACATATATTTTTGTTTTGCTTTCATACTGTACTGGAAGAGATAGGTGGTAGTAGCTAGTGGAGAATCCTTGGGTACCCGTGAAGTTGTATTTGGAAGCAGACTTCTTTTTGGTAATCTAACCATAAAGGGGGGCGAGGGGGGGGGGGTTAGTGCATCTTCTGGCCCCTAGTGTGTAGTGTGAAGAGTTGTCATCCTTCTTTTATCTGGTAAGCTTATGTGTATTTTTCAATTTTCATGATTGATAAGATTTTCGTGTTACAGTTGCCCTTCCATTTACATTGGTATCAGAGCTAGGCTTTCTACAAAGCTTATGATGCTGGATATGGCTGTAAAGAGTCATTATTCGTGAGAGAAGGTTGGGATTTTGAGGTAGCCCTTGTCTTATTGTCGCGCCTCAAAAGAGGTTACTTTTGGTTTAAGAGACATTGAGCATGTGGAAAGACTTTGTGGCCCTCCTGTCTATGTAGGGGCACTATTGCACCCTTGCAGTCTATTCAGTATCATAGCCAGGCTCTACATCACATAGCTTCATCGTCCTCGCTTGACAGGACATCACCTCAGGGTTTTCTTATCTGGCCACCTCATGGGATAGCAACCCACTCTCTCCTATAGGCCACACCGTGGGACAACAGCCCTCTCTGTTTCATTAATCGCTTACATCAATGTTTACATTAGCATTCATCACCACATCATCAACGTTTTACATCAGCTTTTACATCAACATTCATTAGCGCTTACATCAGCACATCATCAGCGTTTACATCAACTCATCATCATCAGCATTTTATCATAGCTCATGGGATAGCAGCCCCCTCTGTTAACATAGAAGGTGTGGGAGCACCCTTGTCACCAGAGCTCGCACCACTCAGGATGGCTGCCCTCTCTGCTCCTCACCACCCTTTAGGTACGTAGCACCCTTGTCACCAGAGCCTACACCCTTCAAGTATGCAGCACCCTTGTCACTAGAGCTTGCACCCTTCAGGTCTTGCAACACCCTTGTCATCAGAGCTTGCACCACTAAACCACTCGGGACGATAGCCCTCTCTGCTCTTCATCTACAACCTCAGGTACCCCAGCACCCTTTTCAACTAGAGCCTACATCACCTCACCTTCTGCCTGCCACTACCACCTCAGAGTGCCTTTGCATCCACTGACGTGAGCCTTTGACACTGACCACCTCTCGGAGTGATTTGCCTCACATTGACGCAAGGCTTCAACACTGACCACCTCTCACATTGACGCAAGGCTTCAACACTGACCACCTCTCGAAGTGATTTGCCTCACATTGACACAAGCATTCGTCGACTGTGCTTTAGCTTCGACATTCTCTTTGCTTCTGTACTGGTCTACTACTCAAAGTCACCTCACATCAGAGGGCTCTTGAACATATGTTTACTCACCATTATATATAGACTCACTCACATATTTCATGCTGATCTCTCGTACATCTGGTGTTTTCATCCTTTTGCCCTCACAAGCTCTACGCAAGGATATTGAAGCTTATGTTCGTGAGTGCCTAGTGTATCAAAAAGTCAAGTTTGACACAAGCACAAAACACCTGGTTTGCTTCAGCCCTTACCCATTCCACAGGAACCCTGGGAAAGCAGATAGTTTTTTCATAAATAGCGTAAGCATACATGTGTGGCAAGCTAGTACCCAAGGTATCTTGTGAAGTTTAAAAACTATTTGGCTATGGATGCAAAATGGATGAACGTGGATAAGTTTGCAGATTATCCAAAGCTTCTGAAGGCCTATTTGGAAGCTTTTCAGCTGCGGCGGTGATCTGCTTAGAAGCTAGGGGAAATGTCACAAAATTCCTCACAGCACTATTTTCTATTGTTCATGTGTGGCATATAGAGCCTGACATGACATACATGTATGGTTGGTGGAGCCTGACATGGTGTGTCTATATGGCATATGGAGCCTGACATGACAGTACATGTATGGCTCATGAAGCCTGACATGATAGTACATGTGTGGCTTGTGGGGCTTGATATGGTGTACATGTAAGGCTCATCGAGCCTAACATGATGTGATTCCCTGGGACTAGCTATCATGGAGATCTTCTATATTTATGTTCAGGGAAGGTTTCGGAAGGATCATGAGCTTTATCTGATACAACTGAGCAGATGGGTGTTTCTTCTAGTATAACTGCACTCATGTGTGTGTATGACTTTGATTTTACCTTTGGATGACTTGTTTTGTTTGCCTGGACAATGGCTAAGATTTCTGCCTACATTATCCATAGGATTGTTGGGGACGCCTGGGCACCCTATGGATGTGTATGTGCACACTTGTTTGGGACTAACATGTGGTCTACATGTGTTTTGTAGGTGGTAAGTAAGTGTCCCTAAAAACCCAATTTACAACCTTATGACTTTACACATTAATATTTATGGGTGCAGGTTCATACACACTTATAAGTGACCGGAGAACTTATAAGTTGTACACACTAGGCAAGACTTATTTAATACATGTGTGGCAAAGACGGACTCTGGACAATATTTGGGCCATCTTCAAGTAGGCGCCCCCTTTTGGACCTAAAAAGCACACGTTTTATCTATTATTGGCAGAGGAGCTCTATTGTTGAGGAGAACTCTAGATTTGCTACTACAGGCGCATGCTTTTCTGGTGCATGAGAGCTGGTCGACTGGTTCTACATGCTAAAAACAGCCATCTACCGCGATAGATACCCACCAGGTGTATGGGAGATGCTCATCGACTCCTATTGGATGCTTCACTACTGCTGCTGGCCGACTGGTTTACAGCCCTGAAAAGTGGCTGGTCAGGTCATAGAAAGAGGGGAGAAGAGCTGGTCGATTGGTCTAGACAGATTCTCTACTGATTGGAGGTCTTCAGTCTTGTGCATAGCTACTGGTCACTTTCTTCTTTGGTTATCGAGAGCTGGTCCACTTGTTCTGTGAGCGATACAGGAGGAAGGTGAAGATGCAAAGTTGTCCCGGGTTGATGTGGGAGTGCTATGGCATCCATAGTTGTCATGCATGTGCTTTATGCCGAGAATGCTCTGAGGAACGACATCGAATTCAGCATATGTTTTTGTTTTGCTTTCATTCTATATTGGAAGAGATAGGTGCTTTAGCCAGTGGAGAATCCCTGTGTCATGACCCTATGAATTTGTGCAGCGTATGTGTGGGCATGGTGGTCGGTGTGCAAGACATATTTTGAATGTTCATACTTGGGGTCAAGGTGATCCTAGGGGCAAGGGTTTTATTAAAACCATAAGAGGGAACAAAGGTTTTAAAAAACCTTCAAAATTTAAAAGAACCTTTTTTTTAAAGAGTCGTGGCCTTTTGGAGGGGGGGGCACGTCATTTTTGGAGGACTCTCTTTTTGGAGGACTCTCTTTTTGGAGGGTTGTGGGGTGCAGCTATGTGTGCTTGTTCTATGGAGGAGGAGCCGGTTGAAGAGATACATGCAGGTGCTTTTACTCTCTCTCTCTCTCTCTCTGTGGTGACAGTTGGACTGTGGGGAAAGTGGTTTGGACTGCTCACGGGGGCTGGACAGAGGGGCAGGTCGACAGCAAGCCCCTCACCTCTTTGCAATCGACCGACTGCAAGTACACGCGTAGGCCCTTTTACTCCCTCCTGGAGACTAGCTGGGATGTAGAGAAACACAGGTTTGAACTACACGTGGGCTAAGGTGCAAAGAAGCGTAGGGATAGACTACACTTTATTTCTCTCTTTCTCTCTCGTGGAGGGTGACAGGTTGTAGGAGAAATAGGGAAGAGGAGTGTTGATGGACAGAGACAGTCAAGACTACGATTTTCTCTCTCTTTCTTTTTACAGGCTTGTGGGCGGTGTAGATGCACACAGGTTAAAGCTCTTCTTTCTCTGGCTCATGGACTGTTCGGGAGTGCTACTCTTGGTCCCTTGTGAGAGAGGAGGGATTTGTAGCCTAAGAGGGCAGAAACATGAGTAAACTTAGAATGCTTTTGGAAGAGATTACGAACTGATGTATGGCTGCATTTTTGGCTATGTGCATGGGCCAGTTATATGTGTATTCAAGGCCTTGTGGATGTACTATCTTGGTTGATTAGAGGTGAATAAAAGTGTGGTGTTTTGGGGTATAGGGCTGTGTGAAACCTCTATGCCAAGAGGTCCAGAGGACTAGCAGTTTGGACATGCATATGTATAAGCCATGAATGGCCATGATGTATTCAATTAAACTCTTCCATTGAATTTGAATAAAGAAATACCGAAAGGGGTGCCAAGCTTTGGGGCTAACAGGTGTCGCTATTCTTTTTGTGTAGGAGCACTGTAGCTCCCTTTTATCTATCTTATTTGTTGCTGGATTACAACTATGTTTGGGTGACTGCTAGTCTACCACACTTTGGTTTCTACCAGAGGCCGGTTTCAAGGTTCCGTTTTGCTGGGACACATCACCAACTTTCCTAAGGGGGTGAGCTCATGGTTGTCTCGAGGAAAGTTGTTGGTTGCTGAAAATTTCAACAAGATGTCAGACTATGAGGATGACTATGACTATGATGATGAGGAAGAGCAGGAGACCACTCCTAAGATGACTGAATTTGAGGATGTACTTGCAAGAGAATAGGCTACAGAAGATGCACGCTATGAGGATGTAACACAGCTAGAAGATATGCCAAGTAAAGAGGAAGATGATGTGCAATTCAAAGCCCATTTGGCAGGGGCAATGGATGTGCTCATGCAGCTCACGCAAAGTGAGAAGTTTGCTTAATTTATGAGGGCCCCTTCTGAGCCTAAGAAGAAGAAGAAGAAGAAGGTGCGTTCTAGGACCCCACCTTAGGGCAATAGTGGTGCCTTCCCACAGGATCCTACTTTTGGACAGTCTTCCAACATGCAGAAAACTTATGGTGCAAACCCAAAGAGTTCCTTTTTCGGGCATCCACCTATCCCATAGCAATCGATGCATCCATGCTATTTTGGTGGTGGTTCCGTGCTCCAATCTATGACTGGGGGTTACTCTCAAGGAGGCATGGGAATGCAAGGAAATTTTGGAGCTAGTTTTCAGCCTGGTATGCAAGGCAACATGTATGGTGGTATGTAGTCCGGAATGCAAGAAGGGAATATGTATGGGGGCATGCAGCCCGGAATGCAAGGAAACATGTATGGGGGCATGCAGCCCGGTATGCATAGTGGTATGTTTGGAAACATGGGAGGATCAGCAGGATTGCATGGTATGCAAGGTGTGGGAACTAGCAATGTTGACCCTAGTATGGGCATAAATGCAGGGGGTAGCAATCTTGTGAAGCCACTTACGATAATCTAACGCTTATGGATAAGGCGAAGGATTATAAGGAAGGGGGAGATGCCGCTGCTGCTTTTTCTGGTGGAAATTACACAGAGTCCTCGAAAGTGAGAAAAGCTGTGACTTTTCTCAAGGGCAATGCATTGCAATGGTGGTCCACTCTTCTTTTGCAGGGCAGCATCTACTTGGGTACAGTTTTAACAGGTGTTCTTTTCCATGTGGCTCACATCTACATTTGAGGTGGATGTAATGACAGCATGGCATAAGTTGTATACATCGAAGTGTGAAAATATGGAATACTTTAACAAGAAGTTTTGGGAAGCTTTACCCCCAGTTACTTCTTATCGTGTGCAGTGCCACTATCTGAGCAGGTTGAGAAATATTGTTGTGGGTTGCCCATGGAAGTATGTGACTATTGCATTAAGACCCGAGTAACAAATATGTCGCAGCAGATGATAGAGAATGCATAAAGCCTTGGTCAAGAAGGAAAAAGGCGTAAAAATAAAATGCCTAAGATCAGATGGCGGGGGAGAAAATTTCTCCAATGAGTTTAGTGATTTCTTGAGAAAGCATGGAATCAAGAGACAGTTTACGTGCAGGTACACTCTGCAACAAAATGGTGTTGTAGAAAGGAAAGACAGGCACATTGCAGAAGTGGCACATGCCTTGATAGTGGCTGAAAAGAATATGCCACATTACTTTTTAGCAGAAGTAGTAGCAACTTCTGTGTCGTTTATATATGCCTCTATTATATGTTCTTTTGTTTCCTCGAGGAGAGGATGGTTGGCATCTTGGAATTCCACTTCATAGTAAGAATAGACAAGGTTCAAATGACGAGTCAAAGACTATAACTGAATGGTAATATTATGCATATAGTTTACATATAAGGGAAGATAAAAATGCCTGACTTCTGCGCGATGACCGACTTTTGCAACAGTACATTTTTGATACATATAGCAGCATGGAAGAATCAAGATTAGTATGGATACGTAATAACCAGAAAGCATTATGTGATGAAGTATACCACGTACTTGGTTTTTGTTAAGGATGCAAAAGTTGATGAATCTAAATCTAATTTGTCTATGTTAGATAAAGACAGGACCAATTTCCTACATAAGTACCAAGATTGTTTTTCCGAGTCATTGCCAAGAGAGCTTCATTCGAAAATGCTAGAAGATCATGCTATTGATCGTATTCCGAGGAGTACCCCACCAAGAGAGCTTCATTGCCAAGAGAGCTTCATTTGAAAATGCTAGAAGATCATGCTATTGATTGTATTCCGAGGAGTACCCCACCAAATAGATCGATGTACCGTGTTAGTGCAGCCCAACAAGAGGAAATTATGAGCCAGGTACATGAGTTGTTGAAAAAGGGGTTGATTCAGCCAAGCTCATTACCCTTTTGCTCACCTGTGCTCTTAGTGCAAAAGAAAGATGGTTCTTGGCACATGTGTAGATTACAAGGCACTAAACAAGAACACCATCAAGAATCGATTCCCTATTCCAAGAATCGATGACATATTGGACCGCTTACACGGCTCCACACTATTTAGTCAGATAGACTTGAAAAGTGAGTATCATCAATTATGCATTAGACCTGAGGATGTCCATAAGACAACATTTCGGACCACCTTTGGGCTATATGAGTTCTTGATCATGCCCTTTGGCTTGACAAATGCTGATGGACAGGATTTTCTGGCCTTATATTGCGTTTGTGGGCACATTCTTTGATGACATGATTGTGCATTCACGCTCAGAGGAGCATGGGGAGCATTTGGCCACAATGTTTGAAGAACTCCGGAAGCATAGGTTGGTCATAAATGGCAAGAAGAGTGAGTTCTTCTTAGAAGAAATACACTTCTTGTTTGGGGCACATCGTGTCTAAAGATGGAGTCCATATGGATCCTTCGAAAGTAGAAGCAATTCTCAAAACTGGCCAAATTTGAGGACCGTGCATGATGTACGTAGCTTTTGGGATTGTGTTCCTATTACAGGCGGTACATACGGTATTTTGCTGATATTGCGTCACCCCTTCATGCTTTGACAAAGAAGGGAACTCCATTTCGATGGGCTGATCAGGAAAGTGCAGCCTTTAAGAAGCTTAAAGAAAAGCTTACTTCGGATCCCGTATTGGTACTACCAGATCTCCGAAAGGCTTTTGTTATCCAGTGTGATGCATGTGGAAACAACATTAGGGAAGTTCTCATACAAGAAGGACATGTGATAGCCTATGAGAGTCGTATATTACAGAATGCCGAGAAGCATTTACAGGTCTATGAGAAAGAGATGTTGGTTGTAATTCATGCTCTTTCTACATGGAAACAATATTTGCTTGGGCCTGATTTCACTCTGCAGACAGATCATCAGACCTTGCGTTATTTCCTCACCATGCAAACTAAACTTTCTGAGAAGCATATGAGATGGGCCAACTTTTTGTCTATGTTCCACTTTCAGATTATACATGTGAAAGGCAAAAAGAATGTTCTGGAAGATGCTTTTTCACGCAAGCCACAGGTCTCAACAGTTTCACTTGCTTATCATCATGAGCTTGATGAGATGAAAGAGTAGTATGCGCAAGATGAGGACTTTGGAAGGGTATATGATCAAATGTCTGAGGGTCAGTGGCATGATCATTATACTCTCAAGGATGGCTTCTTGTTGATGCATGGTAGATTGTGTGTTACCACGTAGTCAGCTCAAGGTTATGATTGAAAGTCATGCTCCACCGTATGCAGGTCATAGGGGCATTGAGGCCACGGTAAAGGCAATTGATGCTTTCTTTTATTGGCTGACCTTGAGAAGGGATGTTGATGCTTTTGTTAGGTAATGCATCGTATGTCAAAAGGTGAAGTTTGACCATCAGAAGACACTAGGGTTACTTCAACCTTTACGTATTTCAGATAGATCATGGGAGAGTATTACCATGGATTTTATATTTGATCTTCTGAGGACACAAACGGGGAATGATGGTATTTGGACTATCATATGCAGGTTCAATAAGTAGGCTCATTTCATTCCCATGCATAAAAAGATCAAAGTTGATCACGTGGTGAAGTTGTTCATGGCAAACATCTTCAAGTATCATGGCATATCTTTGTCTATCATTAGTGACCGTGATCCACAGATGATGAGCTTATTTTGGAGAGGGTTGTTTGACAACATGGGTACAACTCTCAAGTTTTCATCGTTTCATCCACAGACAGATGGGTAGTTGGAAGAGGCTAATTCCATAGTGTTAGATCTTCTCAAGTGCTATGTGTTAGAGCACAAGCAACAATGGGAAAAGTATCTTCCTTTGGTGGAGTTCGCTTATATAACAGCACCATCCATACCTCGACGGGCAAGGCACCTTTTGAGAATGTGGAAGGAGGAAAGAAAATACCACCCATTTTGCACACAAAGGATAAGATCTTTCAGGCTGATCAGTATGTGGAGAACATGGATGAAGCTTATAGGAGAGTTAAGTTGGCACTCCAAAAAACTCAACAAAAGCAAAAGAAGGCAACAGACCATCACAGGCATGCATTATAGTTTGCATTAAGTGATTGGGTTCTTTTGCGTTTTGAGAAAGCTAGGCTCAAGAAGATGAAGGGTAAAGAGCACTTATTCCCTAAGTTATTATGGACCTTTTCAGGTATTGGAAAAGATTGGTGAGGTGGTCTATCATTTGAAGATTGGAAAAGATTGGTGAGGTGGTCTATCATTTGAAGCTACCACATCGCTAGAGGATTCACAATGCATTTCATGTGAGTCTATCTAGACCTTTCCGTGGGGATGTGCTTGAGGATGTATCAGATGAGGCTCAGCCAAAAGTGGAGGAACTTGATGAGGTTCTTATTCTCGAGCAGATATTGGCACATAAGGAAAGAAAGGTACCACGTAAAGTTTCCCGTCGCTATCTTGTGAAGTTCAAGAACTATTCACCGATGGATGCGAAGTAGATGGAGGAGGGTGACTTAGTAGATTCACCTCAGGTATTGCAGCTTTATCTTGATGCCTTTGAGTTGGAGCCAACTCTTGCTCTACGGCTCATTTAGGTTCAGCACAGCATAGGTCTAGAGCATTGCCTGATGCTCAAGAGGGGGTAGCACCTCCGCTCCCTTGATTACAGATAGGCTCGGATGTCATCTAGAGGTCGCTTGGTGCAATTTATGTCTCACCCGCCGAAGGTACTGACAGGTGACACATCTGCTTATGGGACTTCTATGATATATGTGTACTAGTCACATTGGATGTTGTGGTTATATATAGTTCACTGTGGTATACAACTTGGACTATTACTACACCATTGGCTTGCAGTGAATGTTGCTCTACATATGCATGGCTCAGAGAGATTGGGACGCTGATCTTGCCATATTGTACTTTTCACTTTTAGTTGGATCACATGGCTGATAACTTACTATATTGGGTAGCCTTTGTTTTATCAGTGTGGTTCCGCTTTTGATGTCTCACTGTATCACCAGAATGCAATCGAGGGCGCTTGCCATTTTTCAAGAAGGGAGGTATGTCATGACCTTGTGAATTTGTGCAGCATATGTGTGGGCATGGTGGTCGGTGTGCAAGACATATTTTGAATGTTCATACTTGGGGTAAAGTTGATCCTAGGGCCAAGGGTTTTATTAAAACAACCCCATGTGTGGAGGAGACTAAGGTTTTATTCAAACCATAAGAAAGGTTTTAAAAAACCTTGAAAATTAAAAGAACCTTTTTTTAAAAGAGTTGTGGCCTTTTGGAGGCGGGGCCCACGTTATTTTTGGAGGACTCTCTTTTTGGAGGATTGGACTACAACTACGAGTGCTTTTTCTCTAGGGGGAGGAGCCGGCTGAAGAGATACATGCAGGTGCTTTTACTCTCTCTCTCTCTCTCTCTCTCTCTCTCTATAGTGAATAGTCGAACTACGGGGAAAGTGGGCAGGATAGAGAGGCAGGGTCGACAGCAGCAGGCTGGCGTGGGTAGTTGGCCCCTCACCTCTTTGCAACCGGCTGCAAGTACATGCGCAGGCCCTTTTACTCCCTCCTGGTGGCGACTGGCTGGGCTGTAGAGAGAAACACAAGTTTAGACTCCACGTGAGCTGAGGTGGTGCAAAGAAGCGCAGGGATAGACTGCACTTTCTTTCTCTCTCTTTCTCTCTCTCATGGAGGTTGACAAATTGCAGGAGAAACAGGGAAGAGGAGTGTTGTTGGACAGAGACAGCCGACTACTATTCTCTCTCTCTTTCTTTTTAGAGGCTTGTGGGTGGTGTTAGACGCACACAGGTTAAAGCTCTTCTTTCTCTAGCTCGTGGGCTATTCGGGAGTGCTACTCTTGGTCCCTTGTGAGAGGAGGGATTTGTAGCCTAAGAGGGTAGAAATAAGAGTAAACTTAGAATGCTTTCGGAAGAGATTAAGAATTGATGTATGGCTGTGTTTTTGGCTATGTGCATGGGCCAGTTTGATGTGTATTCAAGGCCTCGTAGATGTACTATCTTGGCTGATTAGAGGTGAATAACAATGTGGTGTTTTGGGGTACAGGGCTGTGTAAAAACTCTATGCCAAGAGGTCCAGAGGATTAGCAGTCTAGACATGCATATGTATAAGCCATGAATGGCCATGATGTATTCAGTTAAACTCTTCCATGGAATTTGAATAAGGAAATACCGAAAGGGTGCCAAGCTTTTGGGCCAATAGGTGTCGTTGTTCTTTTTGTGTAGGAGCACTGTAGCTCCCTTTTATCTGTCTTATTTGCTAGATTACAACTGTGTTTGGGACACTTTGGTTTCTACCAGAGGCCGATTTCACCCTGGGCACCCGTGAAGTTGTATTTGGAAGTAGACTCCTTTTTGGTAATCTAACCATAAAGGGGGGGGTCAGCCCATCTTCTGGTGGTGTACTCTGCAGAGTTGTCATCCTTCTTTTATTTGGTATGCTTATGTGTATTTTCATTTTTCATGATTGATAATATTTCTGTACATCTTTCACTCTCCGTTATATCTAGCCAGTTATCGAAGCTTCTTATAGAAGCGCACGGCTGGGAAGCTGCATGATGCTTTTGGCCTTTCTTGAGATCTTTACCCTAGGTTTTCTACACAGTTTTTATAGCCCTTGTATTTGTGCCTTTAGCTTTTTCTCTCTGTTAAATCTAGTTAGCTTATCAAAGCTAATTACACACACACATAGTGTGAGTGGGAAGCATTTGTTATCTATTGTAATCACGTACAATGCACGTGCGCACTTGCTCACATGCATGCTAAAGTTTTGTAGCACGTGGAAATCATGTTTTGATGGTGATTATAATTATCAGTATGAGCATCTCTACAAGTATCTCATGCTAACACTACATTTTGATAATCCATTGATGTAGCATAGGCTATAGGTTCTTGAGGAGTTGCTTCCTCCATAGCCAAATATGGAGATAAAGAGAAAGAATGACACCACCAAATCTCTCTCTCTCTCTCTCTAACACACACACACATACGAAATATACATACATGTGTGTGTGTGTGTGTCTGTGTGTGTGTGTGTGTGTGGTGTTTGTGTACTTGCTACATCAAGACTATGACCACATATGGGCTATGCACTAGTTCTGCCTCTCTTGCTAAAAGAGGCATTACCCATAATGAGAGAAAGCAACTTTATACTGATGGGCAAACCCTACACTCAAGGAAATATGTCCTAGGGCCATTCTACTCAATAGTAGAATGACCCTAGGACCATTCTCTAACACCCTTGAATATGGTAGAATGACTCTAGGGTCATTCAATGGCCCTATGGCCATTCTACCATCCACAATATCCATAGTATAATCGCCCTAAGGCCATTCTTAAGGATAGACAAGGTAGAATGACCCTTGGGCCATTCTATAATCCTTTGAAGATGACAAAATGGCCCTAGGACCATTCTACTATTCAAAATCTTTATAGTAGAATAGAATGGCATAGGTCCATTTTGTTATCTTCAAGGGATTATAGAATGGCCCTAGGGCCATTCTCCAAACCCTTGTACATTATAGAATGGCCCTAGGGCCGTTGTCTAACACCCTTGAATATGATAGAATGGCCCTACCATCTGTGGGGGCAAAAGGACAAAAGGACCAAATGTATAAGAGATCAGAGCAAATCAACACAACATGAAATGAGTGAGTGTATATATGATGAAATCTAGTACAAGAGCTCAATGTGAGACTCTGAAGGAGCAGAGAGGGTTGTTGTCCCATGATAATGCTAAGGGTGGAGAAGGCCACAATCTAAGGTAGATGGTAGGCTGCCGTCCCCCAAAGAAATAAGTAGAGAGGGATGCCATCCCGATGTCGAGGTAAAGGAGCAAAGAGGGATGTTGTCCTGATGATGATGGATGAGGGCGGAGCGGGGTGGAGATCCCAAGGTAGTAGAAGCTGATGTAAAAACACTGAAGAGCTCTACTGTAGTAGAGAGGGCTGTTGTCCCATGAGCTACAAAAGAAAACGCTGATGTTGTCTATTGTAGCAGAGAGGGCTGCTGTCCCGTGAACTGAGGAGGAAAATGCTGATAAGGTCTACTGTAGCAGAGAGGACTATTGTCCCGTGAGCTGAGGAAGAAAACGCTGATATGATGATGATGCTACTGCTGTAGGGCTGCTGGCAGCAACAGAAGGTCGTCTATGAAGTGGTTGATCTGGGCATTGCCAACAAGACGTTGTGCTGAAGGTTTTGATGTGAACCAAGCACCTGCATTAGAGTGTATGCACAAGGAGATCAAGTCATTTTTTGTTGTGTGGTTTGTAGATTTATGATGCGCCTTTTTATATGGAATTTGGGGTGCTGGTTGGCCAGGCAAAGAAGTCGACCAATAGCAAGACCTGAAAAAGGAAAAAATAAAAAACCTTTTTGGGTTGGAAATAATACCAGTTTAGGTATTGTCACACACCCCTCTTAGGCCAAAAAGGTATGAGAGAAGCTGAGAAGTATGGTGAAGAGTTTGGTTGTCATGGGTGTAGATCATTGGCTCTCCATTTGTAGAGTATGTGAGTGTGAGCAGTATTGGATCAATGCTACAATGCAAAGGGTTCTTCACATGCATGAATGCCCATTTTTGGGTTTTCATTCATACATGCGCCCCAAACACAAAATAAAAAATGCTATGCAAAGGGAATGCAAGATGGTAAATGCAATGCAGTGGGTTTTCACATGAGCCGAGCCCTCATGGGGTTTTCACTGACTCATGCGCTTGATACAATAATGATAAAAATGTGACAGGAGAGGATGGTCCCCCTCTCAATATGCGAAGGGTGATGGTGGAGGACCGATGCCGATACGTTCGTGAAGACGCATGAGGATGGGCCGGTTGACGGACTTTGTAAGGATGTCGGCATAGTTGCCTGCCATAGGAATGTACTGGAGCTTGATGGTACCAAGCTCAACCTGTTTCCTAGTAAAATGAAAATGACACCCACACGCTTGGTACAGTTAGAAAAAATAGGATTGCCTACTGGCAATCACACTCTGACCTGCTGACACGAAGATGGTAGAAGCAGTGTCAATGGTAACGTGCATCTCCACATAAGAAGCCGACGAAGATACATAGCCTCAGTGGTGGCATCGTAGAGGGCCCGGTATTCAGCCTCAGTAGAAGAACCTACAACAGTATCTTGCTTCTTGGTAGACCAAGAGAAAGGGGCAGATCCAAGGAAGTACAAATAACCACCATGAGAACACACCGGCCCACCAGTCTGAGTCCGTGTAATCACGCAGGGTGATCCCATGACTGTAGTGAAGTCCAAACATATAGGTACCTGCTAGATAGCAAACAACCCTCATCACTGAACTCCAATGTGGCCCCTTAGGAGCATTGAAATACTGACTAAAGCTGGATGTGCAATAGGAAATGTTAGGTCGAGAATTTGTGAGCCATATGAGTTTCCCAACCACTTGGCAATTTGTGGAGGTGAGTCCTCTTCCTTGATAGTTTGATGGTTGGATCCAATGGGGTAGCCACATGGGGTAGCCACAGGGTAGGAAGTAATGAGTTGAAGACGATACTTTTGTTGTGACACAAAAATACCATCAGGATGTTGGATCACATCCATTCCAAGGAAATATGAGAGAAGACTGAGATCAGTCATCTCAAAAGTTCGTCTCAGTTGTGCCATGATATTAGCCACTTTGGCTTGATTTGAACCAGAAATGACGAGGTCATCAACATACACACTAGGTAGCAAACCACCCCCTGATCTGTGTGGATATAGATATTAGGATCACAATGAGATATTTGAAAACCTTGGTTGTATAAAAAAATTTCAATGCAATGATACCACGCTCGGGGGACTTGCTTAAGCCCATAAAGAGCTTTATGCAGCGAAAGACTTTGTCCTCATACCCATGCAGCGGGAAACCTGGAGGTTGGTCAACATAGACATCTTCCTCAAGAATGCCATTTAGGAAGGCACTCTTGACATCCATATGATAGATTGGCCATTTGTGGTGTGCAAACAGATTGAATAAGAGATGGATTGTCCTCATTCGAGCGATAGGTGTGAAGGTCTCGTCGAAGTCAATGCCTTCTTTTTGTCAAAAACCTTGCACCACAAGCCGAGCTTTGTATTTGTCCAAGGTACCATTGGCTTTAAATTTGGTGCGAAAGATCCATTTGGTTCCAATGACCTTCTTATAATGAGGGCAATCCACAAGGGACCAAGTGCTATTATGATCAATGCTTTCGAGTGTAGTAACATGCAGTGGAAGTATTTGTAATTAAGGATCCTGTCACACAAGTCTCACACCACCTTCTGTATCGCAATCCACTTTTGTCACTTCAAACTTTAAGAGATTAAGAGAGAGAGAGAGAGAGAGAGAGAGAGAGAGAGAGAGAGAGAGAGAGAGAGAGAGAGAGAGAGAGAGAGAGAGAGATACAACCATACACCAGATTGGGTCCCGAATTACCCGCCCGCTGAAGGTGTCATGTGCACATAGTGAATCTACCGTGTGCTACACGCACACAAGACTAGATTCAAAGATCAATTATCCAAAGTTTTTACTCGGTTTCTATGTATTACCTTAGGAAAGGTCAATTTACGAATAGAGTTGGCAGTTTTGAGTATGGGTGTGTCATCGTCGCGCTGCATGCACAGGATAGCATGTAGGCATCGCCTTTTTGACAAAAGAGGCTCTACGTCTGCACCACACCAAGATTCTGTGGCACCATATGATTCATGAGATCTTTTGGTGTGACCACTATATAGCTTATGGGGTCCTTGTATATGAGTTTTTTAGTGGGGAGGGGAGGAGGGGGGTTCGGCTCTCGTGAAAGGAGTACGTGTCATTGCTCTGTGCTTTAGAGTAAGGCGTTTCGCCACAATGGTCATCATCCTGGATTCTCCATGTTTATGTTTTCCTCACTCTCGATTCGCAGTGCTGCCCCATATAGATGCAGGACGTAGTGACGAGTGTGAGCCTTACAGTAGGATAAAACCAATTGGTGAGTGTGAGATCACCTGGGCAAAGTAGACTCCATTATTTTGATGATCGCCCACAAGACCTCCAACACCGATGGACCAACACCAAACCTCCTCTTGCTTGAGCTTTTCGTCCATGTCGATCTTTACTATCTCAACAATGACAGTTGGAGAACTGGTGCTCACAAGCCTCTCATCAGAAGTGCTAGCAGAATGAGCCAACTTCTTTGCATTCATTTTCTTATTGAGCTCTCTCGTCACTATGTTTTAAGTCAGTGTGGAAGGAGCTCTGTGTCTTCGTTTTTTTCACATTATTAGCTACGTTGTTTTGCATACTACTTCACATTAGGGGAAGGTTGAGGTCTATGGGGGCCCTTTAAGCTGCCATGAGATTAAAGAGATAATTAGTGTGAAGGCCAATAGGAAAAATACATGTGTACAAAAATGTTGGGTTGCTTAAGAACCTAAATCTTGTGGTCAAAGGTAGAATCTTACGTTTTTCAGATCCGCAGCAAAGAAAATCTTCAATATCTTTTCTTTTTATATTTTTATAAGGGAAAAGTTTTAAAAAGTTATCCCCCCCCTCACTTCCCTTTTCCCTCCACATCTCTCCAAAAGTAGGGGCGTGTTTCTCTCTCCTCCCTTTTAGACTAACCCACTTTCCCCATCTACCACTCTCTACACCTCACTTGCAGCCCTATCTTCATCTCCAACTTGAGGAAAGCTCTTTGCTACTAGCTACTCAGAGGAAGCTCTGTTATCAGCCTCTCTCTCTCTCTCTCTCTCTCTCTCTCTCTCTCTCTCTCTCTCTCTCTCTCTCTCTCTCTCTCTCTCTCTCTCTCTGTGCAAGTAGGCACCTAATGCAATCTCTCATTAGCTTTCTTTTGAGGAAAGCTCTTTGCTACCAGCTACTCAGAGGAAGCTCTGTTATCAGCCTCTCTCTCTCTCTAGAGGAAGCTCTGTTATCACTCTCTCTCTCTCTCTCTCTCTCTCTCTCTCTCTCTCTCTCTCTCTCTCTCTCTCTTTGCAAGCAGGCACCTAATGCAATCTCTCATTAGCTTTCTTTTGAGGAAAGCTCTTTGCTACCAGCTACTCAGAGGAAGCTCTGTTATCAGCCTCTCTCTCTCTCTCTAGAGGAAGCTCTGTTATCAGACTCTCTCTCTCTCTCTCTCTCTCTCTCTCGCTTTCTCTCTCTCGGCAAGCATGCACCTAATGCAATCTCTCATTAGCTTTCTTTTGAAGCTTTAGCTTTCTTTGTGTGTGTGCATGTGTGTGTGTGTGTGTATTGTGTGTGTGTGTGTGTGTGTGTGTATGGATTTGCAGCGATCTTCTTTGAAGCTTTAGCTCTCTCTCTCTCTCTCTCTCTCTCTCTCTCTCTCTCTCTCTCTCTCTCTCTCTCTCTCTCTCTCTCTCTCAGTAGGTATTTGCTTTTTTTCCATATTCTTAACATTCACTTTCTTTTCATTTGGGCAATCTATGGCTCTTCAGTGTGTACGCAGGCCATCCTCCACTATGGAGTCCATGGCTATTTCCAAAGTACAGGATGATGAAGGTTATTGGATTCCTACCGTTTTTAAGCGGTTCATGTGGATAACAATGCAACCCAGTTTGAGGGGTGCACACAAGGTTCCCCGAAGGCATATGGCTTCCACAAGAGCACTTGAACCAATTTCTCCTCCTGCACTAAATAGCTCGGAATGGCCCATTCTAGACTCCACCACAATGGAGAGCTTTCGACGCAGGATTTTCCATGACATTCAGTCAAGTCTAAAGGCTGCATATGGATCCCACATGACAAGTGTATCTCTTTTCATGCCTTTACATGTGTTTATTGCTATTTTCAATGTAGGCAAGTTCCATCGCACCCCAACAATGTGGATAAGCAAAGATGGGGCCTTTGAAGCTCTAGATACATTTCTAAAAGGCGATTGGACCACCAAGGTGGCAGAACATCAGGGCGATGTAATAAAGTGCTCAGCGGCGGCCGGTAATGTCAATGTAATAAAGTGCTCAGCGGCGGCCGGTAATGTCAATGGGTAAGATGCAGGTATTAGATAGGCAAGCAAAATCTAACTATGGTGTACCCAATTAGAAGGTGGAAACGCTCGCATGATGGTGAATGGGAAGCTTTGGACTCTGATCTCTATGTTAGGGAGGAGGTAGAACTTCATATTGAAGTTCACCCAGGAGAGGAGCATACAGTGGTAGTTAATGATGATTGGAATTTTGCTCAGTTGAGAGAGCGTATTGTCATGTCCTTTAATGTAAGGAACCAATTCAAGTTTGTTGTTTCTAATCGACCTATGCGTCACAGGTCAGAGAAACATACACTCTGTGTGTCGCATTGATGGGGGCCGTCTGATATATTCAGAAATGTGGTGCCATGGAGCACAAGGAAGGTAGGGAGTGAGACATAAGCAAGAAAAGAAGCATGGACATTAAAAAAAGGAATAGATTTAGGGTCTAATGTCAAAGGTTGATTTGTATGGTCATTTGTAATTGGTGAAGTTAAAGGTCAAAAAGATAGCACATGGAAAGTGCAAGGGAGCACATGTGGTGTGAGCATTTATGGACACATGGTTGGCACTAGGGTGCACACAAAGCTTGGATTGAAGCTCTTCTCCAAGGCTATAAATATGGGTGTATGAAGCTTGATTATTGCAATAAGATTATTGAGTTTATGTGAATAAAGGATCCTTACAAAGTGCAGAAACAAAATTAAACTGAATTTATTTTAGGACCAAAAAAAGGCTTAAAGCTCAATAAGGCCCTAATCAAGCCTCAGAAAAGCTCAGGGATAAAAAAAAGTCATTTGGGGCTCAAAATCACCTGGTGAAGTCTGGCAGTAGATAGAACAATTTTAAAAAAACCAATTTTTTTTTTAATGTTTGTAGGCAGATTAATCATCAAAAAAGTGTACACAATGTATGAATGAGTAGAAAAATGAAAAAAAAGGCATGTGCGCTACAGCGCGAATTTAAGCCTTTCTTCATCTTTGAAAAGCTTAAATTCGCGCTGTAGCACACATGCCTTTTTTTTTGAAAAGCTTAAATTCATCTTTGAAAAGCTTAAATTTGCGCTGTAGCACACATGCCTTTTTTTATCATTTTTCTACTCATTCATGCATTGTGTACACTTTCTTGATGATTAATTTGCCTACAAACATCAAAAAATGAAAAAAAATTGATTTTTTTTAATTATTCTATCTACTGCCAGATTTTAGCTGGATGTTAATTGACAATATTTGAACAAATATTTGATCATTATCAATGAAATTTCCTACACATTCACATGGCTGCCAATAGTTTATAGGGCACAGTGCTGACACAACAAATAAACAAGAGAAATGCTTGAGAATTCTTAAAAACATTACAATTAAAAAAGTATACATTTTGTATTGAATTCGTAGAAAGAAAATTACAAGTTCCTGAGAAGATTTCTTAGAGCTTTTTATCTTGGTCACTCTGCGTGGCTTTCTCACCTAGGCTATTAGCTATAATACTAGGATTGGTTACACCTTTGGAGATTGATGTAGCACAATGGCTTAGCACATGGCCGGTGTAGTTGCCTGAAAATGTATACATAGCTGCCTCCCTATGCTAATAAGTATACATTTGTTTGCATTATTTGCTAGCCCATCTTCGGTGAGAACCCCACTTAGAGCTTTACACTTGATTGCTTGTGCCTCTCATAGTACTCTAAATGGATTACTCGAATAAATGATGGAGAGAGAGGCTAGGAAGGTAATGAATCAGGGAGGTGTCTCGTCCATCGGATTGCACACGAACTCCACCTCCACGTGCAGCAAACTTGTCAAAAATATAAGCTTTCTACAAGAGAAAAAGTTTAGGTGTTAGTAACAACTCGCTTATAAATATGAAGGCACGGCTTCTTAGAACTTTGATTTGAGGATGTAAGTTCCCTCCTAGCTATGTTTAATATCTTATTTGTTGCCCCAACTGGAAACTCCTACACTCAAGCATTAACAATCGTGATTTGAGCCGCATGCCTAAAACTTAGAGAGAGATTAAATAGCTAGAGAGATAGAGAGAGTAAAACTAGTTTTTAAGTTTTTTGTTTTGTTTTAACTGGGAGAAAACGACCCATGCACATGTGTGTGTGTGTGTGTAGAGAGAGAGAGAGAGAGAGAGAGAGAGAGAGAGAGAGAGAGAGAGAGAGAGAGAGAGAGAGAGAGAGAGAGAGAGAGAGAGTCATATTAACATCCGTGGAATGCCTTGAAGGCATATGGGACATCACAATAATTACAATCCACTTCAGGGTGCACTTAGGCACAAGTGCGCATAAGCGCGAACTTTGAAAATAAAAATAAAAAGCTAAGGATCAACTACCATGTGTAATATGGAATGCGTGGGTACGTAGGAGAGAGCCAATTAGTGAGGTTTAGGCTTTCGGAAGTCTTCAATTATTGATCTTCATTCACGGTAGACAGGCCACTTTCCAGCTTGGCGGGCTTCTCGAACTTTAGCAAGTTATGGACTTTTGTTTTTGAGCTGTATAGGTGTAAGCTCGTCTGCTAGCCACAGCTTGGTGCCTTGGAGTGCCTTGGATTGTCTGCAAAACCTTGATCTTGTCCTTCTTGGTTTCATAGCATAGGACGGCCTATCCCCCTTTCGGATAATGAGAAAATAGAAAAAAAATAAACCTTTTTATGCAAGGAAAAATATGGGAGACTAAGGGGATTTGTAGAGTAATCACTTGTGTTATGCATTTAGGATATACATGGGGTTTTAACACTTGCTATCTGAGGTAGAGAGAGTAGAATTATTATTTTTAAGATAATTTTGATTTTTATTAAACAACTAGAGAGAGAGAGAGAGAGAGAGAGAGAGAGAGAGAGAGAGAGAGAGAGAGAGAGAGAGAAGCAAAAATGAGAGAAGAAGTAGAGAAAGAATCTATACAATGGTTGGTGTGTGTGTATATAAAAGCTGTGGAAAATGAGAGGGGGAGAGAGAGAGAGATTCTCGAAGACCCTTTACAGGATTACAAGGTTTTTTCACATATATTGCGAAGTAAATATTTTTTTTTAAGAAAAATGACTAAAATTGAACACCACAACAAACACACACTACCTATTACTATGTGCCTCACAGTATAGTCCAAGGAGATTTGATCCCACGACCTCACGGAGGCACTCGAACACTTCCAACATCTGTACATTTTTGTAAGTTCACCACTTTACTTCTAATTATACACGGTTAGAAAAAAGCATGCACTCAAAATTTGGTCATCTCGCTAGAGGGAGTCCAGCACGAGAACATAAACTACTCTATCATTAAAGCCTTGAATTCTCAATGGCACAATTTATTGTGTAGTGCCGTGGGAAAAACACCACTTAAACATTGAAATAATCGTCCTGACTAGAACTATGAATTGGCATAGGATTAAACATAAGGTTTTGACCGATGTAGCAAGTCCTAATTAGGGTGTTATTTTTTAAAGTACCCTAATTAGGATGTTAATGTTCCCCACACAGCTGGAAGTTAGCTTGCATGAGATCAAAACATGTGATTTACTTCATTGAGCATGCCATTGATGATTCAGAGTCACAACAGAAATACAAGCGTTGAAAGTTCTACTACATACATATAGAGGAATCCTTGCAGCAAAACCATGGTCCCAATATTGTTAACATTCACAAAGCATCATTTTCACAAAAACGTTGGTATACAAAAATCCCAGGTTCACCATTCCCCTTAGACCTTACATGTGTGTACTTTCTATTTGGTGTCCTCTGGCAAAACCATATCACTGTATTGAGCAATGGTATTAAAAAATTACCTTCCTTTAGTCACTAGTTTACTTTTCACGGTTCAATTTTGGTTGCATTTTGGCTTGTGTTGAAATTAGCCACTGAGTTTTTGAGAACGTTAGTCAAAAATTACAAAATTTTGATGAAAAAACCCGCACAGGTAAAAGAGCGCTCCTTATTTTGACTAATAACTAGTATTGCACCCGCGCATTGCTCTACGGCCGACCAAGGTTCCAGAAAAGAACGATTCCCTATCTACAACCATCTCTCTCTCATCTCTCTCTCTCTCTCTCTCTCTCTCTCTCTCTCTCTTTCACACACACACACATGCACATGCACATGCACATGACCCTCTCTCTCTCTCTGTCATGTACACACACTCTCAAATGTTGAAACTCTCTCTCTCTCACACATGCACACACATATACACGCTCTCTCTCTCTCTCTCTCTCTCTCTCTCTCTCACACACACACACACACACACACACACAAACACACACACATGCACACACTCCCTCTCTCTTCTTACACTCTCCCACACATAGAAGCTCTCTCTCTCTCTCTCTCTCTCTCTCTCTCTCTCTCTCTCTCTCACACACACACACACACACACACACACACATGTGCGCGCGTGTATGCACACACTCTCTCTCTCTCTCTCTCTCTCACGCACACATACACATATGTAAATATATAGTATATACAATATTATGTTTTAGATACATATACCTATACATAGACACATATACATATATACATGTATTTAAAAATATAAATACAAACATCGTCATAATTTAATTAATTTTGATTAAATTTTAATGTGCGGAGATGGGTGATAAGTTGTGGTCACTTTTAAATATATAGATAGATATATCATACATACATCGAAACACACACAAATGTACACACATTAAATATATGTTTTCTATTTAATTTATATTTAATTTATATTTTATTAAAAGCTACTTTTTATTCTCTATCTCTCTCTCTCTTTCTCTCTCTCTCTCTCTTTTCACCCTCTCCCTCGTTACATCTCTCTCTCTTTTCACCCTCTCCCTCGTTACATCTCTCTCTCTCTCTCACACACACACACACACACACACACACACACACACACACATACACACCGCATATGCACTAATGCAAATGCACACTCTCTCCTCCCACACAAACTATCTCTTACGTAGAAATTATCTGCCTCTCTCTCTCTCTCTCTCTCTCTCTCTCACACACACACACACACACACACACACACATGTATACACCGCACATACACTAATGCAAACGCACACTCTCTCCTTCCACGCAAACTATCTCCTACATAGAAATTCTCTCTCTCTCTCTCTCTCTCTCTCTCTCTCTCTCTCTCTCTCTCTCACACACACACACACACACACACACATGTACACACTGCATATACACTAATGCAAATGCACACTCTCTCCTCCCACACAAACTATCTCCTACGTAGAAATTCTCTCTCTCTCTCTCTCTCTCTCTCTCTCTCTCACACACACACACACACACACACACACACACACACACACACATGTACACACCGCACATACACTAATGCAAATGCACACTCTCTCCTCCCACACAAACTACCTCCTACATAGAAATTCTCTCTCTCTCTCTCTCTCTCTCTCTCTCTCTCATGCACACACTCCCTCTCTCTTCACGCACACTCTCTCTCACATAGAAACTCTCTCTCTCTCTCTCTTTCTCTCTCTCTCTCTCTCTCTCTCTCTCACACACACACACACACACACACACACACACACACACACACACCACACGCTTAAATAGATTTACACATATATATAATTTTAATTAATTAAATTTTAGATTAAATTTTAATGGTAGCGACGATGAGTAGTGAGGTGTGC
Organism: Cibotium barometz; assembly: GCF_041138505.1. Classification (NCBI taxonomy): domain Eukaryota; kingdom Viridiplantae; phylum Streptophyta; class Polypodiopsida; order Cyatheales; family Cibotiaceae; genus Cibotium; species Cibotium barometz. Next base: position 9,746,717 of record NC_141085.1, read on the forward strand.
TCACTCTCAAATAAATGCATCTTACTCTTGCATGAAAGAAAGTTGGGTGATCCACCAAGCCCATGTTAGAATGGCCCTAGAATGGCCATTCTTGGATGTCCCATGGCCATTCTTTCCAACCACAACCTTAAGACCAAAAGAGGATGCAAGAATGGCCTTAGACTTAGAGAATAGCCCTGGGATCGTGCAAGAATGGCCCACGGGAAATTCTTGCATGCCCTGGGAGAACTCAGAGGGTGCTTTTTAAGGCCCTTATATCAAAACAATGGCCTTAGTTGCCACCATGAAAGAATGGCCCTAGGGCCATTATTGCACCTGTTGTGTAAGAATAGAATGGCCTTAGGGCCATTCTGGGGTGCCCAAGAGCATGCAAGAAAGTTGGGTGGCACCAAGGCTAGAATGACATTCCAATACGATCTTGAGGCTCAAAGAGCATGCAAGACTGGAATGGTCTTCGGGCCATTCTTGGAAGAATACACTAGAGCATTGCAAGAATGGCCCTAGGGCCAATCTTAAGGTTGATGTGCATAAAAAGAATGGCTCTATGACCATTATTAAATCATTATATTGTGCATACAAGAGATTGTGCATAACAAAAAAACTTGACTTTTCATATGTAGTTTGGAGACCTAGGGCCATTCTATTGTGCATAGAAGAGACAAGAATAATTTCCACAAAATATTCAACTAGACACCTTAAGGTAAACGATAAATTTATATTCAATAAATAAAAAGATATTTACAAAATCAATGCCACTAGCTCATGAGAATCCTTGTAGAAGAAAGCTCTCTTAGCATCTAGTGAACAGTTATACAAATTATTTTCTTTTCTCCGAGTGTATAAGCTTAGAAACCAAACTTGCAGTAGAAATTTGTCTCACAAGATGGGTTGGGTTTCTTCAACTGATTGCGAAGCAGATGCACTTGGGAGGTAGAAGTAGCAGTTGGTTGTGGGTCCTCAAGGATCTTTGCCCAATGTCTAACACTATGATCCAACTTTGCAAATGCCAAGAGATTGGAATGCATGTCATCACAGTCTTGAGCTCTCTCAACTAGACATATTACCTCTCTTTTTGCCTTCAGTGCTTGCTTTGAAACAAAGCCATTACTGTATGCATATCAATCATCATGAGATCTTGCATACATAGACTCTTTATGCACTGATCAATGACCATGGCCTTTTTCAATTGTAAAAAGACTATGGGGTCCGTACTCTTTACTTTATCGTACTCCAATGGTAACATAGTTGCATCTAAGATGGGACCCTGAGTGCCAACATAGTTGTCATAGCCTTCATCATACATGTTTTCCTTGCTCAAAAAAATAAGCACACTAAAGAGCTCAATTGCACCACTGCTGCATGGTGCATCAGGCACAAAATGTAGAGCACCATAGAACATTGTATGCCATCCAGGAACTTTCTGTAGAGCATCTTGCAGATGCACAATATCAACAATCTTTAAAAAGGCAAGGAATGCATATTGTGATTGTGAGACTGCCATGATGCTACTCAACAATTGAGAAAATCTCTCAATGCTCCACTGCATATCTCTTGCACTCCCTTCTGTGCTATCCAAGATGCACAATCCAATCGGCATTTGATTTTGATAAAATCAAGCTAAAAAGTGTTTGCCTTCCATCTCTAAGCTCACGGGTAAGGTACCATCGCAATGTATCATTCGTCTCTCCTGTGGAAGCTCAAATGCTGACAACCACCATATATTCTTATCTGATTGCACTCCATAGTAATCTTTTCCCTGAGATTGCCTTCCCCTGTTGGAATTTGAGGCTTGTGCACTTCAGTCAAGAAGATTATCATCCTATTTCGGATTTCCTTTGATAGCCCTGTTCATAAGTGTTAGGCTGACTCTTTCTAATTTTTGTCTTTTTACAATTTGACACTCATCAAGCTTCAACACAAACATAGCCTGACCTTGGCACTCCTCAATGCTTAGACCATAATAAGAAATCATAGCTCTTTGAAGGGTCCTTAAATCAATAAAGACATTGTTGTACTTGTTGTATTCAAATACCTTAGAAGTACATACAGACAGAGCATCCTCCACATGATAGTAGCCACCTAACATGTTCGCAATGTCTGAGTTTGCACTTTTTCTTGCCATGGTTACACTGTATGGAGTTGGTAGCATGGGTCATAGAAGTCCTTTAGCACGATGACCTAGTGTAAACACCCTGTAAATGGCTTCATATCCCTTCCTATACTGACACCAGCACTATCACATGCATCCATAATGTGTATGGGGCTTACCATATTTTGCAGCTCTCTATAAATTTTGTTTCGGATTTGCTTAGCTATTTTGCATGTGGGATCTTCTAGCAGCTTTGATATGTCTGATAACTTACATGTTTCAATATGCCTGCTCTACATTCCTTAGCACCACCTTCATATCCCATCATATCCCCAGCAATATCTCTACATGGAACATAAATACAAAATAACATCAATATGTTTCACAAAATAGAATGGCCTGCAAAACAATGGCAAGAATAGAAGTTACCTTGTTGCTCGTACACGTCGTTTTCTTGCTCCACTTAGAGTTGCCAAGGTTTCTAGGGACTGACGCTTTCTTTTCCTTTGTTGAAAGCCTACTAGTAGCTTCTTCAGGCTTGCAAGGTGTCGTTGCTTGTTTCATGCATCTTGTTTGGCTGCATTCATCTTTCAATATCAAAGGCCTGCTTAAGCAACAAGTTGTTCTTCTGGAGCTCCTGATTCTGAGTTTTCAAGTTGTTCGCCACTTCTTCAAGCCTATCAATGTCCTTCTTGTGTTGTTGCTATGCTGTAACTCATGCCATAAGCCTCGAAAATGCACTCTTGAAGGTGATTCCTGAGCTGCAGCAAAAGAAAGCCTTCTACAATAGCCAAATAGACCATTAGCTCCATCACCTACATACGTAAGAAATGTAGTGATATTAACAAAATGAGGTGGAGCATTGGTGAGCAGGTCAATAGGGTATATGAATCCATTCGTCAAGAGGTCAATACATTTTCGCCCTTGTGATCGAAGAGTATCCAATGGCACATTGGTCACACCACTTGTTTTTGAGCTGCGGGATGGTAGCATACTTAGCAGCCAAATCTACATGTAACCTAAACTTTGGTGCTCTATTAGATATATCTTCAAGTGGCATTTTCTTTAGGGTTAGGCAATGCTGAAAAGTGCTTCTTGTAGAACACAATGCGAGAGTGAGGAGAGGGTATTCTGAGGAGAGTGCAATGAAGTTTTGCTATAAAAAATATTAGAAGATCGTAGATGGATGGTGATTAGGTAATAGGAGAAAGGACGAGGAAGATGGCAAGAGGCATAGAAGATGGTAGATTGAGGTTTTGCAGCATAATATAGTAGAGAGAGAGAGAGATATGTAGAATGCAGATGGAAGTAGGGGATATGTATATAAACAATGCAGGAATGGAAAGTGGTAAGCTCTGAAGCTATGGAGGTTGACAGAGGGATTTTCCTAGGGCCATTCTTGCATCGGTTGTGCATGAAAAGAATGGTACTGTGGCCATTCTTGCACCTGTTGTGCATGAAAAGGATGGCCCGGTTGGGTGGCACCAAGGCCATGCTAGAATGGCCCTAGGCCATTGTTGCATGCACAAGAGCATCAAGATTGACCATAGGGCCATTCGTGGATGCCCAAGAGCATGCAATAAAGGTGGTGCTACCAAGGCCATGCTAGAATGGCCCCATATCCATTCTTGGATGCCCCATGGCCATTTCCAACACATGACCTACTATATGTGCCTTGGGGTCACGCAAGAAATGGCCTTGGGGCCATTCTTTGATGCCCTAGGGCCAATATTGCATGCTCTTTGAGGCCTTTAAAGCAAAACAGTGGCCTTATTTGTCATGAAAGAATGGCCCTTGGGCCATTCTTGAACTGGTTGTGCATGAAAAGAATGGCACTGGGGCCATTCTTGCACCTGTTGATTAGGTAAAGGATGGCCCTATGGCTATTCTTGTTTTTCCAAGAGCATGCAAGAAGGTTGGGTGGCACCAAGGCCATGCTAGAATGGCACTAGGTCCATTGTTGCATGCAAAAGAGCATCAAGATTGGCCTTACGGCCATTTTAGGATGCCCAATAGCATGCAAGAAGAGAATGGCCCTATGGCGATTCTTGGATGCCTTAGAGCATGCAAGAAAGTTGGGTGCCACACCAAGGCCATGCTCGAATGGCCCCATATCGATTATTGCATGTAGAAGAGCATCAAGAGTGACCATAGGGCCATTCTAGGATGCCCAAGAGCATGCAAGAAAAGAATGGCCCTAGGGCCATTCTTGGATGCCCAAGAGCATGCAAGAAAGTTGGGTGCCACCAAGGCCATGCTAGAATGGCCCCATATCCATTATTGCATGTAGAAGAGCATCAAGAGTGGCCCTAGGGCTATTCTTGGATGCCCCATGGCCATTTCCATCATGATCTATGTGCCTTGGGGTCATGCAAGAATGGCCCCGGGGGCCATGCTTTGATGCTCAGGGCCAATCTTGCATGCTCTTTGAGGCCTTTAAGGCAAAACAATGACCTTATTGTGCATGAAAATAATGGCCCTAGGGTCATTCTTGCACCTGTTGTGCATGAAAAGAATGGCCCTATGGCTATTCTTATTTTCCCAAGAGCATGCAAGAAGGTTGGGTGGCACCAAGGCTATGCTAGAATGGCCCTAGGGCCATTTTTGCATGCATAAGAGCATCAAGTTTGGTCCTAGGGCCATTCTAGGATGCCCCATGGCCATTCTTGCACTTGTTGTATAAGAAAAGAATGGCCCTATGGCCATTCTTGGATGCCCAAGAGCATGTAAGAAAGTTGGGTGCCACCAAGGCCATGCTAGAATGGCCCCATATCCATTCTTGCATGTAGAAGAGCATCAAGAATGGCCCTAGGGCCATTCTTGTGTGCCACATGGCCATTTCCAACATGATCTATGTGTCTTGGGTGTCTTGGGTTCATGCAAGAATTGCCCTGGGGCCATGCTTTGATGCCCTAGGTCCAATGTTGCATGCTCTTTGAGGCCTTTAAGGCAAAACAATGACCTTATTTGCCATGAAAGAATGGCCCTTGAGACATTCTTGCACCGGTTGTGCATGAAAAGAATGGAATGGCCCTATGGCCATTCTTGTTTGCCCAAGAGCATGCAAGAAGGTTGGGTGGCAAGGCTATGCTAGAATGGCCCTAGGGCCATTGTTGCATGCATAAGAGTATCAAGATTGGCCCTAGGGCCATTCTAGGATGCCCCATGGCCATTCTTGCACATGTTGTACAAAACAAGAATGGCTCTAGGGCCGTTCTTGGATGCCCCATGGCCATTCTTGCACATGTTGTACAAGAAAAGAATGGCTCTAGGGCCATTCTTGGACACCCAAGAGCATGCAAGAAAGCTGGTGCCACCAAGGCCATGCTAGAATGGCCCCATATCCATTCTTGCATGTAGAAGAGCATCAAGAGTGGCCCTAGGGCCATTCTTAGATGCCCCATGGCCATTTCCAACGTGACCTTTTTGATGCCCTTGGGCCAATCTTGCATGCTCTTTGAGGCCTTTAAGGCAAAATAGTGGCCTTTTTTGCCATGCAAGAATGGCCCTAGGGCCATTCTTGCATCGGTTGTGCATGAAAAGAATGGTACTGTGGCCATTCTTGCACCTGTTGTGCATGAAAAGGATGGCCCGGTTGGGTGGCACCAAGGCCATGCTAGAATGGCCCTAGGCCATTGTTGCATGCACAAGAGCATCAAGATTGACCATAGGGCCATTCGTGGATGCCCAAGAGCATGCAATAAAGGTGGTGCTACTACCAAGGCCATGCTAGAATGGCCCCATATCCATTCTTGGATGCCCCATGGCCATTTCCAACACATGACCTACTATATGTGCCTTGGGGTCACGCAAGAAATGGCCTTGGGGCCATTCTTGCCATAGGGCCAATCTTGCATGCTCTTTGAGGCCTTTAAAGCAAAACAGTGGCCTTATTTGTCATGAAAGAATGGCCCTAGGGCCATTCTTGCACTGGTTGTGCATGAAAAGAATGGCACTGGGGCCATTCTTGCACCTGTTGATTAGGTAAAGGATGGCCCTATGGCTATTCTTGTTTTCCCAAGAGCATGCAAGAAGGTTGGGTGGCACCAAGGCCATGCTAGAATGGCACTAGGTCCATTGTTGCATGCACAAGAGCATCAAGATTGGCCTTAGGGCCATTTTAGGATGCCCAATAGCATGCAAGAAGAGAATGGCCCTATGGCCATTCTTGGATGCCTTAGAGCATGCAAGAAAGTTGGGTGCCACACCAAGGCCATGCTCGAATGGCCCCATATCGATTATTGCATGTAGAAGAGCATCAAGAGTGACCATAGGGCCATTCTAGGATGCCCAAGAGCATGCAAGAAAAGAATGGCCCTAGGGCCATTCTTGGATGCCCAAGAGCATGCAAGAAAGTTGGGTGCCACCAAAGCCATGCTAGAATGGCCCCATATCCATTATTGCATGTAGAAGAGCATCAAGAGTGGCCCTAGGGCTATTCTTGGATGCCCCATGGCCATTTCCATCATGATCTATGTGCCTTGGGGTCATGCAAGAATGGCCCCGGGGGCCATGCTTTGATGCTCAGGGCCAATCTTGCATGCTCTTTGAGGCCTTTAAGGCAAAACAATGACCTTATTGTGCATGAAAATAATGGCCCTGGGGTCATTCTTGCACCTGTTGTGCATGAAAAGAATGGCCCTATGGCTACTCTTATTTTCCCAAGAGCATGCAAGAAGGTTGGGTGGCACCAAGGCTATGCTAGAATGGCCCTAGGGCCATTTTTGCATGCATAAGAGCATCAAGTCTGGTCCTAGGGCCATTCTAGGATGCCCCATGGCCATTCTTGCACTTGTTGTATAAGAAAAGAATGGCCCTATGGCCATTCTTGGATGCCCAAGAGCATGTAAGAAAGTTGGGTGCCACCAAGGCCATGCTAGAATGGCCCCATATCCATTCTTGCATGTAGAAGAGCATCAAGAATGGCCCTAGGGCCATTCTTGTGTGCCACATGGCCATTTCCAACATGATCTATGTGTCTTGGGTGTCTTGGGTTCATGCAAGAATGGCCCTGGGGCCATGCTTTGATGCCCTAGGTCCAATGTTGCATGCTCTTTGAGGCCTTTAAGGCAAAACAATGACCTTATTTGCCATGAAAGAATGGCCCTTGGGACATTCTTGCACCGGTTGTGCATGAAAAGAATGGAATGGCCCTATGGCCATTCTTGTTTGCCCAAGAGCATGCAAGAAGGTTGGGTGGCAAGGCTATGCTAGAATGGCCCTAGGGCCATTGTTGCATGCATAAGAGTATCAAGATTGGCCCTAGGGTCATTCTAGGAGGCCCCATGGCCATTCTTACACTGTTGTATAAGAAAAGAATGGCCCTAGGGCCATTCCTGGACACCCAAGAGCATGCAAGAAAGCTGGTGCCACCAAGGCCACGCTAGAATGGCCCCATATCCATTCCTGCATGTAGAAGAGCATCAAGAGTGGCCCAAGGGCCATTCTTAGATGCCCCATGGCCATTTCCAACGTGACCTTTTTGATGCCCTTCGGCCAATCTTGCATGCTCTTTGAGGCCTTTAAGGCAAAATAGTGGCCTTATTTGCCATGCAAGAATGGCCCTAGGGCCATTCTTGCATCGGTTGTGCATGAAAAGAATGGTACTGTGGCCATTCTTGCACCTGTTGTGCATGAAAAGGATGGCCCGGTTGGGTGGCACCAAGGCCATGCTAGAATGGCCCTAGGCCATTGTTGCATGCACAAGAGCATCAAGATTGACCATAGGGCCATTTGTGGATGCCCAAGAGCATGCAATAAAGGTGGTGCTACCAAGGCCATGCTAGAATGGCCCCATATCCATTCTTGGATGCCCCATGGCCATTTCCAACACATGACCTACTATATGTGCCTTGGGGTCACACAAGAAATGGCCTTGGGGCCATTCTTTGATGCCCTAGGGCCAATCTTGCATGCTCTTTGAGGCCTTTAAAGCAAAACAATGGCCTTATTTGTCATGAAAGAATGGCCCTTGGGCCATTCTTGAACTGGTTGTGCATGAAAAGAATGGCACTGGGGCCATTCTTGCACCTGTTGATTAGGTAAAGGATGGCCCTATGGCTATTCTTGTTTTTCCAAGAGCATGCAAGAAGGTTGGGTGGCACCAAGGCCATGCTAGAATGGCACTAGGTCCATTGTTGCATGCAAAAGAGCATCAAGATTGGCCTTAGGGCCATTTTAGGATGCCCAATAGCATGCAAGAAGAGAATGGCCCTATGGCGATTCTTGGATGCCTTAGAGCATGCAAGAAAGTTGGGTGCCACACCAAGGCCATGCTCGAATGGCCCCATATCGATTATTGCATGTAGAAGAGCATCAAAGAGTGACCATAGGGCCATTCTAGGATGCCCAAGAGCATGCAAGAAAAGAATGGCCCTAGGGCCATTCTTGGATGCCCAAGAGCATGCAAGAAAGTTGGGTGCCACCAAGGCCATGCTAGAATGGCCCCATATCCATTATTGCATGTAGAAGAGCATCAAGAGTGGCCCTAGGGCTATTCTTGGATGCCCCATGGCCATTTCCATCATGATCTATGTGCCTTGGGGTCATGCAAGAATGGCCCCGGGGCCATGCTTTGATGCTCAGGGCCAATCTTGCATGCTCTTTGAGGCCTTGAACGCAAAACAATGACCTTATTGTGCATGAAAAAAATGGCCCTAGGGTCATTCTTGCACCTGTTGTGCATGAAAAGAATGGCCCTATGGCTATTCTTATTTTCCCAAGAGCATGCAAGAAGGTTGGGTGGCACCAAGGCTATGCTAGAATGGCCCTAGGGCCATTTTTGCATGCATAAGAGCATCAAGTTTGGTCCTAGGGCCATTCTAGGATGCCCCATGGCCATTCTTGCACTTGTTGTATAAGAAAAGAATGGCCCTATGGCCATTCTTGGATGCCCAAGAGCATGTAAGAAAGTTGGGTGCCACCAAGGCCATGCTAGAATGGCCCCATATCCATTCTTGCATGTAGAAGAGCATCAAGAATGGCCCTAGGGCCATTCTTGTGTGCCACATGGCCATTTCCAACATGATCTATGTGTCTTGGGTGTCTTGGGTTCATGCAAGAATGGCCCTGGGGCCATGCTTTGATGCCCTAGGTCCAATGTTGCATGCTCTTTGAGGCCTTTAAGGCAAAACAATGACCTTATTTGCCATGAAAGAATGGCCCTTGGGACATTCTTGCACCGGTTGTGCATGAAAAGAATGGAATGGCCCTATGGCCATTCTTGTTTGCCCAAGAGCATGCAAGAAGGTTGGGTGGCAAGGCTATGCTAGAATGGCCCTAGGGCCATTGTTGCATGCATAAGAGTATCAAGATTGGCCCTAGGGTCATTCTAGGAGGCCCCATGGCCATTCTTACACTGTTGTATAAGAAAAGAATGGCCCTAGGGCCATTCCTGGACACCCAAGAGCATGCAAGAAAGCTGGTGCCACCAAGGCCACGCTAGAATGGCCCCATATCCATTCTTGCATGTAGAAGAGCATCAAGAGTGGCCCTAGGGCCATTTTTAGATGCCCCATGGCCATTTCCAACGTGGCCTTTTTGATGCCCTTGGGCCAATCTTGCATGCTCTTTGAGGCCTTTAAGGCAAAATAGTGGCCTTATTTGCCATGCAAGAATGGCCCTAGGGCCATTCTTGCATCGGTTGTGCATGAAAAGAATGGTACTGTGGCCATTCTTGCACCTGTTGTGCATGAAAAGGATGGCCCGGTTGGGTGGCACTAAGGCCATGCTAGAATGGCCCTAGGCCATTGTTGCATGCACAAGAGCATCAAGATTGACCATAGGGCCATTCGTGGATGCCCAAGAGCATGCAATAAAGGTGGTGCTACTACCAAGGCCATGCTATAATGGCCCCATATCCATTCTTGGATGCCCCATGGCCATTTCCAACACATGACCTACTATATGTGCCTTGGGGTCACGCAAGAAATGGCCTTGGGGCCATTCTTTGATGCCCTAGGGCCAATCTTGCATGCTCTTTGAGGCCTTTAAAGCAAAACAGTGGCCTTATTTGTCATGAAAGAATGGCCCTAGGGCCATTCTTGAACTGGTTGTGCATGAAAAGAATGGCACTGGGGCCATTCTTGCACCTGTTGATTAGGTAAAGGATGGCCCTATGGCTATTCTGGTTGGGTGGCACCAAGGCCATGCTAGAATGGCACTAGGTCCATTGTTGCATGCACAAGAGCATCAAGATTGGCCTTAGGGCCATTTTAGGATGCCCAATAGCATGCAAGAAGAGAATGGCCCTATGGCCATTCTTGGATGCCTTAGAGCATGCAAGAAAGTTGGGTGCCACACCAAGGCCATGCTCGAATGGCCCCATATCGATTATTGCATGTAGAAGAGCATCAAGAGTGACCATAGGGCCATTCTAGGATGCCCAAGAGCATGCAAGAAAAGAATGGCCCTAGGGCCATTCTTGGATGCCCAAGAGCATGCAAGAAAGCTGGGTGCCACCAAGGCCATGCTAGAATGGCCCCATATCCATTATTGCATGTAGAAGAGCATCAAGAGTGGCCCTAGGGCTATTCTTGGATGCCCCATGGCCATTTCCATCATGATCTATGTGCCTTGGGGTCATGTAAGAATGGCCCCGGGGCCATGCTTTGATGCTCAGGGCCAATCTTGCATGCTCTTTGAGGCCTTTAAGGCAAAACAATGACCTTATTGTGCATGAAAATAATGGCCCTGGGGTCATTCATGCACCTGTTGTGCATGAAAAGAATGGCCCTATGGCTATTCTTATTTTCCCAAGAGCATGCAAGAAGGTTGGGTGGCACCAAGGCTATGCTAGAATGGCCCTAGGGCCATTTTTGCATGCATAAGAGCATCAAGTCTGGTCCTAGGGCCATTCTAGGATGCCCCATGGCCATTCTTGCACTTGTTGTATAAGAAAAGAATGGCCCTATGGCCATTCTTGGATGCCCAAGAGCATGTAAGAAAGTTGGGTGCCACCAAGGCCATGCTAGAATGGCCCCATATCCATTCTTGCATGTAGAAGAGCATCAAGAATGGCCCTAGGGCCATTCTTGTGTGCCACATAGCCATTTCCAACATGATCTATGTGTCTTGGGTGTCTTGGGTTCATGCAAGAATGGTCCTGGGGCCATGCTTTGATGCCCTAGGTCCAATGTTGCATGCTCTTTGAGGCCTTTAAGGCAAAACAATGACCTTATTTGCCATGAAAGAATGGCCCTTGGGACATTCTTGCACCGGTTGTGCATGAAAAGAATGGAATGGCCCTATGGCCATTCTTGTTTGCCCAAGAGCATGCAAGAAGGTTGGGTGGCAAGGCTATGCTAGAATGGCCCTAGGGCCATTGTTGCATGCATAAGAGTATCAAGATTGGCCCTAGGGTTATTCTAGGAGGCCCCATGGCCATTCTTACACTGTTGTACCATTCCTGGACACCCAAGAGCATGCAAGAAAGTGAAGCCCCTTTCTATAGAAAGTGAAGCCCCTTTGGTCTTATTTAGGTTTCAAGGCAAAAATAGTGTATTGTAGGTCTTGCTTTATGGCTAGGATTTGTGCAAATGAATTTCAACTTATCTTCCCAAGGAAGTTGACTAATTTTGCAACAATAGAATATTTACCCTAAATTTATTTACTTGTGGTCCTATTTGTTGTATAGCCAAGTTTGGGTGCAGAGAACTTGAAAGGTGACCTTTCTTATCTCTTTTATAATAATTGTTGTGTAGTGCTAGTAGGGTTTTGACTTTTCTCATTTTCTTCTAGTTTGTATTAGAAATGACCTCATAGTTATCCTTAGGGTTTAGGGTTTGTTATTTAAATTTTAGGATTGAGAGTTTAGGGGTCTAGAAATTTAGAGAGCCAAAATTCTATGATTTAAGTGCATTTGAAATGTTATCTAGATTTGTGCTATTAAAAATAGGATTTAGTGTTAAAAGATATATAAATTATTTTAGAGTTTTAAACCCACAAATGAGTGCAAAGTTGTGTTAGTAAGGGTCCGTCCCAACAGGACTGCGAATGCCATAGATAGTCGGTCAAATCCTTCTCACACCTCAACACCGACACCTTGATCTCCATGAGATGCAAGGATACGAAGGATCTAACTGTATCTCATAGGGGATGCATGGTCATCCTAAGGGGCATCTAGTCCTCAGACAAATTGAGACACATTGGTCCTAGGCATGGCCGAGATGAGGTCAAGTTCTGCACTTGGTTCAAGGAAATCAACACCTTTTTCCCTATTTGGCAAGGCATGGCCATTGATTCGATCCTCTAAAATGGAACTTGCTTGGGTTTCTTATTTCTACTGAACGCACTTTCCTAGGAATTGTTGAAAATTACTCGACTAATCGGGTCCACCTGTCCATAGAAAAGGTGCCATCAGGGTAACAATCCTCCCACTTTCCACCCTGCACTCACCCAATGCTTTTTAGTTTTTCCTCCCACACTGTAAGTTCCTTAATTATTTCGGACACAATTCTCATTAAAGCAATCCTTCAAACAGTATTTAAAGATAGTAACAAACACATAAATAGTATTTAAAGATAGTAACAAACACACAGATAGTATCATTCACTTATAACTTTCAACATGTGTCACTGATGGCTATATCCTAGCATTAACCTAGTGACATTACATAATACCACCGAAGGTTCTAGAAATTGGTCCCCATCCAAGATCCATGGATGGGATTAATCTAAGGAAGCATCATCCCTTTTTGTTGCAGATAGCAGACAAGGGTTATTTGCTGCTCACACAGCCACGCTAAGCTCCCCCTTCCCCTTGAAGGGTGTGCTACACTCTTGGTGAGCTTATTTTGAACCATCTATCCCTTGCCAAGTAACAGATAGCTCATCCACCCTATAACCTGATTAGCTATATCCTGTGTGGGATAAAAACTCCAAGCACCTAGGTGGGTCAACTTTGAGAACCTGGTGGGTCCAGCCTTGACAAGGGTGGGCATCCTCCCACATGTCTCTCAACCACAACCATATCAAGTCCTCCATCCAATTGGATGCAAAAAATAAAAAATAGCTTAACCTTCCCACACATGAACACATTTACTAAAAGCAAAAGTCTTTTATCTCTTAAAAAAATTATTTTCAATTGAAACTTTTACATTCAAACAAGTGAGATTCGTCTATTTTTTTATTGGTGAAAATGCCATTTTTTGGTTCATTTAGCCTAAGGATTTCTTAGGTTTGACTAAGGTCATGCGTATACAAATAAACTATTAACTTCGGTGCATGAATTTAAAATGACAATCTAACTTGAATCTGTGTATTCACGTTGGCTAGCAAGACATTGGTCATGGTGGCTACGTTGTCTCCATTGTGCATTGTGTTGTTGGGGCCAGCTTCTCCGGTGGATGCATGAATACATTTTTGGGCCTTACTTAGACAAATTTATCTTGAAAATAAAATTCTAGGGTGGGGTATAACACGGTTCAATTTGTGTTAAGAAATTGCATATTGCCTTAGCTAATCCTTCTTAATTTGAAAAGAAAATGCTATGATTATAGTTCATTATGAGTATAATTAACCTACATGATTTTCAAAACACAATTAATAATTTCTCAAAGTTTTTGTTAAATTAAGGTTTGATTTTACAAGTTTCTTTATGAGCTTGTTTACTCTTTAATTAGGGTTTTATTGGCTTAAGGTTTTAAGGATTAAGTTCTAAGTTTTTCCATAGATTTGGATCAGATTTAATATTTTCCTCAAGATTTAGCAATTTCCTAATAGTTTTTGGTCAATTTTTCATGAAATATAACCTAATTTTAAGAAATTCTTACAAAAACCAATGGTTTAGTGCATTTGCAAAATTTTCCCTAAGTCTTACTATGATTTATGATTTATTATGATTTTTCTAGATTTTGCAAAATTTTAATCAAAATTTTCCATTTCCCTAGCGATTTTTTTAACAATTTCGACCTAAAAATAGCTTATTAAAGTAACAAAGATTAATCTAGGACCTAATAATTAGTTTTCATGTCTTTGTACTCAAGAGTATCACCTACAATTGAGTCCTAAGATTTTTCTACTAATTCTTTTAAATTCTTCATAAATTTTTTTATTATTTAGGTGTAGAATTACCTAATTATGCCTAAGTTTTATAAGAAAATGAGTGCATAATTATACTAGATGACGGTTAATCTCAGTAAAGCAGAATTTTTGGCTAATCTAATGAGTATAGAGTTTTTAATTAATTTTTACTTAATTTCTTGAGTTTTTTTTTGCATAATTAGCCAATAATTAGGCTAAATTAAAGCATTTAAATCCCTAAATTAATCTAGTATTGTAATAGCCTATAATTTAATGATAAGTAATGCTGAATTTTATTTTTTAAACTCACAAATTATTTTTATATAATTTAATGCAAGATTCGGATAATTTTGATGCAAAATTTCAAGAAAATTAGCAAAAAAACTAGCATAAGCTGGGTAATTAACATACCTAGGCTGAAAATTTTAGCCAAGAACTTGGGGTGTGTGTGTGTGTGTGTGTGTGTGTGTGTAGCCTCCTCTTGTGAATGAGAATGATGTCCAAAAATGACAAGGGAGGGGCTCTTTAAATAGATAAGGGTTGGGTTCAATTAGGCTACCTGCCAAGTGGCACCCCTTTCCATGCGTGACAACGGTGTCCCTCCTTCCTCTCTTTCTCCCTTTTCCTTCTCCACTTCACTCTCCCTTTCGTTTACTTAACTCCCATGCAAATCCAGTGCTTCAACTTTTGCTCTTCAAATGCCTAGTAGAATTAATGTGAATGTGGCAATTGGTGCAATGTGCGGTGAATATTTCACATGGTTCAAGCTTGGAAAGAGTGGACATTGAAATTGAATCTTCTCAGATGGGGTACATTACATCCTCCCCCCTTAAAGAAATTGAGATGTCTCATCTCGAGAAGAGGTGGGGAAAATATTTGCATATTGAGGCTTCATCTTCCCAGGTAGCATCTTCAAAAGGGGAAGTTCTCCACTAGATAAGGTGCTCCCGAATGACCCTATTCCTAAGGGGTCTCTCCCTAGTTTTTAGAATTCCACTGGGTTGCAACTCAAGGACTCTTTGAGTTGGCATTACACGGTGTAATCTTAGGGCACATTGTGTCTAAAAACGGTATTTCCACGGATGAGAGCAAGGTAAACTTGGTCTTGGAATTACCCCACCAACCAACTACAAAGGTGTATAGAGGTTTATAGGCCACGTTGGGTATTATCGTTGTTTTTCCAGACCATTGTATAGACTACTTATTGTCTTTGAATGGATTAAGAAATGCCAAGAACCGTATGATAAGTTGAGGAAAGCACTGACAAGTGCACCTATTCTAAGGCCACCCAACTGGGATCTTGTATTCCATGTGCACATCGATGCTCACGCAATCTCAGCAATGTGCCTGTTTTTTCGCTCAGCAACTCCATCATTAGGGAAAATTTGGACTCAAAAATGGGCCTTATAACAGATCCCTTGGGATGGTGCAAAGCAAGCCAATAAACCCACATATAATATTGGAGGGTAGGTGCGTCATTTTTGAGTTCTTTATTCCATTAACTGACATGTGGGGTGTTTTCTAATTCAAAACAATGCCTCTTAAGTATAGTTTTTTATTCCCACTATGGTGCCTTATTTTATTGAAAAAAGTCACCTCTCTTTCTTCATTACACCTTTGAATGGAACCGAGCCAACTTTGCTTATCAAACTTGAATCAAACTTTGTCCTTGCAACCCAATCTTGCATTGTCTCCCTCATTGTCTTCCCGACTCCACAACCACAACCACAACCACTCCAAATCCGAATTGTTTTGAGCGGGAAGTTTTTGATTTTCTCTTCTTCTCATTCACATTCCTTCCATTTTGGAAGCTCATAGCCACCCACGTCTTTCTCACGCCACAATCTTCCTCTCCATCTCATGAGTGCCTACCTACCTCTCCAAGTTCGTGGCACATTCAATGGAACATTGATTCATCATACATCAAGGTTTGAGGAGAGACTGAGGTGGCAAGTTTTTGAAAAAGGATGGAAAAGAATTTGTTCTTCATGCGCCATACCTGCTTGTGCATGAATAACAATCCCATTTCTTATCTTTTTCAAGTGAGGATTGTGCTTACAAGTATTGTATACATTTTGGTGCATCCAGGATATCAACAAGTTTGTTTGATGGACAAGGCGGTATTATTTAGTGATATTGTCTTTTGGTTTTAATGAAGCAATCTTCTTCACGGGAGATAAGTGTAATATCTTTGGTTTCTTTTGGTTAAAGTGTGAGTTCATGATGCTTTTTGGTATTGTTAAAGCACAAAACAATGCAATGGAACCTGTGAAACAAAGGAAGAAAAAGGTGGACATCCACTTCCAAGTAGAAGCCGATTATGCTCCCTTTGCTGCTGTAAGAGAAACTGGTCTAGGCCAACATGCAAAGCCCACATTATTGAGCTTCGAAATGAAGGAAAGAAAAATATGGACCTATGGTTGGATGGTAGTATTTACCCACCAGATCCAACCTCCTCTCAATCTCCATCATTCTTTGGGTTGACAAGTTTCTTCAAGTTTTTGTGTGAGGGTGAGAATGGATTGCTTGGATATTGAAAAAGATTGTTTGGCCAATGTCAAAGTATCATTCAATGTAACTTTGAAAGACATTTGAGTGATAGAGATGCCAAAATAAAAATGCTTGAAGGTGCGAATTTTTACTTGGCATCGATCACAACAGTTTTGCAAGCTTCATATGAGGACAAAGCAAAAGTTTGTTCTGGGTTACAAAAAGAGATTGATCATTTGCAGCAGCAGACTATTCGTAAGATGCATGCCACTATTAAAGAGGAATGAAATTTTGGCAGTTCAAGAAATCAATAATTTCACTTTGGAGAGTGAGAATGCACACCTTAGAAAACAACTTGAAAAGTTCAACAAAAAATTACAATATTTGAAAGACACGCCATTGGGTGCTCGATTACGCAAGAGATAGTTTAAACCATTGGAAGAACTCAATGTTGGAGGTGGCCAATGGAAGCGCCGTGTAAAAGCTTGCAGGTATTATGGGATCTATAATTTCTTTGAGCACTCACTTTTCATTTTCATCTTTAGTTCCTTTTTTGGAGATGGGGGATTGGGTGTGGGGGTGGTATAGTTAGATGAATGATGGACTGCAATAGCTATCATTGTTGCTTCAAGATGGTCACAGATGTTGTGGGTCCAAAAGAGCAAGGTTCTGATATATTTGGCAAAGTTCTGACAAAAGACATTGTGGAGTCAGCAATACATCATCCTAAGTTTGCAAGACTTTGATCAGACATAGCAAAGCAATCCTTGCAGAAGGTGAGTGAAGCATTCACTCCTGCAGATGCACAAGGTATATGTGACATGGTTGGCATAAGCACAAAGTCTTACAGGATGTTGTTTAATAAAGTTAAAGAAGTTTTCAATTCTAAGCTTGGGAAAAAAAATAGTAATTCCCATTCCAAAACCATTTCACGTGTGAACAAAGCTCAAAATATTATCAACTTGGGAATGATCGAACTTGTTGGAGAGCCTTGTCACGTGTCTAGTACATTGACAGTGGACTAAAAAGAGCGAGGAACAAAAAATCATAGAGCTTACAGAGTTCAACAATTTCATTATGGATGTTCGAAAATTATAAATGGCTATGGTGAAATTTTATGACATCAGTGTTCATGAGTGCAATGGAAGGCTGAATTTTTTTAAAAAACTTGATGAGAGTGAGTTGATCAAAGGACAGAAGTTGGAAAGGGCTAGCTTGACTTTAATGAATAGAGCTTTGGATGCAAGTATCAGTACTACTGATGAGAGGCACTTTAGTGTACAATCTGAAAATGAGATTTGGTGGCTGGCTGCATTTGAGGTGAGGTGCTATCCATTTTTAAAAAAAGTATATTATGT
This sequence comes from Cibotium barometz, assembly GCF_041138505.1. NCBI lineage: Eukaryota > Viridiplantae > Streptophyta > Polypodiopsida > Cyatheales > Cibotiaceae > Cibotium > Cibotium barometz. The sequence goes on from NC_141085.1 coordinate 9,764,674, forward strand.
TGCTATCCAAACTAATAGAAATCTATTTGGATGTGATGCAGTGCCCATTGGAGTCTTGTTCTAGTCGATGTGCAAGACAATGTTATTTACCTTGCAAATTCGACATCTGGTATCCATGGCAATGTTTTGTTGTGAGTTAAAATCATTACGATACATATTATTATTTACATTAGAAGTCCGGATTGATCAGGATATTGATTGGTCTTTGTTTACAGTGGTGTCAGAAAACTAATGGCCGCTTATGAGAGCCTGAGCATGGACACCGACACCTTGGAGCGAGCAACCATTCGAAGGGTTAGTGTGCCCAAACAAGATGATGGTTATAACTGTGGGTGGAGGGTTGCTCTCAATGCATTGTTGCTACTACGGAGCATTTTTCAGCTCCCTTCAGAGGATGTAAGCATTTTTCAGCTCCCATACGCATGCGTACTCTTGTTTATCTTCTTGTATATCATCATGTTGATCTTATGCCTTGATGAATTGTGATGGTAGTTTCCATCCATGTCTCGTTACGTGGACCTAGACGTCCAAACGTTTAGGGAGGAAACGATTGCAAAAATGATCGAGGTCGCAGAAGCAATGCCTCCAGACAGCCCAATGGACTTCGTCCCGCCCAATCCACGAGGGGGGATAGGCCCCCCTGAGCCTCTTAGATGGGCTCCGTACTTGGGAGAAGAGCCATGAATCCATCCTGAAGCCCAGGCCTATGGGTTCCAGTGATATATAGATTTTTCCTTATCGATGTGTTGTTGGATTGCTTCTTCCAACAAATGTACTCCACTCTGTAACATGCTATTTGTAAATATGCAACTACACATGTACATTTATATTTTTTTACACATATTTAGTGTTATTGGAGAGAGAACATCAATTGTAAATGCGCTTTTAATTTGAAAATCAGAGGATCAAATTTGCTACTGTGTTCCTTCACTTCTTGTTTCCTTACTTTAGGCCTTTTTGTGTATATAAAAATTCAATTGGGGAATTTTTGCCTTCAATACATTGTTTTAAACAATAAAGCATTACAAAAGCAACGTTCTGAATAGGTAAGTTTATTGCATATGGAAAATACATTGTCACCGTATACATATACATGGTCACATCATATATCTTCTAGTACCTCCAATTCATGTGGGGCTGCAACATCTTTACAAATGATCTGATGCTCTCTTCTTCTACTTACCTTCCGACCATCGAGCTTGAAGCAAAATTGATCTGGAGAATTCTGAATAGCTACTTCTAATTCCTTCCTAACATATTCGAGAGTCTAATTCTCTTCCACTTTCAATGTCAATGATGGGTGACCCTATCGAATCATAACTATATCTATCAAGCAAGAGTGGCTGCCATCTCTTGTATCTTGGTCCATGCTTTCCCAGTTGTTGTTGATCCATCGCCACCTTCTATAAGTAAATGAAATGCACAGATGTTGCCTGGCAATATATGAAAAGATGCAGGGGGGAAGAGAGCTTGAGCTCTTGCAAGCACACACACACACTCACAAAACCCTAATAGAGAACACACAAGGTGAGAGGCTGAAAATCTTCTTCTTCTCTACTCAACACTCAACACACCATATACAAGATAAGAGTACACACAATATGAAAGGTACTCAACCAATACATACACGGGTTCTCTATAATGTGAACCCGACTAAATGAGCTGGCGCTATAACTATGCCAGTCTCTAGAGTGGCTGTCACACAGCCTGTCATCCCACTGGCCGCATATCACCCAAGATCTCACCAACCATGCCAGTGGTGTAAGTGTGGGGCCTATCCCCCAGGCGGGTCATCAGTGTCCACCGCCTCACTAGAGCTCGATATCTCAACACTCCCCCTCGAGCTCAACTCCATCTCATGTACACCAAGCGAAGCTCTGAATCTGCAGAGCTTCTCTGTACCCAATGCTTTGGTGAAGATGTCAGCTACCTGATCCTCTGTGCTGACATAAACAAGGTCAAGGTCTCCTGCCAAGACCTTCTCTCTGACGAAGTGGTAGTGGACCTCTATGTGCTTCGTACGAGCATGAAAGACTGGGTTCCTGGCCAACTGTATACTGCTAATGTTGTCACAGAAAATGACAACTTGTCTATCCAGTGATAGACCCAAATCTGCAAGTAGCTTTCTCAACCAAGCTACCTCACATGCTGCCATAGCAGCTCCTCTGTACTCGGCCTCTGTACTCGATAGAGCAACCGTAGGCTGCTTCTTGCTGCTCCAAGTCACAGCAGCACTCCCCAAAGAAAACATGAATCCACTGGTAGATCTTCTGTCTGAGATACTACCAGCCCAATCAGCATCTGTGTACCCATGTACACATATCTCTGTCCCAGTCTCATAGAATAGTCCACAATGCAAAGTAGACCTCACATACCTCAGTATGCGTCTCACTGCATCCAAATGCGGTTTCCGTGGAACCTGCATAAACTGACTCACCAACCCAACAGCATAGCTCAAATCTGGTCTGGTGATCGTCATGTAGATCAAACTTCCTACTATGCTCCTGTACATAGTAGGATCCTCCAAGATCTCTCCTGAATCTGCACTCAACTTGCCATTCTGATCCAATGGCACAGAAATAGGCTTACAGCCTGTCATACCATACTTGGACAACATGTCCAAGCCATACTGTCTCTGCAGTAATCCAATACCATGTGGTGACCTAATCACCTCAATGCCCAAGAAATATCTGAGCTCCCCCAGATCCTTCATCTCGAACTTCTGTCTAAGCAAGATCTTTACATCAAAGATCTCTGCATCATGGTCCCCCGTAATGATCAAGTCATCTACTTAGATGACAACAAGCACAACTCCTCTATCACCATGTCTCACATACAATGAGAAATCTGCATTGGCTACATGAAAGCCAATAGTGACAAGATATTCAGAAATCTTGTCAGACCATGCTCTTGGTGCTTGCTTTAAGCCATACAAGGCTTTCTTCAACCTGCAAACATGCTCGGGGTGACCCACATCCTCATAACCAGGTGGCTGCAACATATACACCTCTTCTTGCAAATCCCCATGCAAGAATGCATTCTTTACATCCATCTGATGTAAAGACCATTTCTTTGACGCAGCCACTGCTATCACAACTCTCACCGTTGCCATCTTGGCAACTGGGCTGAAAGTTTCCTCATAATCAATCCCATATGTCTGCGCATATCCTTTGGCTACCAATCTAGCCTTGTACCTGTTTATGCTTCCATCACTGTTATGTTTAACTTTGTACACCCACTTGCATCCAATGGCTTTCTTGCCTTCAGGCAATTGCACTAAATCCCAAGTTTCATTTCCATATAGTGCATCCATCTCCTCATCCATAGCTTTCTCCCAATTCACATTTCCAACAGCCTCATCAATGCATGTGGGCTCAACAACCTGCACAACCTTTGCCATATATGCATAGTGATGTGCCACATAACCATCATATGTAAATCTCTGCACAGGGTTCTTCACTCTCCCTGATCTTCGCAGCTTTTCATTCATGGCTTCCATAGCCTTCTTTACACCAGGTGTTCTCATAGCTGGGATCCCAAGCTCCTCATCAAGGCTCATATCCGAGCCACTAGACTCTCCATCAACATGAGAATGTCCTGCAGAAATGTCAGGCATACCAAGGGGCTCAACCACTTTCTCTTTTCCTTTACGTGATGTACTAACCACATTTGCAGGACTGGTATTATGACGCAGCCTGCCACTCCATGGTCTATCAACAGACCCACTAGATGAGGACTCTCCTGGTCCACTCAAAGACTGTGATTGCTGACCTGCATTCTGTGCAACCACACTTCCACTCACATCAGCCCCAACAGCTTCTTTTTCAGCAGCATACCAGCTGCTCATCTCATCAAACACAACATCCCTGCTTACCCTCAACTCACGTGTAGTAGGGTTATAACACCTGTATCCCTTTTGCTCAAGGGAGTATCCAATAAACACACATTTTTCAGCTTTCGGATCCAGCTTAGTTCTCAGCTCATCTGGCACATGCACATATGCAATGCATCCAAAAACTTTCAGATGAGACAAATCTGGTTTTCTGCCAGTAAACCTCTCCTCTGGAGTTACATCATGTATGGCTGCAGTTGGAGTCCTGTTCATGATGTATACTGCTGTAGAAATAGCCTCAGCCCAATAGCTATGCGGCATATTCTTCTCTTCCATCAATGCTCGCGCAATCTCAGCAATGTGCCTGTTTTTTCGCTCAGCAACTCCATTTTGCTGCGGAGTGTATCTGCATGTATACTGTCTCCGAATACCATTCTTCTTCAAGAATTCAGAGAACTCATTGGAGAAGTATTCTCCCCCTCCATCTGACCTTAGGCACTTGACATATTTTCCTGTTTGCTTTTCAACCAAAACTCTGAAATTCTGAAAGTGAGTGAACACCTCACCCTTCTCTTTCATGAAATATACCCACACTTTCCTTGTGTGGTCATCAATGAAAGTGACATAGTACCTGCAGCCTCCCATAGACACGGTCTTGGTAGGACCCCATACATCTGAATGCACAACATCTAGTGCATTTCTGCTCACATATCTGTTACGTGGAAACACATGCTTTGTTTGTTTCCCAAATTGGCATGCTTCACAGATTTTATGCATACCTTCCACTTTAAATTTTGGCAGCCCTGTCACAATTCCTTTTGTCTGCATAGACTTCAATCTCTGCACATTTACATGTCCTATTCTTTTATGCCATATGTCTGTGTCTGCAACAACTCCTGAACCATTTGCAAACATTGCAGCACTCATTTCAGGCATGTCTACATCCAACGTAAACATTCTGCCCACTCTGTTGCCTTTTGCAACCAACCTGCACTTGTCTTTAAAATCTTCAACATAACACCCATCTGGGTTAAACCGAACCTGCAAACCCTGCTCAATCATCTGGCCAACTGAAACCAGATTCTTTGTTATGTTCGGTACATGAAGTACATCTGCAAGGTACTTCACTTTGCCATCCTGCATAGACAATGGCACATCTCCAACGTGGGCAATTGGATGAGCAGTGTCATCCCCTGTTTCCACAAAACCTGGTCTTTCCGGGTTTTTCATCTCCTTGAACCACTCTCCATGACTCGTCATGTGGTTCGAAGCGCCTGAATCCACATACCATACATTATCTTTTTGTGCTGCATCAACATTTTCAGACATGGCATTCACAACATGCTGCATAACAAACAACCTTTCATTATCCTCATTATTTCTGCTTGAGGATGCATAGTTGTTTTGCTGCACTTTCCCATTTTGCATGTCAGCCTGCTTCTTATAACATTCTGACTGCACATGTCTATGCTTACCACAATAGTAGCATTCACGTGCATCATTGTATTGCCTTTGCCAATTTCCACGGCCTCTTTGACTCCCCCTGCCTCTGAATTTGCCTCTTCCACCTACGTGTTGTTGTTGTTGTTGTTGATTCTGGGACTGTTGTTGTTGCTGCTGCTGACCATAATTCTGATTACCTGTTCGGCCACCTCCTTGACCGCGTCCACGGCCTCCTCTACCTCGTCCTCTTCCTGAACTCGTGTAGAAGGCCTGTTGCTCTGAACTGTTTTTACTTTGTGAAGACTGTTGGTCTTCACCCAAGCTCTTCTCTTCGATAATCAGCATAGACACCAAATCTGTAAAGTTGGGAATGTTTTCCCGAGTCTGAATGGACGTCTTGAACGCCTTGTATTGTGGCCCGAGACCACGTAGACAGACTTCCACCTTGTCATCATCATCTACTGACACACCAATAGATGCAAGGGATTCCACAATACCCTTTATCTTCAGCGCATAGTCATTCACAGACATGCTCTTTTTCTCCACAGTATGAAGTTCATTCTTCAACTGTATCTTACGTGCCTTGGTATTTGTTTCATACAGCTTTACCAAGGTGTCCCATGCCTCCTTGGGGGACTTGGCATCCTGAATGTGCCCAATCATGGTGTCCTGTATACTAATGGAAAGCCAATACATAACCTTCCTGGCTCCTTGGTTCCAGTCTTTAAACTCTTTCACATCTGCAGCAGTCGGATTTATATCCGGTATCTCCGGTGCCTCTTCATGCTCACCTTCTATGTAGTCCCAATAGCCTTTTCCCATCAGGAAATTCGTTAACCTGAACCTCCAAGCATGGAAGTTATTCTTGTCCAGCTTCTCAGCCACAATCTGAGTTATCCCATCATTTGACATCTTGCCAAATACACAATTTCACCAGAAACTGCACTCTGGTTTTTTCTGCACAACCTGTAGTATTTTCTGCACAGCGGTACTGTAGAGTACTCAAATGTCACAACCAGTGACTTCAATGTGCATACATACACCCAATGGCAACTGTAGACCTCTTGCAGCACCCACAGTGTCTGCACAGTCAATCTGTCTTCCTGCAGTTCTTAAAACAGAGTTCTGCAGAGAATCGATGACTTACCCGCAGTGCTTGAAATCGCCTGCTTTCTGAAAAACGGAGGTCCAGACGCGCCCGAAACGTGATTTCGGCCCGAAAAATGTAGTCCTAGTCCGTAGGACTGTATAGTTGCCCTATAGCTTCACTCCCGCGAAGAAAGCTCCTCAATCGGAGATCGTTTGCCGGTGCCTCCCGTAGAGCTCCCGACAAGGGTGTAGTCACCAACACAATAGGGAAGAGTAGTTGAAGCTCTTACCCTCGTACCGCTTCCTGTGGTTCTCTTGCTTGTAGCTCAGCCCTTAGCACGAACCAGGCTCTGATACCATGAAAAGATGCAGGGGGGAAGAGAGCTTGAGCTCTTGCAAGCACACACACACACTCACAAAACCCTAATAGAGAACACACAAGGTGAGAGGCTGAAAATCTTCTTCTTCTCTACTCAACACTCAACACACCATATACAAGATAAGAGTACACACAATATGAAAGGTACTCAACCAATACATACACGGGTTCTCTATAATGTGAACCCGACTAAATGAGCTGGCGCTATAACTATGCCAGTCTCTAGAGTGGCTGTCACACAGCCTGTCATCCCACTGGCCGCATATCACCCAAGATCTCACCAACCATGCCAGTGGTGTAAGTGTGGGGCCTATCCCCCAGGCGGGTCATCAGTGTCCACCGCCTCACTAGAGCTCGATATCTCAACAATATAATATCTGATTCTAAAATATCATTAGGATAATTTCTCAAGTTTAATGAAATAAGCTTTGTAACTGTTTCACAAAAAGACATTTGAATGTTATAACACTCACCGAAATGCAATGTCAGAGGTGTTCAAATCGACATTCGATCAAATCATCTCCCTTTGATGACTTCACTCTCCAACCTTTGTCAAACAAATGATCAAGCCAGGCTTCATCTATATCTTTGTACATAAAAGTTGTTCTAGTTTTTCTCAATTGTTTACAATCAAAAAATAAATCAACAAAGCATGCAATTGGAACAAACAAACTTAAGTGGACATTTCTTGCACCAATGCTAGGCTTCATAGCACATTTAATATCACTAAACATTTTGGTCCTGTATGACTCTATCACTTCTGTTGTATCAAGCAATGGCCACTCAAGACTATCAAAGTGCAGGCAAAGGAATATGTTCCAACTTTCCATGTCGACTCGATTGAGTGGGCAAGGTATAAAATGAGTCATAGAAATATGTTCTACTTCTTGCGAGATCACTTGGTGCATGACCTTCATATTGAAGTTCCCCCACCTCACCATGTATAACATTCAAGAATCCCATCAAGCATTGTGCAGGCTCCCACTCATGGAGATTGGATGGGTACAAATCTATGCAAGGCAGAAAAATGTATATCAATCACCTTATTTGCACCATTGGAATACAAAACACAAGCACTTACACTGTGGTATGTGTCTTGGAAGTCCTTCCAATGGTTCCACGTTGATCTCTTTTTGCATGAATACATGCTGGATCAACACTTCTTTGATAGTTTTCCCTCCTAGTGCCATCTTGAAGTCAAGGATCCTTCCTTTCCAATGTCTGGCCAAGTCTTTAGATGCCTTTCCCTTCACTCGGTAGTGGCCACATTTTCCTGGCTGCATAGTGACCCAAGAGTACTTCCTGTATACTTGGGGAATCCATTCTTCGTTCTCGTCTTTTATGTTATACAACACAATAGATGAGATACTGCTCCCTTGCTCATTTCAGTCCACTTTTGATTGCCATGAGAGATTAACAGACGTATGAGAAAGAAGAAGTAGCAGAAAGTGGATGACTGAGCTAACCACTTTTGTGGATCAAGGAGGGAAGAAGAAATGAGGGACGGTGTGTCCTTTTGGGCGCCAAAGATGTTTCGAGTTTCAAAAGTGGAACCAAGTTGAGGGAATAACCAGAAGATTGGGTATCTATCTATTCCAAGCATTCAAAATCATTAGTTCTAGGGGTGGTGGAAAGAATTTTTTAGTGCTCCACGTCTAACACAGGAATGTGGAAAACATTCTTTTATTGTGTTAGGTGCTAAAAAAAACGGTTTAAAATATTTTAAGACAAGGTGATGGTTTTTTAAATATTTCATGAAGATAAGAGTTTCTCCACATTTTAGGTGGGTCTGTACAGAGGTCCCACCACCGGTGAATATCGTTGCTAGATTTCATGTCACTCAATCTATGTGTCTATTATTATATTATTATTGAAATAGCCCTCTTTTGAGTCTAGAATTTTCCTAATGTTTGCTGCGGAGTGTATCTGCATGTCTCCGAATACCATTTTTCTTCAAAAATTCAAAGAACTCATTGGAGAAGCACTCTCCCCCTCCATCTGACCTTAGGCACTTTACATATTTTCCTGTTTGCTTTTCAACCATAACTCTGAAATTCTGAAAATGAGTGAACACCTCACCCTTCTCCTTCACATGAAGTATAGCCATATTTTCCTTGTGTGGTCATCAATAAATGTCACATAATACCTGCAGCCTCCCATAGACATGGTCTTCGTATAGGGCCCCATACATCTGAATGCACAACATCTAGAGCATTTCTACTCACATTTTTGTCACGTGGAAATACATGCTTTGTTTGCTTTCCAAATTGGCATGCTTCACATATTTTCTGCATACCTTCAACTTTAAACTTTGGCAGCCCTGTCACAATTGCTTTAGTCTGCATAGACTTCATTCTCTGCACATTCATATGTCCAATTCTTTTACGCCAAATGTTTGTGTCTGCAACAATTCCTGAACCATTTGCAAACATTGCAGCACTCACTTCATGCATGTTTACATTCAATGTAAACATTCTGCCCACTCTATTGCCTTTTGCAACCAACCTGCACTTGTCTTTAAAGTCTTTAACATAAAAACCATTAGGGTTAAACCAAACCTGCAAACCTTGCTCAATCATCTGGCCAACTGAGACCAGATTCTTTGTTATGTTTGGAACATGAAGTACATTTACAAGATACTTCACTTTGCCATCCTACATAGACAATGGCACATCTCCAACATGGGCAATTGGATGAGCAGTGTCATCCCCTGTTTCCACAAAACCTGATCTTTCAAGGTTTTTCATCTCCTTGAACCACTCCCCATGACTTGTCATGTGGTTCGATGCACCTGAATCAACGTACCATACATCATCTTTATGTGCTGCTTCAACATTTTCAGACATGGCATTAACGACATGTTGCATAACAAACAACCTTTCATTATCCTCATTGTTTCTCCTCATCGAGGATGCATAGTTGTTTTGCTACAATTTCCCATTTTGCATGTCAGCCTGCTTCTTATAACAATCTGCCTGCACATGTCCAGGCTTACCACAATAAAAGCATCCACGTGTATCATTATACTGCCTTTGTCTATTTCCATGACCTCTTTGACTCCCCCTGCCTCTGAATTGGCCTCTTCCACTTGCGTGTTATTGTTGTTGTAAATTCTGGGGGCTGTTGTTGTTGCTGTTGCTGGCCATAATTCTAATTACCTGTTCAACCATCTCTCCTTGGCCGCATGGACCTTGGCAGCACTTGATAAGAAAGCACGGGTGGATTAATTCCAGTCCAATGTACATACATGATAAGAAAGCACGGGTGGATTAATTGGGTGGCCAAATGGTGACAACTACCTTATACGCGTTGGAGATTCAATGAAAGGCAATGCAGGGAACTTTGTGTGAAGGAACCCCTGCATGGGGAGACAGGTAATGCTATGTCTCAAGTCTTATGTGCACAAAGATGAGGCTTTTGTGACTAGAAAGCAAGCCTCCACCCCGCATGGGTCGAGAAAAGAAAAGGATATATATGGCAAAGAGAGTGACAAAGAGGATGTTAATGTACATGTGATGCATGCTTCCCATGGGAAAAGTGATAAGCATGTTAGTTGCTGCGGTTTGCCTATGGACTTGGCTAGAGATGCGCTCTGTCATGGGCTAGAAGTTGTGCATAATGTTGGGACAGCCAAAGCTGATTATCTATCATGTGCCACTCATGCCACCGAGTATACCCATGATGAATGAGTCTCATGCAGGGATCCATATGTGAATGCAAGTATTGAGAGGCTGCCTTTGCACAGGTGACAGTTGCATAGAGCACATGCCTTTGTACCGCATGTTTCTCATCAGGTTTTGATGCATTCACCTATGATTTCCCCATTGGATAAGGGGAAAAGAAAGCAGGAAAATGAGGGTCACTATGCTAAGAGGCTTAAAGAATTTAAAGCAGGTGACAAATCTATAAAGTTTGAAGCCTATCATGGTGATTATGATGCAAGCAAGGCAATGGCTTTTATAGCCGAGTTCTGATGAGAAATTCTCTGAGAAATTCAAGATTCGCCATGTAAGCATGTTTCTAAAGGACTTGGCTGCGCATTGGTGGATCACGGAAAAGCTCTCTAGCAGCTCCGTTTAGACAGGGGAGGACTTTAAAGAGAGATTTTATGCACAAATCTTGCCTCTCAATTACGTGGAGAATATCATGAGCAAGTGGGATAAGATTTAGTAGAAGGACAATGAGTCCCTGCAGACATATGCAAACAAGCTTTGGAAGATCTTCTTGGAGGTCTCGCCATTCTTGCTTGTGGGTGAGTCTGAGAAGAAAAAGAAGTTCAAGTCTAGACTTCAATCCGTCTACAAGTCCGGTCTTGATACTGACCATAATGCTACCTTGCAGGACTATATAGCAACTACTTTTGCCACCAAGCAATTGGAGCATAAATTGCAACGTTTTGGTAAAGAAGACTATGTTTAAGGGCAAAGAGAGGGTTGGTCATAACCAGCAAAAGAGCGGACAACATGCTAAATCTTTTGGGAAAGATTTAAAGAGCGGTGGGAAGGCTGAAAATATGTAGCCCAAGGATACCTCTTAGAAAAAGGACAAGTTTAGTCTCACTCCTGAGCAAAGGGAGCAATATGCCAAGGAGGGTAAATGCTTCTCGTGTGGTAGCAACCAAAGGTAAATGTGCATGCCATTCTCGATGTACGAGGGAATGCAAAGCATGACAACAAAGAGAGTGGTATGTAATGCATGGGGACAACTCAAAGATCAACACGCTTTCATTAGGTTTGATGATTGTGCCACATATAATTTCATTTCTGTGGAAATGGCGGCCGCTTTTGGTATTGAAATAGGGGACATGGAACCCCAAATAGAAGTGGAGGCTGCATTTGTGGGTAAAGAAGTGCAGGTACCCTGATCATTGGGAAGTTGCGCATACATATCCAAGGTTACCTCGATCATGAGAACTTTTTGGTTGCACCACTCAATGGATGTGATGTATTGCTTGGGAAACCATGGCATCACCGCATAGAGCCATGCAAGGAGTATAAAACCAACAGAATTTCTTTTATGCATAAAGGCCGTATGCATGTTATAGATGCTGGCCATGAGGGAGACTCCATCCCAATTGTATCTCATATCCAGATTAATAAAGCAACGAAGAAGAGTGTTTGTGCGTAGTTGGTCTTTGTTCGTGATAAGGTTAAATGCAATGATGTATGTGTAGATACTCTCACAAGTGAAAAGGTTGAAATTTTTAACTGCACACTAGGATTGCTTTGTAGATGCATTACCAGGAGAGGTAATGCATGAGAGACCTGAGGATCATCGCATTGATTTGGTGCCAGGTAGCTCCCCACTAAATAGACCTGCATGTAGGGTAAACGGAGCATAGCAAGAGGAGATTATGAAACAAGTGACAGAGCTTTTGGACCGAGGTTTGGTTCAGCCAAGCTCTTTGCCATATTGCTCACCGGTCTTACTGATGTAGAACACAGTTGTAAGGTACGTACGGTACGGTGCATTTAAGGTATGAATTTTGGAAGACCCAAATTTTTTAGGTACGTTATGTATGTACATGAAAAAAAATAAATATTCTATACTTTTTAAATTTAGGAGTCTAGACAAAGATGTCAACAACAACATTTTCTATGAAAACAAAACTACAGTGACCATACAAAGAGTATAAGCCTCCAAAAAGGCACGATTCACGAGATTAGGTAATAGAAAGTTCAAAGTACAAAAAGAAGGCCTACACCTAGAACCTAGAAGACTTGAGTGCTTGAGAGAGAGTGAGTGAAGGCTTGAGTACTAGAGCCTAAAAGACTTGATACAAAAGGCTTGGGGTGGGGGGGGATATAAAGCGCCAAGGCCGAGGCACCAAAGCCCATGGGCAAGCCAAGTTCCAACAGCCATAAACAGCTGAAAAATAGAAAAAAAACGGTCAAAATGCCCAATGGTCATAAATGGTCACCCAAAAAAAAGGATTTTTTTTTCCAAAAGAAATCCATACGGTTTGGTCCAAAAAAAAAAATTTTGGGGGGGAGGGGTGCGCTTATAAAGCGCTAAGGATGAGGCACCAAAGCCCATGGACAAGCCAAGTTCCAACTCTCATAAACAGTTGAAAAAGAAGTATAAAGAAATAGTCAGAATGCCCATTAATCAACAGCCATAAACAACTGAAAAAACAGTAAACAAAAACGTTAGAATGCTCAATGGTCACAAACGGTCACCCAAAAAAGGGTTTTTATTCCCCAAAAAAATTATGTACCGGTCTAGTCCAGTCCGTACCGTACGGATCGGGACCCATGGTACGAGGAACAGAAACAACCATGGTGCAGAAGAAGGATGGTTCCTTTTGTATGTGTGTGAGGATGACAAACTTCTTGTCTATGTTTCATTTTCAGATTATGCACACTCCAAGAAAGAAGAATGTGGTGACAGATGCATTGTCGAAAAAGCCATATGTGGTTGCAGTGTTAGTTGCCTCACCTGGGGATTTGTCTGCCATGGCATATATGGACTGATTTAGTGGTTGGACATGCACATGCCTCTTATGTGATCAAAGAGGGGTATCTCATGAAGGATAACTGCCTATGTGTTGTGTCAAACATGAGGCAAAAGGTCATTGATGAGTGCCATGCTCCTTCGTATCCAGGACACAGAGTTATAATGCCTACTATGTGCATGATTGAGCATTACTTATAATGCACAAAGATATAGAGGCATATGTACTTTCATGTATCACTTGCCAAAAAGTAAAGTTTGACAGGCAAAAGGCTTGGTTTGCTTGAGCCTTTGCCTATACCCTTATAACCATGGGAAAGTGTTACATATGCAAGTTCTAGGAACGAGAGGTATATTTGGGCTATACATCGATGAGGTGGCTGACTTCATTGGTCACGGTGGTGGGGACGGGGTAGACATCTCAGGTACCATAGTCCACATTATGCTATATGCAAATGATATTATTCTTGTCTCTGAGTCGCAGATGGGACTACAGCACCATCTCCATGCACTCGATGACTTCTGCACACAGAGGGGGCTTACAGTGAACCTTGGGAAAACCAAGGCCATGATTTTCCACACCTCAGGGCCGGTTCGACGAGACAGGCCATCTTCACACTAGTAGGAGGAGAGGTAGAGGTGGTAGACTCATATGTGTACCTGGGGATTACATTTACGACTCCGCCAGGAAGATTTACTATGGCACAAGCAGCCAGGGGATAGACTCACACGAGGATATGCAGCTCTGGCCATGCTAGAGAGACAGTGTCACCAGGCACACTTCCAGGAACCCCGCACGAAGGGGTGGGAACCTGGGCTCGCCACCTCCACATGGTCTCAGATAGAGAGGCCTCAGATTCTCATACTCTCACGGATGATCCGCAGCAAACCCTCCGTCCCACATGACATTGTCCGGACGGAGTTTGCTGCACCTCCTATGCTAGTAGAGGCCCTCTTCCAGACGATTTCCTTCATATAGAGGATCAGAGATATACCCATGCACCACACATCCAGCTCTCTCACAGTGAGAGGAACAGAGTCCTTGGGCAGGATTTATGGCAGCGATACACTCAAGAGACTTGGATTACACCCAGTCAGTCTCTACCGCCGAAGATGCTATACTACAGAGATCAGTTTATGCGTATCTCAGCGGCGGATGGATTCATACAGAGACCTGGATACATGGATGTGTACATGCCTCACAGTGCCCGAGTGGTGATTGGCCAGCTTAGAGTGTCATCACACCAGCTTGAGATCGAGGCAGGTAGGGCAGCACGGATCCCCAGAGCAGAGAGGATATGCAGACAATGCCAAGAGGAGGTTGAGAGTGAGGAACATTATGTATGGAGATGCACATCATATAGTGTCATTAGAGAGAGATACACCACCATCTTCAGTGGACATCCCTCACTCCGCCAGATCATGGAGTCCGCAGACCAACGCAGATTTGGCCAGTTCTTGCTAGAGACACAGCGCCACAGAGAGACACTGCTATGGACTCATACCACAGGGAGAGGTGGGCGACAGCTCCAGCTCACTGATTTCTTCCAGAGATCTATCCGAGTGCCTATTCTGACACAGGAGGGGGTTATACTTCAGCGCGTTGCGGACCTCCGAGCCAGATGGAGACCGAGAGCACCGGGCTACCAGACTCCTAGACTACATCAAAGGGAGATCACAGAGATACGGGCTCGACATCAGCACCATATCCAGGAGCGGCTAGCTCACTTACACACACACCCGGAGATGATGCTCCGAGGTATTTTTGCCTCGCCATCGCCTATGTATCACATATTACACCCCCATTATGGTACTGGTTGGAGCTAGACAGATTTGCATTGCATTCTTGTATACCCTGCGCATATAGGTTGCATACTGAGCCTCTAGCAGTAGTGCTCCATCTATCACACCCCCCCACTAGCTTAGTACTTTCATAGTTTACTTCATGTTCATTTTGTCCTTTTTTTAAAATCTGGACATCCAGAAGACATTGACAGTTGTACATTGATTTGTCTCATAGGTCGAGTTCGGCCTCTAGTAGACGTTAATACAGCTTTCTCTCTCATTTTTTATCACACATTTTGGGGGCTAGCGCATATCTCCCTGGCTCTCTATCTCTCTCATTGGGATTCTATGTGATCTTATTGTCCCTGTGCTTGCCTTGACCATGCTCTCAAGTTTTGAGAGCTAGGGAAGGTCAGTGGGCCTGGGAATTTGGGAGCAAAGCTTCATTTGGAGTACCAGGTTTTCATCCCTCCGCGGCGGTGAATCACCCTGCTAGGTGCTAGTACGGGCGTGCTTGTTGGTGCATGGTCCTGGAAGACTAGTATAGTGCGGGTGCTTAGCCCAGTGAAGGTGGGAGACTGCCTGTGACACGGTCTTTATCGACAAATCGTTCTTCACCGACAACATGTATGGTATTTGATCTATTTGTATTCACTCCATGAATGGAGGAATTTGGCTCAAAAGCCCGTGAAACTTGTAATCATCAAATACTCTAAGAAATACAACTTGTATTGAGGGGAGGGTCGGCCCTTTCCGACCCCAGTGTGTCAAGTTGTGTTTTGTTATTTTCAGATTTGGTGGATGATTATGTTGTACATTAATTATCAAAGTTAAGTGATTTGAGCTTGTGCACTTGTTTTCCGATTGTGGTTGGTCTCCAGTGAGGAGCAGTTGCACCATGTAAGTGATCTTTGTACGGCCTGCAATTGGGTAGGAGGTGTGGAATACCATAACCTATAAGGTTGATTGAGAGGCCCCTCTGTGTGCAAAAATCTTGTAAAGTATCCATGTGCTTCTAAATCCTCTCCTTAGAATCTGCAATGAGTACAATATCATCAGCATATAAAAGGATGGAAACAAGAATACCTCCTAGAAAAGGTCCTTCGCCTCTGGTTCTGTCAATCAAGTCTGAGATCTCATCTATGTAAAGTCCAAAGAGGGTCAGAGATAGTGGGCATCCTTGTTTCACTCCGATGGCTCTAGAGACCTTCCCGGATAGTCCTCTCGAGCATCTCACCCTGCGAGTAACTGACTCATAGAAGGCAATAATAGCCCATCTCATGTCAAACGGGACCCCAAGATGCTATAAGCGTTGTAAGAGACGGGGCCGAGGCACTATATCAAAAGCTCTGTGGAAGTCCACAAAACAACAGTATAGTTGGCGGCCATTTGCCTTGGCTTGCTCGATGATAGTCCGAAGTGTGAGTATGTGATCCAACGTGGAGAAGGTCCTTGTGAATCGTGCCTGCCTTGGTGCCTTGTATCCCTTTCTCTCTGCCGGTGTGCTGAGCTCATAGTCAAGTGTAGATCCATAGAGCTTTGCCAAGATATGGCCAATCATGATGGTTCTGTAGTTACTAGGATCCATGGGGTCTCGCGCCTTATGGACAAGCGCAATATTGCACGATGGCTAGGTAGGGGGAAAGCCCTCAGAGAGGGCCTTATTGAACATATGGGCTAGGAGGGGTGCCACGGTGTCGCGTGCATAAGAGAGGTGCTCCGCCATAAGCCCCTCGTGATCCCGTGATCAGCTGTTCTGAAGTCTACGTATAACCTTCATCACCATGTATCCTCTGAAGGTGGATGTGGTGGGACGTGCTTGAGGTGGATGTGGGAGAGAGGGTTGGTGGGGTATGTCGTATAATGTGTGTGCATGAGTGCTTGATGTGTGGGTTTGTGATGAGGGTGGGTAAACATCGTTCTCGGATCCTACGCGAAGCCTCGTCATAATTCCCGCTTAGAAAGAGTTAGTATAAGTTCTCATGATGTTTATGACTATAGTCCTCATGATGTTTATGACTCAATGATGATTAGATTGATTGATAGATGTGTTTGATACTCACCAAGTACAATGCTTTTGTAGGCTTGTAGCCTTATCTTTTCACCCATACAAATGTCACTTCTAATAAGTGGATGCCACATGGCACACTTATCTTATCCACTTATCTCGAGAAATGACCGGTAAACTTGTATCTCAATCGGACACAATGGTCCTAGGTATGCCACCTATGGGGTACCAATGCTTGATAAACAACCTAGCAACATCTCCAGCACTAACCTTAGTTAGCCCTGCAAGGAATAAGCAGAACAAGCTTGCTAAAATGATTAACAATCGTCAAACATTGCATATTACACTTACCTAGATTGGGACATAGGTTCATCACAAAATCCATCGAGATATCTTGAAAAGTCTCTTCGGGAATAGGTAAAGGTTGTAACAACCTTGTCTTCTTCTCGTGAGGAGGTTTCACTTTTTGACAAACCAAACAGTGCTGCACATGAGTGAACATGTCTCCCCTCATTTTGGGCCAATAAAACTACCGCTCTAACTTCTCCAAAGTTGAGTTGATGTCCTTATGACCGCCAGAATGCTCTCCTCTGGCTGCTATCTGCTGTGATGACTATAGTGCAAGTCAGGGGAGTTGAAGTGGATCCATCTCCCTCACCCTATGTATACAAGTGATTGCCTAGAACAAGGCCTCCATCATCATAGGAGCTGCAGCAATCTCTGCCTGGATGATCTGGATCTAGTGGGGAACAGATGGCTTGCTGTGTATCATCAGTGATAATATCATGATTTGAGGACGCTCTATGCACTGCCAATCTGTTCAGGCATGTATTTATCGTAGCTTGAGAGAGAGGTCATGCTTAGGCAGCACTCTGAGAGACGGAGCTAGCATGGTGCCTTGAAGACCTGCATCACAGATTTCTTTGGGTCAGTCTTCGACTATAGTGGCCTGACAGGAGCAACAGCAGGACCAGCCAGGTCCCTGACAGCCCCCTGACAGCCTACACAGATGTGTGATATCGTCACATGTACATGGAGTGTCAGTAGTGAGCATGCACGATCCCCTCGGAGAGACAAATGCCCAAGATTTGAGAGGCCTCATCCCTCGACCCGACAGCTGCAGATTCAGGATAACCTTCAACTACATGGCGAGCTCCCATCACTCAGGGGAGATGCTATGGCTGCTTTGTGTTCTACTGCGGAGAAGGATGGTATCACGTGGTGACCACACATTTTATCACAACCGATCTATGGTGATGGAAAGACCAAGATCATTTAGCAGTTCTCGAAGCGGTTGAGCTTTGGAGTCAGTATTAGGATTGCTTTTCAGTCTTTGTTAGGAGATGTGAAGATCATTTCATGGAGTTCACTTCCTATTTGACCACTTTTTGGAAGCGTTGATTGTGATTAGTGCCTAATCAAAGACTTAAACCCATGCACAAACTACTTCCTCTTCATGCTCAATACACGGTCGCGAGAGAGAGACCTAATCTACCATGTATTACTAACATGAAGTACTCTTGGGAGTTGATGGCGTGAGTGGGGATGCCATAGCAAGTATTCTATGCTATGCATGATGGAGCTGATGATTTGAAGCATTGTGAGTAACTTTCCATAAGTATATCTATTTATGTATATTGTTTAGTGCTCATGTGTGTACGTGTGTTCGTGCGTTTCTGTGTGCATACGCGTACTTGTGTTGATTTGTGGATGCAGGTTGGATCCCCAAGATTATAATAAAATGGTCATGCCATCACTTCCACATAGAAAAGCAGCAAATCGTTTGTTTGTGCAGCAAATCGTTCTTTTGGTGGCTACTGCTTCAAAAAATGCATTATTATTGTTTTAACAGAGATTCATTGATTTTGGAAGTTGCAGAAAACATGCCAGATGAGTCGGAAGTGGTGAAAAAGGTCGGCTGGTTGGTCAAGCTATTGGCAGCAGTGACAATAACTTATGTCAGCTTTAACATGTTTCCCATCATGGGTAGGGTAGGAAACCTTTCCAATGAATGCTGCTGAGGTCTGCTTTTTTGATGCATGTTGTTTCAAATAAAATTCTCATTTTTAGTTTTCAATAATTGAGAAGTTTGTAGGCTGCCGGCCCTGTGGATGTGGGAGTCTTGTTAAAACCCTTGGTTTGCAGGTGATAGCTTGATTTGGCAGTCTGTTGCCTTAGTGCGACTGGAAGACCCCTTCATGAAACGAAGTGGTGCTTCAAGGATATCTTTGATTGCAACTAATGGTTGTTTCCTGTCGTTATACCATCTTGTTTATGATTAGTTTTGAGCTCCTTTCTCAATTTTTAATTTCTAGACTATTATTTTAACAGACAGGAGAAGAAAGAGTTTTGTGGAAGCAGGGGGAGTCACAGAGCTTGCAAAGATGCTAGAATTTGCCCCTGACGACTAAACTCGCTTTGAAGCTGTCAAAGCCCTTGTGTCACTGTGTCAATGTGGTATGCCTTTTTCTCTTCTTCTTTTGACACCACATACATGTATTCATTATAAGTGGAGGCTTTTATGGCTCTTACAACTGACTTTCTTCTGTTGACTCCATGCAAAAGATGTGGCATTGGAGGCATTGCACGCAACAGGGGCAGAAGTTTTACTCAAGTCCCTTGTCAAGGGATCCTCCAGCAGCTCAGATGTAGAAAGTCAGTCGTTGCTTCTGCTACAGAAGCTTGAGGAATGGAAAGACACCCGGGTCTAAATAGATTGTGAGCATGGAAGAGGACGAGGAAGTGAATTCAGTCTCTCCGAATTCCTTGAGACACATGCTTAACAATTCATTATTCTAAACAAACCGTTTGCATCAAAGAACATGGGGAAGGTAAGTGGCACACAATTTTGTCTATGACTGATAAATGTCTTCTTAGAACTGCCCATCTACAAGTTTTCTTAATAAGTTCCTACTTACCCACCTACTCACCTCACAAAAGTTTCCAGTGTTTTTTTCATCAGAGCATTTGAGGGGACATTTTTCAATTGTAACTCTGCAAACCAGCTCATAATAATGGATTATTGAAAAAGTACTAAGCTCAATAATTTCAAATAAACTTTTCTGAGAAAGGCTACAGAGCTAGCCTCAATGTTGCTTTTTGCAAGTCAGGAATGGAGCGAGGAGATCTGCCTTTGCTTCAATTTGAATGGTTGTTTTAGCCCTTGCTAATTGTGGATGATATCTGTTGTCGATATCTTGCTAAATTCTGGTCACTTCAGAAATCTCTGGGTATTTCTTTTGAGGAGCCAAAAATAAGCTTGTAATTAAAAGCATCTCTCTGGTCACCAGACACTCACCTCTTCTCCCATGTCCAATCTTGACAGGGCTGTAGTAGTATTGAAACTTCATCGAAACATTTGTGAAATTCCTTTTGAGGGATAAATCACTCAAAGGTGAACTCACACTGATGTGATGCATGCCTCATAGGAATGACATAGACGGATGACAACCACATAATAGGACTTAAAGGCAAAACTCATAGAGAGGGAGAAATTATATGATATCAGAAGTTACATGACACATGATACACCACAACATGACTCATGATTGATGAATTATAGAAGAGCATGACAAACACATGATATAAGGGGAATCTTTGAGAGGAATAGCATGCCACCTCACCCCCGGTGTATAGGGTTTGAGAGAGAGAGAGAGAGAGAGAGCATATGACATTTTGGTAACTCTTTGACAAAAAGTGAGCTGACACGCTTCTTGTCGAACACTCTTTTTGACAAAAAGAGTGCATGAGCTAAGACTTAAACATAGGACCTAGCATTTAAGCTTTCAACTAACCATTTCTCCTAACCCATGTTGCTAGCATTGTTTTTTTTTTTCAAATATTTGAAACAGATTCATCTCCCCTCGTTTATCATCCGTAGTTTAGTGATTTTTTTAGTTTACTTTAATGTTGGGAAATGTTCATCATCACCATTGACAACCCGATTTTAGTCTTCCTAGTTTACTAACCACCCTTTGTTATACTTTTGTAGTTTGACGGCAAAAAAGTGTCAATTTTAGGAGCACAATCATTTCCTATTGTTTATCCCATAACAAGCGTGTCTTGAGGCTAGCTCGTGTGTTTCCCAATGTTGGGCCATGTATACATTATTTTCCACCATTTAGTCATCGTATGTGAGCCTTCCTATAGGGTATCTAAGTCTCTCAGACCTCCTTAGATGAGCTAGAGCTAGTAGCTGTCTTTCAACTATCATTTGGCTAGTCGTTCGACTAATTGTAGCATCTTTGACCATACATGTACGTGTGATTTGATATTCACATCACACTGCCATTAGCATGTACCAAGTGTTGAGCTCATCAAACACTACATCCTTGTTTGCTTGTTAGATGGATTGTAGCATATGGAGCCCTTGCAGCTTTCATTAGAGTATCCAAGCAAAAAATGCACTCATTTGTTTTGTCCTTATTGTGTACATGATAAATATAGACAAAAATCTTTGGATGAGGTGTGACTTTTGCCCACTAATTACTTGCTTAGAACTCCTGCCATGCATGCACACTTTACTTTGTCCAATTGAAGGGAGTCATGCATTTTACATTCATCACTGTCCTTGCACCCTCTACAATGATCCTATTTTTTTCTCTCAGCATGCTATACAACTCCAAAAAGTCATTAACCTTCTTTGATATAAATTCACCACCCCTATTAAATCTTGGAATCTTTATGTGTCTGCGCGTCTCCACCATGGCCTCAAATTCCTTGAAATGTTCAAACAATTCACACTTTTCTTGTTGAAAGTACATCCATGTCTTCTTAGAGTGTTCAGGTATGAATGTCACACCATGAAAGCATAAATCCATCTTGAAGTTAACCATGCCATTTTTATGTGGGGAGCAGAGAATCAATGTGAAATCCTTGTTATAAGAATGAGCCACGTGACGTGTTCATATCCTTGAGATGAGATTGCATCAACAACCAAATCTTGCTTTTTTATGCTATACAATTGTGAAGATTTCGTTAGATGTTCAAACTTTAAGGTGAAGATTTCCTATTTTGGTTTTTGAGAGTTAGATGTGCAAAGTGTTCAAAAAATGATAAGCACACTACCTACAAATCAAATCAACGATAAGCACACCATCGCCAACACTGATAAGCACACCAATCAAATCAATCCAATCTCAAGTCACTATGTCCAATTAATTAATCTTGCTTTCATCTTTGCTGATCTAAATAAATTTTCTCATGAGTACATCATGATCACCCCATTAATTCAAAGTAAATACCAAAGATGCTACATTATTGTATTGATCTAATTTGGATGTTCCTAATTATTGGTGGAGTGGCTAATGGGCCAGTGCACATTGGCGGCATATCATAGTGGACCATTGTGATGGGTTTCGAACCTTGTACCTCTTTCACTAAAGTCTGTCGTCCTAACCATTGCACTACCATACATTCATTCCTAGCCTTGAAGTTAATTGAATAATGACCTATTTATACACATGCATTTGGTGCTAGCTGCAATGAAGTTAAGCTTGCACATGACCCTTATGCTTATGTTGATTTAAGGCCTATACATGGTGCACAATTAGAATGACTCGTTATGTTAGTGTGTTTATGCTCCTCTCTAATTTCTTTCTAAGCTAGAGATAGTAGTTAGCCAACCTACAAACCCAACTTTGATACTTACTTAATTTTCTAGGTACCAAGGATATAGTTTCAAATTACAAAGAGATTTTGAAGGATTTAAACAAAAAAAACTAATTTCTACTGTAGATTTTCTCACAAATGTGAGCTCTCAAGTAAGTGATTTTGCTAGGAGAATTATCCAGAATGTGACACTTCAACTACAACCTCAGCCACCCACCACGTGGCACACTCCATATGATCAAGGCACATGTGGTTTATTCACATAGTTAATACTTGTCTGCTCAAAGGCTGTTGGCTATCTGTAAGATGCTAAGTGTTAATAATTTCCAACATACTAGATTTCATATGGAAAAGGGGCTCTAATACTATGATAAGAAATTGACCCAAGGGGAAGAATAAACTAGATTTTATGTGGAAAGGGGCTCTAATACCATGATAAGAAATTGACCGAAGGGAGGAACATATGAGAATTCATATGGAAAGGGGATCTAATACCATAATAGGAAATAGATCCAAGGGGACAAACCTAA
Source organism: Cibotium barometz (assembly GCF_041138505.1). NCBI lineage: Eukaryota > Viridiplantae > Streptophyta > Polypodiopsida > Cyatheales > Cibotiaceae > Cibotium > Cibotium barometz. Next base: position 9,787,803 of record NC_141085.1, read on the forward strand.
ATTCAAGTATTCATTTAGAATACATCAAGATATGGAGATATGAGGTTAATCATATTGTAAAAAATAATAAACAATAAACTACACTCAATAATAGTAGGGTCGCATTAGATTTCCTTTCACAACATAAAACAAGCATAAGCTACATCACCATAAAGGCTCATGCATTTATACAAAGCTTACCAACAAATTTTCCTTGTTGATAACATCCTTAAACATTCATTCTCAACACTTATACCCTAAATGATTACTGATTGTTAATAGTTTATAATTCCACTTTGACCAAGTTGGTGATGTGTTTTACCTTATATGGACCTGGATCTTGATACTTTAGCCAGCCCTTATGCTTCTAAGAACTATAAGGAAATGAATAAATATTTATTTGTGAATCTTAAAAATGGGTGTGGAAAAACTGTATATTTAATTGTGTAAGGGATCCATACCCCTTTCTTAATTTAGCCTCTTCCTCTCTTCTAGTTGAATTTGGATAAGCCTTCATTAATATAGTTGTCTATTCTTTAAAAGTGAGTTGCTTCCTAAAACTTCAAGGAAATACGTTGAAGAGAGAAGAGAGATTGCAAGTCACGATCCTCTCATGACTCATGCCCTAAACATTGATCCCACACCAAATCACTAGCAAAAAATTTAGCTTATCCCCTTCATAGAGATGCCTCATTCAATTTGTCACATACATATTAAGAATGCAATAGGTAGGAGACATTTGGAAGATATATACCCACAATACATGGATGGAATCGAAGATGCTCCCTTCTACAATCACTTCATTATTCAGCATAACCATTTCCTCAGAGAGTGACTGAGAATAACCATGGCGCCCATGCATGTGGACATGGAGGCATTGTTGGCATCAATTCCCATCATTAGAGATTTCAATAGTGTGCTAAGATATTTGACCTAGACCCAAGATTTTGGGGCACCGTGGAGTTGTCTCAGGATGTGGCTGACTTTGCCACAAGCATTCACCGGGCATAACCTATCATGAGTTTTGGGATGGATAACACATTGTCATGATTTTTGTGTTGTTGGTACATATGGCTACATGGTAGATGATGATCATGATTGGGAGCATTCAATGAGTCATGGTGTGATAGGATTGGATCCTTGGAGGACATGTGTTAAGCATGCTTACACATGTTGCTATCGCAATAGTGTCGCAACTCGATAACTTCTATGACTCGTCTATGACACTCGTCTATGACATCTAGCCACCTATTGCTTCCCATTAACCTAGACCGATTCATTCATTGTATTATGATGTAGATGATGATGATGATGATTCATTCATTGTATTATGATGTAGATGATGATGATGTATCTATCATACACACATGTTGATATTGATACACGTGCACATGATGATATTACTACACATGCACATGGTGATGATATTGAAACATGATACACATCATGGTGACGTATGTGATATTGACATGTGTGCTCTAGATCACGTGGATCTTGACGGTCGGCATAGCATCAAGCATTGTGGGTGATGATACTGACATCTAGCATTATGCCTACCTACCTTCCTAGGGATCATTGGGATGCATTAGATGATCATGAGGGTTTGAATACATTAGACTATCATGAGGGTCTTCATTCAGATGCATTAGACGTTCATGAGGGTCTATTAGAGGATTCAGAGCTAGTGATGCATCCATTGTTACACGAAATTATGATACTTCACATATTGGATCATGGGATACCTATGAGCATACGATGGACCATGAGGAGGAGCGCAGGCTTGAGTTTCTTATGTTAGATGTGTTAGGCTACTCCTCTAGAGTTTTCACATGTGGAGGAATTCTTGATTTGACCACTACTCCTAGTTCTCAATCACAGACTTTTTGGGAGCCTTTATGTGGATATAGTTCAAATGTTTGAGTAGTCAGGCATAGTATGCGAGTGTAGTGATGACTTTCGTGAAGTGAGGCCTCATAGGTCAGGCGATATTATGCACATGGATCATATTCTTATTAGATCATATGATGTTGACCTTGAGAGATTTATATTTGAGCTAGGCATCGTCTTAGATTCAGTGTTAATGGATCATGAGGGTCTTCATCTCGTCTTCATTCGGATGCATTAGATGTTCATGAGGGTCTACTTGAGGATTGAGAGCTAGTGATGCATCCATTGTTACACATGGGGTTGATGATACTGCACATATTGGATCATAGGATACCTATGAGCATATGATGTTCATGAGCGTCTACTTGAGGATTGAGAGCTAGTGATGCATCCATTGTTACATATGGGGTTGATGATACTGCACATGTTGATTACCTATGAGCATATGATGGACCATGAGGAGGCGCATAGGCATGAGTTTCTTATGTAAGATATGTTAGGCTACTCCTCTCTAGAGTTTTCACATGTGGAGACATTCTTGATTTGACCACTACTCCTAGTTCTCATAGATTTCCTGGGAGAATTTGTGTGGATATAGTTCATATGTTTGAGCAGTCAAGCATAGTACGTGAGTGTAGTGATGACTTTCTTGAGGAGGTGAGGCCTCGTAGGACAGGTGTGAGATTATGCACATGGATCATATTCTTATTAGATCATATGATGTTGATCTTGAGAGATTGTATTTGAGCTAGGAACCTTCTTAGATTCAGTGTTGATCTTGAGAGATTGTATTTGAGCTAGGAACCTTCTTAGATTCAGTGTTGATGGAGATTGATTTATCATGGGATATAGGTCATATAGGGGCACTATTGAAGGATATAGACTATGCCTATGGGGATGACCTTAGAGACCTCGAGGGTATAGGACCATGTATTAATAGAGTGACCATATCTTGGATGGGGCAAGTGATGTTACATGGGCCGACAACATTAGTTCACATTGGTTCTTGCATGATAATTCTTAATATGAGTCATGTTCTTTTGGCTCCCATGGACGTCGACATGATCCCCTATGTTCTTTGGAGTTGAGAAATTTATCTTTAGATGTATTATAAGCCACTTGGGATGTATGGTACTTGATTATGTGACTTATCTTTCAAATGCACATCTTGGTTTTGGCCCATATGGTGATCCTTTCATTCTAAGACTACCTAACATTCCAGCCATGGGTTATTGGATACCTTGGATGCTGCTAGATTCACACTATAGTTGCATTGATGGGCTTGCAAACTTTCCCTTTGACCGAAGAGCTACTTAAGAGTTATGAGATGCCTTGGTTGCTATCGGATTGTAAATATAGTTGCGAGGATGGGCTTGCAAGCTTTCCCTTCAACACAAGAGCTACTAGTATATTGATTTTAGGGGTCCATGATGTATACCAGGTCTTTCCATTTGATCCTAGAAGATATATACAACTAGCTTCATCATCGACATTGGTTCCCGATATCTACAGGGGGTATGCCACTGTTGCACACATGGAGATAGTGTTTCCATGCACATTTTCCAAGAAACCAATACCAAGCATTAGCTTTATGATGACACTTTAGTGAGGACTACAATCATGTATGAAGCTTTTGAGGACCTGAATTTTTGACACTTTAGTGATGCGTGCAGCCATGTATGAAGCTTATGTGAGGACTAGAATTAGAAGAGGAGGATTGGAAAAGTGGAGATTATAGGTGACATTATTTTATAGATTATGGTGTAGCCCTATTGATGATGGAGACTCTCTTTAAGATGCTAGCATGTATACATCACTACAACACTTTAGGTAGATACCGTTCCCTATGGAGAAATTGAATTCCTTGAGAATACCTCAATTTCCTTTGGGTAGAGACCATGGATAAATTAAAGTCCTTGAGACTGCTTCAATTTCTCCTATGGAGAAATTGAAGTCTGTGTGAGACTATTTCAATTTCTCCATTTCCTATGGAAATTTTGAAATCCTTGAGACTACTCATGGAGCAAGGAAACTAGGCTTGGTACTCTCACATTTCCCAATACTTATCCTCATAGGGCCTCTATGCTCAAGTCAAGATGACCAACAAAAATATATTTATGCCTTTATATTTTAGAGATGTGTTGTTGCACACTATAGAAATCTTTGTGTTCACTTGTGGGACTAAGAGAAGAAGCAACATGGTCTGATTTGGACTTTGACCACAAATTTCCTTATTCTTCAAATAACAAGATGATAGATAGGCACACACATTCTAGACGGAATTAAAGGGACCATGAATGGCTAGGTATCGATGCCGGGTCAAACAAAAGACCAAAATGCTAAAAGATGAGCCATGCCAAAGACGCAAGATCCCCAGGATCAAATGGAAAGGATAATGGAATGCGGTCAAGAATGAAGTTAACCATGCTCACACCTAAGATCAAAGGGAAATCCGATCCATGCAAACTCCCATCATGCAATGGCTCTCCAAACACCTGGATCAAAGTGTGAGTGCCTGATTGTATGGTAAAGATTGATATAATAAAAGTAACATCCAAGTAAATGTATGGAATAATAATATCAACTGGATTGCTAGCTAGTGTGACGTATTGAAGATTGGCAGTTTTTATTTGAGACTCCAAAATTGATCCATATATCTTGGACAATGTTTGGCTAATCAAACCCTAGAAACACTAGGAGATGATTTGCAAAAAGAGATAGAGGTGGAGAGTATCTCCCATTTCATTGTTTGTGAAACTTGTAAAATGTAATTCTAAGCTAGCCCATTGAGGTTCTTGTGCATGTGACATGTATTCTGAAGTAATCTGGCATATGTACAAGAGAGTGTGCCAAACCCAAGTAAAAATCACCACAAAACATAGTGTGAAAACACACCTCATAAAACACCAAAAGCATGTGAGCAACACCCTAATGTTCTAAAACATGTGAGCAACCCTCATGGTCAAGTAAAGTGTGAAAGGCTAGTAGGTTAGGGCTAAAGAGAAGTGTATAAAGGTCAAAATAAACCCTATAATCTAATGAAAGAATGCACCCCTTTTACTAAACCCTCATGGTCAAGTAAAGTGTGAAAGGCCAGTAGGTTAGGGCTAAAGAGAAGTGTAAAAAGGTCAAAATAAACCCTTTAATCTAATGAAAGAATGCACCCCTTTTACTAAAGCATTTTTTTTCTCCTTCTTCTTCTCCTTCCGACGACGAGCTGTGGCGAGACGACCAATCTTCCCCTAAGAGCTCCTTGAGCTCAATGATCGTGAAACCCATTTTATTGTTGAGCTTAGAGCTTCAGAAAGCTTTGTGATGGCTCGGTGATAAGGGTGGTTAGCTTAGAGAGAAGAGCTCTGGGCAATGAAGGAAACATTTTTTTTTCTATGTTTGCTTGTTGAGCTTGTGATGCACTACCAAGGCTTGCTTGCATGAGTACAATGCCATGGCCAACACTGCTATGATATTACCAGAACAGGAAGGCTTTGAGCTACATAATAGGAGGGGGTTTCCTTATATTTTGTGGATGTTGAAGCTTCTTTCTCATTGTGACTCAATAATAATGAGAGGTGGGAAAAGGTTTATGAGTAGAATGTTTAGCCATGGCTTCACCCACAAAGACACATCCTATTGACCAATCATTCATACATCTAGCAGCCTCCTTCATCCATGTACGATCTAGTATTACTCGTTCAGGTAATGTTCTAGCAGGCATAACCAGGAAGTCTTCCACTAGGTGCTTATTCCCAATCACAATATGTCTCGATTTGTAGTAGCCCTAGAACCTTGGTATTTCTACCATGGATACCTTTCACCTTTAAAGAGGTACCTACAAGTTGAGGTTTTCCCAAACTAGTTCCATGTATTGAAAGAAATTAGATTGTGACTAGCCCCCATATCAAGTAACGCATTATAAAACATTTTACCATAAGGGCTAGGAAATTGAATGGATGTTCATAGAGGTGTTATGTGCTCCTCTGTGTATCCTTAAACCTCTCCAATGAATGCTTGTGCGGATCCTAGTATAGCTTCTTGTCGTTGCTATTCTCGGATGTGCTTTTCTTTAGTTCCACTTTCTCCTTGGCTACCTTCTTATCATGTGTGACCGTAAGGCTTCCTCGGTAAGAGGACCATAATACTTTTTGAATTTACTACCATTAATGAAGCCAACTGTTTCAACTCTAGGGATATGAGATAGATGATCACCCATGACATGTTTCTTACTAGGCCATACCATGTTTCTTACATGACATGTTTCTTACTAGGCCATACCATTAGCTAAAATTTAACGATTCTCTCACTCCACTCTGGTATAGCCTCCACTTTAAATAGTGTAGCATCAGGTAGATCATCATATATTCCAATTGGTGCTTCACCATTAGGTACATGAGATAGATGATTAGCCCCATGACATGTTTCTTGCTAGGCCGTACCACCACTAGGAAATAAAATTCGAGAAGAATCAACAACCACCTAGTGATTCTTCTTGTGAAGCACGATTTGTTGACAAGGTATAGCAAGGCTTGACGGTCAACATAGAAAATAAATTTATTCGCCAGAAGGTAATGTCAAAACTTCTTCACGGTATATACCATTCCTAAACCTTCACTCTATGGTAGTATAATGCATCTCAGCCTCACATAAGTGTCAAGTGGAAAACTTATAAGGTTGTCCAAAATTTATGTTTACTTGGCTGGGCTAGGATGTATCCAATTGAAAAGTTAGAAGCATCAATATGCACATGGAAGATAACATCTCAGTTTGGCACTCATAGTATGGGAGCAGTAGCCAAAGCTTGCTTTAGTGTGTCATAGGCTTGTTGTTGGCATTCTTCTGTCCACTCAAATATAACGAGAAGCTTGTATAAAAGATACAGAATCTCATCATAGAGAAGAGGATGTCTATTTCACCTTTTTGGGTTTCCTTGGTACTGGTACTACCAACAATGAGTTGTGTCATGGTTCCTATGGTGCATCAATATATTGTTATTGTGTCTAGACCTTAGCAATTGACACTCTGTGCTTATATGGTTTTGGTAGAAAATTTCAAACCAAACCATGTGTCTTTGTGGAAATAACTATGGGTGTCTAGCTTGAGTTAATAACTATGGGTGTCCAACTTGAGTTAATAACTATGGGTGTCTAGCTTGAGTTAATAACTATGGGTGTCCAACTTGAGAAAATAACTATGGGTGTCTAGCAAAAGAAACTAGCTTGAGGTTGCCCTTAGGGTTGGCCCTACCATTACTGGCATGATTGGTTGAGAAATTGTAACTCATCCATGCTCATGTCCTTAATTAGGACTCTCTTTGGTGCTAGTTGGGGCTCCCTTAGCCGAAAAGGCTTTGGATAATGTATCCTTATAGCATTATATGGTAGTGATGTGTGTGAACACACTTAGGATCGTCGGGCCACTTTTTCCCTCACTAGGAGGTTTTTTTCCCTGTGCGTATGTACACCCTGTTATCTACTCATTGTGGGGTGTGTACTTATCTTTTGTATCTGGCACACATTTGTTCATTCTAATCTAGTGAGTTTGTGTGCTCTCAAGCTTTTCTATCTTGTGTGTGTGCATTGTTGCAGCCCTAACCCGAATTCCAAAAATTGGTATCAGAGCTAGCTTCCTTGACACTTGATCTAGTAGTTTGCCTCCCTCCTCTCTCGACCCTATTTTTCTATCTCCGATTGAGATACCCTCTTAGGAGAAGAAGGTGTATACTATAGTGTGATGTATACAAAGCATGCAAAATTTTCAGGGTCCATGGTGCAATTCGGGCGCGTTTTGGGCACCGTAAGGTTTCTACAGACGTTTTGGTTAGGCATTATTTTGGATTGGTTCTGCTCGATTTTGGGTGTTTGGGCTGTGTAGGGCAAAGATTTGGTGTGCAGCAGCATCTATAGTGTCTTCAACAACATCGACCATCATACTTTCGCCAGTAACACTCTATTCTCTACTACTCTGTGGTGTTAATTTTCATACACTTTACAAATAATTCAGTCACTTGGCAACCATCCAAGGTTGCATTCAATGAATACTAAGTACTTGTAGTGTGTCGAAAGATTTTACATTTGGTAGAAAGTCATGGCAGTAGTGATGTATTCAACATGTTGTTTGTTGAGGACAAACTTGATGGGACTAACTACCCATTGTGGTCCTATATGATGAGGCATGTATTGGTTGCTAAAGGCCTTTGGAACGTGGTCAATGGTAGTGAAACTCGTCCTATTTCACAACTACCAGTGCAACCAGTTGTTGTAGGTACATCTAAAGTAGAATCTGATACAGATGTGGCTCCTCCACATGCACCACCACTACCTCCCACTGCTGCTCAAACGAGATGGGATGGAAGAGATGCACATGCACATGCATTGCTTGCACTTATGTGAATTGAAGCATTATTTCTCATATTCGGTCATGTAAGACTTCAAAATGGGATGCACTTGCTGCATTATACCAGGTGCGTGATGAAGCACGTGTTGCATATCTATGCAAACAGTTGGAGTCTGAGCACATGAATGAGGGAGACTCAATGGATAGCTTCTAGATCAAAAAATTTAAGGAGTAGCTTGGTAGTGTGGATGAGATATATCCTGATAGTACATTGGTGCCCACAGTTCTCAATGCATTGTCGGATTCTTATCAAAGTTTTACCTCCACCCTTAGACTTATGATGAAGGGAAATCCAAATGCCTTTACATTTGATGAGCTGGTTTCAGTACTCTTGCAAGAAGAGTAGTCTAGGCAAAACAGATCTAATATGTGAGTTGGTAACCAAGCTTTTGTTGCCAATCAGAAAGGCAAAGGAAAAGCTTCTTTGCGTGGTGGCTATAAGCCAAAATCACCTTATCTCTCTCCTTCCCTCTATTCCCCCACTCTCTCTCTCTTTCCTACCCTCTCTCTCTATCTCTCTCTCTCCTACCTTCTCTCGCTCTCACCTTATCTCCCACCCTACCTCCCCTCCTTTCTCCCTATGTCTCTCTCACCTCATCTTACTTTCTCTCTCTCCATCCCTCCCTATCTCTCTCACCTAGTTTTCCTCTCTCTCTCTCTCTCTCTCTCTCTCTCTCTCTCTCTCTCTCTCTCTCTCTCTCTCTCTCTCTCTCTCTCCGGAGGACCCGTAGGGGGCTTGCTGGGGTCGACTTCACTATCATTGTTGTCATCATTGTCGTCATCATCCTCGGAGCCGTGACGATCGAGGCGCTTGGAATAGAAGAAATCGCAGGCTACTTCAGCTTCTTTGGGGAGGGAAGGCCACATGGGAGTCATCAAAGTGCATGATCCTAGTGGTGAGGATCACTTGCAATTGGAGGTAGCAGCAATGGTAGAGGACCAAGACCCCATAAGGTGTGTAGAGTGGGAGCTCCCAAGCGGTGTCATAGAGATCTATAAGCCCAATAGACTGTCTTCCACCCCTGGTGCTCAAGGAGATGTAGGGCTTTGGCAGTTTTTGAAGAAGGGTAAGGGTAGGGGAATAGATCATGTGGAACGGCGAGGTCAATGGTATCATCCATTGGTGGGGTGCCCATATCGGATGAGGTTAGCCCAATTGAGGAGGTTGGTGGTAAGAGGGTGGAAGGGGAGGGTGAAGAGGGAGGTGGGTTTGGAGAAGGATATTTGGGATTGAAAAAAGAGGGTGACGAGGATGGAGATGGAGTCGGAGGGGGATTTTTGTGAGGATATAGGAAAGGGTGGCGAGGGAGATGGGGTCGTCCATGAAAATGTCATGTTGGAGGAGGTTGAGGTAGAGAGCTCGGTGTTGGAGGTCGAAGATTTGGTTGGGGTTTTCCGGAGGAATGGCGAGGCAAGGTAGCTCCGGCGAAGTCCATCAATGCTTCAACATTGTGATATCGACCGCACTTGTGGTATCCGGAGGGTGTGGGTAGGGGGTGAGTGATGCAAGCCTCTGCGGCTTGCAATTGTATGTCCTTCTAGCAAAGGGTGTCGTCTACCACCACCTATCTCGGCGGTACTTGTTGAAGGAGAGACGGAGGCGGTTGTCTTCATCCTCGGCGCGTACAGCTCTCTGTTTGAGTTCATGGGCTTTAGTGTGGGCGAGTGTAAGGGCTTGGGTTGTGCGCTATTTGGCCTTTTGGGTGGCTTGGAGCCTTTGCTAGAGCTTGCTGACTCCGCCGTTGCAAGGGTGGTGGCCCTCCAAGGCCGCATGGAGCTGCTAGTTGGTGAGGGTAGCTTCTTGAAGGTGTTCTTGTGTTTGCTGTTGTTCGGCCCTGATGAGGAGGATTTGTTGTTGGTGGGCTGTTGTGACCTATTCCTGATGTCTCTGCATGTAATCTATTCATCGATGAGACGAGCTCCTAGGCGAGGTTGGAAAATCTCTCGGCCAAATTTGGGACAACGCCATGGGTCGGCGGATGCCCTCGTCGGAATAGGCAGCTTGGGAATGGAAATTTCTCATGTGGGCCTAGCGCAGTGTGTCCATGGTGTTCTGCTGAGAGGATGATGGGGATGACATACCTTCGAAAAAGGTAGGGGGAGAAGAGGGCCATAATGAGTGCGGGGGATGGGGGTTTCGAAAAGGTTCTTGTCAAAAAATTGAGTAGTGCGTCGGAGATCCTCCTCTTCCTGCACTTTTCTCTGAGATTATGCCTCCTGTTCCGAGCTGAGCCTCAGCCACAACAATAGCTTGGTGGCCTCCTATTCTTGGGTCTCAAAGTGATGGCATTTGGGGGGTGGAGAAGTTGGAGTGGGTTGGGGTTATGGGAGAGGAATGGGAATGGGAGCTCTACTCTCTAGAGGTGAATGGGTTGTGGGAGTTTTGGCCATTGAGCGGCGTGGTAGGTTACATTGGTGAGAAGGGAGGAGGCTGCGAGGTTTCCCTAGGGGTTGGCACATATCGCATGCAGCTTCTTGTGGGGGATGTACTCCGCCCAATCAACCTGCACCCCTTGATGAACATGGGCGAGGGTGGCCAGTCAAACATAGGGCTGCTCCATGTGGGGGAGATGCAGTGCCTCTTGAACGAGGTCCAGACTAAGGTGGAGAGTCTAGGGGTGACCTTTGTTTGTCGATGATTTGCCTTGTAGCTTGGTTTGCATCATAGGTTTCCATAAAGAAGAGGTAGTTTAGAGGGTCTGGCCCAGGCGGGCTGAAGAGTGCATAAACGTAGCACTGATCCATGCGGCGGAGATGCAGCGCCTCCCGAACGAGGTCCAAACTTAGGTGGAGAGTCTTGGGGTGGCCCTCACTGTCGATGACATGCCCTATAGCTTGGTTTACATCATAGGTTTCCATGAAGAAGAGGCAGTGTAGAAGGTCTCGGCCCCAAGATTGAAGAGTGGGTAAACCGCTGAGCCCTATCTACTCCAAGTGGGCCACTATGGTGGCAGGATCAGCTATGGCCCTATAACAAGGTTCCGTATAGTAGAGCAACTTGTGCTCAACCTTGTGGGTGTTCTTCATTAGGCTATGGACGGTGTGGCCACCGCCGCTAACTTGCCGCATGAGGACCTCGCCCAGGTGGGAGAGCTAAGTAGGGTGTTTCCCGTACTCCTCGAAACGGTGACCGGCAGATCGCTTCTTCTTCTGGGGGGGGGTATGAGGTAGGACCTCAGAGGAGGAGTCCAAGTGGGCAGGGTCTGCCATGTTACTAGGGATAAAAAGTTGTACTGGCAGTGTGAAAGCTCGGGAGAAAAAATTGCAAGAGTTTGGCTAGGGGATAGAGAGAAAAGTGAGTGAAATGTAAGGTGGTGGGCCCTTTTTATAGATTTCCCAAGAAGTGAACGACGGTGGCTTCATGAGTGAACAGTCGTGGCTAAGCAGAGTGAACGGCCGTGGCTTCATGTGAGTGAATGGCCATGGCTAAGTAGAGTGAATGGTCATGGCTAAGTAGAGTGATCGATCGTGGCTAAGCATTTGACAAGAGAATGGATGTGGCTCTCTCTCTCTGTCTCTCTCACTCACCTTGTTTTTCTCTCTCAATTATCTCTCTCTCTCTCTCTTCCTTCACTCCCTCTGTCTCTGTCACCTCATCTTACTCTCCCTGTCTCTCTCCCCTCCTCTGCCTTGTCAAGGGTGTCTCTCTCTTCCTCCCTTTCCTTGCATCTCTCTCTCTCTCTCTCTCTCTCTCTCTCTCTCTCTCTCTCTCTCTCTCTCTCTCTCTCTCTCTCTCTCTCTTTTTCCTTGTCTGCTACCATCTCTCTCTCCCTCTCTTATTATATTTAGTTGTATTATTCCTTTCCATGTGCTGGCATGTTATTATCTCTCTCTATCCCTCGTATTCCGGATATCACATGGGACCTTATGAAGTTTAAATTGGTCCACCAATGAGGCACGGAACACCTATGGTATACTATCTACCCTAGCCCAGCTCCCCCACCTATCTTACCCCAACCAGCGCTAGCCATGGTAGGATTGACTCCGGAAATGTTAAGGATAGCCATGGGAATAGGGACGGGGATAGCTATAGAAATAACACTACCAACACTGGCTTAACCTGGCACAAGGGCCTAGATAGGAAAGAAATAAACTTGCCCACATCTCTAAATTAATCACCAAGTTTGATGGAATCGGAGATCTCATAGCACACTTGGAAATCCCAAGGAATTCACTTTCCATAGAAAGGGGACGCCACTTGTGTGCATGAAACTCATAAAAAACCCCCTATTTAAGTTTTTCTAAAAAACAAACTATGCCCCTTTCTATGCATATGTGTCTCAATTATGAAATTCAAGTACCCTCTATTAAGGTTTAAAAATCAAATAGCAGATATTAATATTATACATGTGACAAGTTGCAGCCCATGTAAGTAGCATGGATGTAAGTGCTAGAAGCACAAAGACCTACATGTACTCTCCAAAAATTCTACCATGTGTGGTTAGCTTAAAAGAGTAGTAAACTAATAATTTTTTTAAACTACACCATTAGATCACATATTGTAAACATGAAATCTCTACTTTCACTCTCCCTTGCTCCCTTCCCCCCTTGCCACCATAAATCCCCCTCACCCAAACATGCCATAAGACGCTCGAGGAGGAGCGGGAGAGTGAAGAATTTGCACCCCTTCTAGATCCGGAAGACTCTGAGAATTGGATGCATATCCTTGCTACCTTGGACATACTTCCAAGACACATGGGTACCAGATTTGTTATAGAGCGGCGGTGGGCTGACGAGGCAGGAAATCCTATCCCTCTATATGCTAAGTGCGCCTACATGCTCGACACCACAAACCATGAGCTTGAGAGTGGTGGCCACTATACGGGGTGACCATTTGTACAAAACTTGTAAACCCAATGGTTTTCCCAAAAAAGATGCATACATCTTCCCGATTAAGTCGGAAGAACATTGGGTCAAGTATATTAGAGCTGTTGACACGCATGCTTACTTCTGCCAAGTTTGGCAAAAGGAGTTCGTCGACGTTTCCATTCTGATCAATACGATCACCTCCAAACTAACGAAAACAAAACCCATTGATTCCCAACCTAAATCCCAAAAGCTTTTCTGATCCACATGCAAAGCATGAAACGAAAAGTTAGCGCTTGTGCGGAAAAAGAGCCAAAAAATTAATATAAGAAGAAAGTGCTAAAGAAGAGGAGACTAAGCAAGTTTCCAAACACTTTAGGGCCTTCAAGGTCGCTGATCATTTTATACAACGTGACACAACCCAAAGAATCCATGATAGGGAGCAAGAACATCCTATGATAGTCTAGCCAAAGTTAGAGAAATTAACCTAGTAGGCCCAGGCGAAGATCCAAAACCCATTTACATAGGAAAAGACTTCTCCGTAGAAGAAGAAAAAGACATGTATGCTCTTTTCACACAATTCCAAGATTGCTTCGCATGGAAGTACACAAACATGAAGGGTGTACCTCTCGAAGTAGTCAAACATACCATCCCCATGGTAGAGGGAGTGAGACCAGTGAAGCAAAGAGCCTATCTTATGAACCCCAAATATTCCAAGATGGTCTACGAGGAAATTGAATGACTTATAGATGTCGAATTCATCTACGAGATAGAGCACACAGAATGGGCTTCACCCATAATGATAGTGATAAAAAAGAATGGTAAAGTGCGAGTGTGCATGGACCTAAAAAAGGTCAATACCGCCACCATACATAATCACTATCCACACTGCCTTTCATAGAGTATGTGCTTGAGAGAGTCATTAGAAAGGAATCCTACAGCTTCCTTGACAGATTTTTTGGTTACAATCAAGTGTTGATCGACCCACAGGATCAACATAAAATAACTTTTGCTGAGTGGGACACATATGCGTACTGAGTCATGCCATTTAGGTTGACCAATTCCCTAGGAACCTTCCAATTCCTAATGCGCAAAAGGAATATCTTCGAAAATTCCTTGAAGTCTTCATGGATGACCTCTGTGTCAACTCTACGTGGAAAGCACATTTAGATTATTTATGAAAAGTGCTGGAGAGATGCCGACTCTACCAAATCTCTCTCAATCCTCTCAAGTGCCAATTTTTGGTTTGGCATGGAGTAATCTTAGGACACATTGTCTCAAAACATGGAATCTCTACGTACGACAGCAAGGTACAACTCATTCTTGAGCTACCACCGCCGACCAATTTCAAAGGAGTCTAACGCTTCATGGGACATATTGGGTATTATCAACATTTCATCTTCATGTATGCTAACATTGCTTGTCCCCTCTATAGACTCCTAATAATCATTGAATGGAGAGAGGAGTGATAAAAGGCGTATGAATACCTAAAGAAAGCCTTTGCAGGCACTCCCATATTGAGGTCTCTAGATTGGGAAATCATATTTCACGTTCACATTCATGCCTTCGCCTTTGGAATTGGGTGCGTACTGGCTTAACTCAACGAATACAATAGGGATTTCCCTATTAACTTTGCCAATCACCAATTAAACGAGGTATAATGAAAGTATACCACCACAGAAAGGGAGGGGTTAGCCATGGTCTACACGGTTAAAAAGTTTCGCCATTATCTTTTGGCGATTAGTTCATTTTCTTTGTGGACCATCAAGCTCTCTTTTACCTTGTAAATAAACCCTGTACCATTGGTAGAATTACCAGATGGTTGCTTACTTTGTTGGAGTTTGACTTTATTTTCACAGTGGATAGTCTTACAACATATGTTATGCATCCCTAATGGTGAGCCACTGGTGGGGGTTGATGATAACCTACCAGATGCTGCCTTGTTCCGACTATGCTTAATTCCAGAATGGGGATAAAAAATTGCACACTTCCTTGCCAATAGCCTACCCACCAAACCATTCCTCAACACAAAGACCAAGCAAGATGCCTCGTTAAAAAGGTTATCCCCTATTAAGTTGATTGCAAGGAAACTTTATAGGTAAGGAAAAGACAAAATCATGAGATGTATCCAAGAAGACGAATATGTCTTCCTTCTAGAGCATGCCCACTTCAGAAGCATGGGTGGACACTTTGTAGTAGACATCACTGCTCAAAAAATCCTCCTGGAAGGATTGTGGTGGCCCACCTTATTTGGAGATGTAAGGGAATATATCAAATGATGGGATGAATGCCAACGTGTGGTAATTTCCCAAACTAAGGACAGAATGTGATGCCCCTGAACTTAGTCGTGTCCTGACAACCATTTGAGAAGTGGGGCATTGACTTTGTAGGACCCATTAGTCCAGCGGCTTGACACACATATGCGCCATATATACGGACTATTGTACAAAATGGGTTGAAGCTAGAGCCATTGACAAAGCTGATGCAAGATCCACTGCAAAATTCCTTTATGAGTATGTAATCACTCGTTTGGATGCCTGTTGAGCTGGTGAGTGACAATGGCACACATTTCATCAAAGAAGTGATACAATTCTTGCTACAAGAATTCTTAGTCACTCACAGGAAATCCTCCCCCTACTACCCCCAAGCAAATGGCCAAGTTGAAAGCACGAATAAAACTCTATTTACTATCTTGACCAAGATCGTAGAGGCCACCCAAAATGATTAGGAACTAAAGTTGTCAGCTACACTCTAGGCGTATCGCACAATGTACAAAGTAGCCACAAATGCAACACCCTTCAGTTTAACCTATGGCATTGACACCGTCATGCCTATGGAATTTTTAGTATACCTCTCTTAAGGGTAGAGGTATGGGAAGCACTCACATGAAATCTCCTGAGCTGCCAACTTATGGAACTTGAAAGGCTTGATGAAACACGCCTCAGAGTCGTGTACGGCATGATCATCAAAAAGCTAAGGCGTAAACAGTGGTTTGATGACAAACTTAAGGACAAGGAAATGGGTGAGAGAGATATGGTCCTCCTCTATAGCACAAAGAATCACAAAAAGAAACTCAAATACAGAGGATTGGGACCTTTCCTAGTCATGGAAAAAACCCCGCAAGGCACAGTGCGCATAGAAACCCTCAATGGCATTGATATGGCAGCAGGTTATTTTAACGATAGCAAACTAAAACACTACTACGGCCCACTCTCACTTACACTACAATAATAGCCATTCACCTCAAAAAACAACAAAAAATTGGCACGAGGAAATGAAAGAAATCACACAATGTGAAGCCAAAGAATGACAAGCGAAACTTAGGCAAACACATAGTAGTAAACACGACCCAGGTAGTGGACCTCGAAGAAGACTAGGAAGTGAAAGGCATGACCACCCCTACAAGATTCACACAAAATTAGCATTTGTCAAAATAGGAATTAATCATAATTTGATGTCCTATGTGACACATAGCACTCCCTCGGGAGGCCAACACTAATGAACACCCCGGCTACGGTCACTATTGTTGTTGATTCACATACGGTCCAATGTTTAGGCACAATTACAATTCTATTTCACATTGGAAATAACCCCTTCTTGGAAGGAAAGTTTTATGTTATGCCACAAGCCCATAGGATGAACCTTTGGAGAAGACCTTCAATGTAGAAAACCTGCCATCTCGCCACCAACCTCTCCCTCACACCACAACTACCTACAAGTGGATCCCTAAGCCTCTCCTACAAGTTCAACAATTCTATAAAGGTAATCTGCACATCTGGATACCATGACGACAACTGATTTGCAATGTTCCTACTCCCATGATCCTGAAACTGCAGAAATTTCAATGGCGGCCTAAGATAGGCCCCATTGTCACCACCACTACTACCGCACATGACAAAGGGAAAGAAAAGATTCAGGAGGAAGTCGTGACCTTACAAACCCCGTCCACTGGCTCTGATGAACAGTGATGTACCTTAAACCTCGACTACTCCACCGGCTCTTATCATCCAACTCCCGTGGCACACCCCCCCTCAACCCTTTGCTTCTCCAATCCCCCTTTCCCCAACTCCTCCACCGGCTCTTATCATCCAACTCCTGTGGCACACCCCCCCTCAACCCTTTGCTTCTCCAATCCCCCTTTCCCCAGCTCCTCACTCCAATGAAGCCTCCAAGATCCCGATGGAGTTACCAACCTCGCCAAAACCTAATTGGTGCCTTCTCACTCTTGCAAATTGGGCAAGGAGTCAGTATAAAACCCGCACTTGCAAGCCGCAGAGGCTTGCATCACTCACCCCCTACCCACACCCTCCGGGCCAATACCAAGCGCGGTCGATCACAATGTTGAAGCATTGATGGACTTTGCCGGAGCTACCTTGCCTCGCCACTCCTATGGAAAACCCCAACCAAATCTTCGACCTCCTCCAACACCAAGCCCTCTGCCTCAACCTCGTCCAACATGACATTTTCATGGACGACCCCATCTTCTTCGCCACCCTTTCCTATATCCTCACTAAAATCCCCCTCTGACTCCATCTCCATCCTCGTCACCCTCTTTTTTCAATCCCAAATATCCTTCTCCAAACCCACCTCCCTCTTCACCCTCCCCTTCCACCCTCTTACCACCAACCTCCTCAACTGGGCTAACCTCATCCGATATGGGCACCCCACCAATGGACGATACCATTGACCTCGCCGTTCCACATGATCTATTCCCCTACCCTTAGCCTTCTTCTAAAACCGCCAAAGCCCTACATCTCCTTGAGCACCAGGGGTGGAAGACAGTCTATTGGGCTTACAGATCTCTATGTCACTGCCTGGGAGCTCCCACTCTACACCCCTTATGGGGTCTTGGTTCTCTACCATTGCTGCTACCTCCAATTGCAAGTGATCCTCACCATTGGGATCATGCAGTTTGATGACTCCCATGTGGCCTTCCCCCAAAGAAGCTTAAGTAGCCTGCGATTTCTTCTATTCCAAGCGCCTCGATCGTCGCGGCTCCGAGGATGATGACAATGATGATGACAACAATGATAGTGAAGTCGACCCCAGCAAGTCCCCTACTGGTCCTCCCACACCCCAGTCCCCTCCACACCAACCTCCACACCCTCACCAATCCCAACTCGGACCAAGTTCACAACCCCCACCTCCCCCACCTCCCCCACCACCCCCAGGTTCCCATTATCGTACCTTGACACCCTCCACCACTTCCACCACAACTCCTTCCCTTTTACCCTTACCATCCTCTACACCCCCTCACATTCCCTCTCCTCCTCCATCACCCACACCTCCTTCACCACCACCCGCCCTCAATCTTTACATGGGCCTCCCTAAGGACCTCAAAGATACGCCCTTGACATCAGCAAGGTCCCCACCTTTCCTCGATGCCATCCTCGCCACCGCTACCTATCCTTCTCGACTGCCCCTCCCCCCCAGTCACACTCACCGCCGACGGACCTCCCTTCCCCAGACCCTTGAAGGAAGGAGAGATTCCCCCGCCACCCCCATAGGAGCACAAAGAGGTGGACCCACCCCTCAACCCCCTCAATTGGCATGACCCACTGGATCGCATGGAGTTGAAGTAGTCCCCTCCACACCAACCTCCAAACCCTCACCAATCCCAACTCGGACCAAGTTCACAACCCCCACCTCCCCCACCACCCCCAGGTTCCCATTATTGTACCTCGACACCCTCCACCACTTCCACCACAACTCTTTCCCTTTTCCCCTTACCATCCTCTACACCCCCTCACATTCCCTCTCCTCCTCCATCGCCCACACCGCCTTCACCACCACCCACCCTCAATCTTTACATGGGCCTCCCTAAGGACCTCAAAGATACACCCTTGACATCAGCAAGGTCCCCACCTTTCCTCGATGCCTTCCTCGCCATCGCTACCTATCCTTCGACTGCCCCTCCCCCCCAGTCACACTCACCGCCGACAGACCTCCCTTCCCCATACCCTTGAAGGAAGGAGAGATTCCCCCGCCACCCCCATAGGAGCACGAAGAAGTGGACCCACCCCTCAACCCCCTCAACTAGCATGACCCACTGGATCGCAGGGAGTTCGAGTAGGCAATCAGTATCTTGCTCAATCGTCAAATCTAACACGCCCCTATTAGCAAGCTTACAGACCACCTAGACATCCATGTCCTTTCGTCTTATCTGGATGCCAAACATGACACCTGAAAGCACCAACATCCACATTGACAACACAACAGCAGTTACCAGCGGCCCCCTTCCAATGCTCTCCCCATAACCATGGCCGAGCAGCCCATTTGGCGTTGGCCTTTTCTATTGAAGTCCTACATCTGGGAGAAATACTACAAGGCACCCTGAAACCTGCATATCAATCCCGTGTACCTGCCTCTCCACAGATGCTGGGCTTGGGACTTATTCCAAGGAGTAGATAACAAACCCCAACAAGCAATAGTACAACTTTCCTTGGTTTGTCCCACCGACGTCCCAGAGCCCATGCATAGAGGCCATAATGTTGACGAAGATGCATGCATTCATTGATCGTTATGATCAAGTCCTCGACCCTGCCATTGTGGAAACCTTCCACTTCTTCAACTTGATCATAATGCTCTGTTACAGGGCCATAGCCGATCCTGTCATAGTGGCCCACTTGGAGTAGATAGGGCTCAGCGGTTTACCCACTCTTCAGTCTTGGGACCGAGACCTTCTACACTGCCTCTTCTTCATGGAAACCTATGATGTAAACCAAGCTACAGGGCATGTCATCGACAATGAGGGCCACCCCAAGACTCTCCACCTAAGTTTGGACCTCGTTCGGGAGGCACTGCATCTCCGCCGCAAGTGCTACGTTTTCCTGGCCAATGTGATGAGCCACACATAAGGGATACATACTAGGGGCCCATGACCAAGGACGGCGTGGAATGGTAGAATATATCACGCCCAGAGCTTGTAATTCCAGCCCAAGCCCTTTCATTCCTCCTCACCACCCGCGCTCGACAGATAGGCTCAATAGGTGCAACATGTCCACCCTCACTCGTTTTCATCAAGGGATGCAGGTCAATTGGGTGGAGTACATCCACAAGAAGACGCATGCAATATGCCCAAGGCAAGCCCTTGGCCTCCTCCCTTCTCACCAAAGTTATCTATCACGTCGTTGGACTCCCACAGCCTCCAAAGTATAGCCCCCCATTCCCATTCCCACTCCTCTCCCAGAACCCCAACCCTCTCCACCCCCCAAGTGCCATCACGTTGAGACCCAAGAACAGGAGGCCACCTGCCACCAAGCTGCTGCTATGCTGAGGCTCGGAACAGGAGGCAGAAGCCCGGAGAAAAGCCCAGGAAGAGAAGGATCTTCGGCGTACTGCTCAATTTTTTAACGAGAGCCTTTTCGAAACCCCCAGCCCCCGCACTCATTATTTCCCCTCTTTGCCCCCTATACCTTTTCCATAGCAGGTCCGTCATCCCCATCCTCCTCTCAACGGAACACCATGGACACGCTGCACTGGGCCCATGCGGGCAATTTCCATTCCCAAGTTGCTTACTCCCAGGACATCCGCTCGACCCATGGCGCTATCCCGGATTTTGCCCAGGGATTTTCCAACCTCGCCCGGGAGAGCTGGTCTCATCGATGAAAAGATTATATCTAGAGACAGCAAGAACAGGTCTCAACAGCCCAACAATAAATTCTCCTTGCCAGGGCTGACTAGCAAACAAACATAAGAACACCTCCAAGAAGCTACAGCAGCTCCATGCGGCCTTGCAGGACCGTGAGGCCACCCTCGCCACCACCCTTGCAACAGAGTCAGCAAGCTCCAGCAAAGGCTCCAAGCCGCCCAAGAGGCCGAACAGCGCGTAACTCAAGCCCTTGCCTTCACCCACACTGAAGCCAATGAACTCAAATAGAGAGCTGCACGTGTTGAGGATGAAAGAAGGATATACAACTACAAGCAGCAGAGGCCCACGTTACTCACCCCCAACCCACACCCTCCAGGCCAGTACCAAGCATGGTCAAGCGCAAGGTCGACGCATTGATGAACTCTGCCACCATGGAGCTACCTTGCCTCACCACTCCTCCGCAAAACCCCAACCAAATCCTCAACCTCCAACACTGAGCTGTCCGCCTCAACCTTCTCCAACATGACATTTTCATCGATGACGACCCCATCCCCCCGCCACCCTTTCCTATATCCTCACCAAAATCCCCTCCGACTCCATCTCCATCCTCATCATCACCCTCTTTTTTCAATCCCAAATCTCCTTCTTTGAACCTGCCTCCCTCTTCACCCTCCCCATCCACCCTCTTACTGCCAACCTCCTTAACTGGGCTAACCTCATCTGATACGGGCACCCCACCACCATCGGACGATACCATTGGCCTCACAATTCCACCTGGTCTATGCCCTGGCTCTTGGTCCTCTACCACCGATGCTACCTCCAATTTTAGGTGATCCTCGTCATTGGGATCATGCAATTTGATGACTCCCATGTTGTGCTGAAGCAGCCCGCGACTTCTTCTATTCCAAGCGCCTCGACCGTGGCTTTGAGGATGACGACGACAACAATGATGGCGAAGCCAGCCCCAACAAGCCCCCTACTGGTCCTCCTCCACCCCAATCCCCTCCGCACCAACCTCCAACCTCCACCCCCTCACCAATCCCAACTCGGACCAAGCTCACAACCCCCACCACCCTTAGGTTCCCATTATCATACCTCAACACCCTCCACAACTTCCACCACAACTCTTCCCCTTTTCCCCTTACCATCCTCTACACCCCCTCACATTCCCTCGCCTCTTCCATCACCTACACCTCCTTCACCACCCACCCTCAATCTTCACCTGGGCCTCCCTAAGGACCTCAAAGATACACCCTTGACATCACCAAGGCCCCTACCTTTCCTCCGCGCCACCCTCGCCACCGCTACCTCTCCTGACTACACCACCCCCACCCCCCCCCCACCCCAGTCGCACTCACTGCGACGGCCCTCCCTTCCCCCACACCCTTGGAGGAAGGAGAGATTCCCCCGCCACCCCCACATGAGCACGAAGAGGTGGACCCACCCCTCAACCCCCTGAACTGGCGTGACCCAAGCCCCCTTCCAATGCTGTGACCCAAGCCCCCTTCCAATGCTCGCCCCATAACCTTCGAGCTCATGGGCGAGCAGCCCATTTGGCATCGGCCTTTTCTACTGAAGCCTTACATCTAGGAGCAATACTGCAAGGCACCCTGCAACCTGCGGATCAATCCCGCATTGGTTTGCCCCACCGACGTCCTAGAGCCCATGCACAGAGGCCACAATGCTAACGAAGATTGATCGCTATGATCAGGTCCCCGACCTTGCGATTGTGGTAACCATCCGCTTCTTCAATTTTATCATCACGCTCCTGGAGGCATTTCCGGATTAGAACCACTACAACGAGGGAAGCCAAGGCCTTGCCTTCGATCTCAACAAAGGTCCGACCTTGAAGCAATCGTTTGGCTACTATGAACGCATCCAATAGATGCCCGCCTAACGCCTGCAGACTTTTGAAGACATGATGGAGACTATTTTTGACCAGTTACAAAGTCTTCCATCGATCCCCCGCATCCCAAATCGCTGTATGACTTCATCAGAACCTACTCCATGTACTACCACTTAGTCTCCTTGCCGGCTCCGAGGATGGATCTGAATTAGGGAGGGGAGTATGTTAACCACACTGGTTAACATCATTTCTAAGCAATCATGCTTCTTGTAACTCATTTTTATGTAACCACGCTAAGCGCTTCATGTAAAATATATATGGGATGACCGAGCTTACGGCTTATTTAATGCCGGCCACACGGGAATAAGCCTAGGTGTACATAGTCCTAGGAAATCAGTTTGGGTCCCCAATTGTTACATGGACGGCCGACCATTGTAAAAAGAGAGGTTATGTATATAAGTAACTTATGAAATATGAAAAGGGACAATCTTATTATCAGAATTGAGTTTTCTCACTCTCTTGTGGCTATGGTGATAAGCTTGTGTATGTTTATGCTTGCTTATTCGATTGTGGTTGTGTGCATGTGGGGGATGGCTTCTTGTCTTGCTTTCTCTTCTCCTTCTTGTCTTCTTCTTGATATCACTCTTGCACACACAAAGGCATAGAGTAGAGGTTGAACACTCCATAGCTCCCTTCCTCTTTGCTCACTACCTAGCTCGTGGAAGTTCCATTTGAGTGACACAAGTGGAGGTGGAGTGAGCCCCTAGCGGCCTCACATAGGGGAGTTAACCCTCATTAGGGTTGGCTAAGCGTTAGCCCCCGAACCAACCCTTGCATGCTCTTCCTTTTCTTCTTCTCTCCCTCTCTAATGCAAGGTAGTATGTTCGATTTGGTGAACAGGTTCCTACTAAATAACTGATGTCTGGATGATTTTTTAGCTAGGTAGATTAAAGATCCAACTAGCTTGTGGTATAAAGTGGAATTAGTTGCCATACTTGGACACCTTATTTCATGGATCCATAGGGGAAGAAAGGGGTTTGCATTCAACCATCCTAAAATCTTGAAGTACCTCCTTGCAATAGTGTTGTTGAGAAACAAAGATTGGTGCCAAAGCTCCACCTTGAGGAAAAAATGTAGAAGACCAAGATATGTCATCTCAAACTCTTATTGTAAGCTTGCCTTAGTAGTTTGATCTTCTTCTCATGGTTTCTTGTAATGATCAAATTATCTACATGAAGTAAAATTAGCACATGCAAATCCCTCTCTAAATGCTTCTCTTGAAGGCAACAGAATGCTTTAATATGATGATACCATGGGGCCTGTTCAAGCCTATATACAACTTTATGTAATTTGTAAGCCATTTTCTCCTTGCCCTCCACTTGGAACCCTGGAGTAGACCTATCTCCTTTTAAGAATATCCATTTAAAAGATAAGTCACCCACACAGTGGGCTGCAATCCCTATACATGAACAGAACTGATTCGTGCAAGTCATCTGTGCCCTCTTTGTGAGCATAGCTTTTAGCTGCAAGGTAAGCTTTGTACACCACCTACTAAATATTTATGCCCTCTCTTACTTTCTATATTCGCCCTACTGCCCACACTCTACCGTGTTATCCTAAATCCCTAGTCTAGCAACTTGGACCTAAAGTCTTGATTATAGAGAGATGGAGTGATATCTAGAAGATTGGTGTTTGATATTGGGATGACTATTACTTGACTTTTGATGAGTATTCCTTGATATCCAAAAGGTCTAAGGGTAGATGGGTAGTTCCCCAAAATCACAGTAGACTGGGTATCTGCAAGGAGAGAGAGAGAGAGAGAGAGAGAGAGAGAGAGAGCTCTTGTCAAATGCTTATTCCATTACCCAGGGTGGAACCCACTTTTTTACATGATGTTACTTCAATGGCAATCAAGATGTGTCATAGTGCTAGAAACTACTGAAAAGTGACTATTTGTAGTTACTATAATGGCAATCAAGATTTCATAGTGCTAGAGACTAGTGAAAAGTGACTACTTTGTAGTTTTCTGTACGAGGATCATTGACCTTGCAATTATCTAGTTCCCCCATGATCTTGTTTGTTGTATCAGGCACATTAAAAAAAATAGTATCTATATGATTTCCGAAGGAAATTAGTGAATCTCAAAAAAGAACGAAGCTACGTGATAGTAGGAGCAGCCGGTCAATGCTCTGCCTGTATGATGGCAATGTGTAGTCATATAGTGATACTATCCTCCTCCAAAATAGGATGGAAAGCAGTGTGTAGTCATATAGTGATACTATCCTCCTCCAAAATAGAGGATGGAAAGCAATGTGTAGTCATATAGTGATATTATCCCCCTCCAAAATAGAGGATGGAAAGCAGCCATAGGATCTCCCCTTTGTGACATTGTCATCAAAGGATATCCTAGATTTGTAATTGCCGGGTGAAGGGATGAGGCCATTGAAATCTAGCGCATTTGACTGTGAGAAGGGATGTGCATGCTCACTAGTGACACCTCGTGTACGTGGGGCTAGAGGATCATGTGTCCATGTAGGCTGTCTGGTGATGGTGGAGTTCGGGGTGGTGGCGCCTTGTTGGTCCATCTCTGGGATCATTACCTCAGCCACATGACCCATGAGAGGGGACTGAATCCATCCTCGAAGAGAGAGAATGAAATCACCCTTGGATCTCATCTGGACAATTACTGCTCCTTGTTCTCCACCTCACTATCTACCTCACTAGTGGTGCATACTCTACATATATGTGCAAACTCAACCCTAGAAGGAAATGAGAAGATACCCTCACGTGGCTGTTCACTGTATACGACATGTGCATCTATAAGTACCTTGGGCCCTTAATGAACCCATCCTTAGAAAAAGAGGAAAGAAAGATTGTATTAAATGCTACTGAAGACCCAAAAGGGTCTGTGAGTCTGAATATGAGTACATATATGCATATCCTTGGATGCCCTTGACAAACTCAACCCTAAAAATGCAATGAGAAGTTACCCTCACATGGCCGTTTGCTGTATCTATAAGTACCTTGGGCCCTCAATGAACCATCCTTAAAAAAAAGAGAGAAAGAAAGAAAGATTATATTAAATGATACAAAAGACCCAAAGGGTCTGTGAGTCTGAAAACGAGTACATATGATCCATGAGAAAAATGGATGTTGGAAACAAGGAAAAAAAAGGATGTTGGAAACATGAAAAAAAAAAAACACCAAATAAAACAGGCCCACGTACTATGTGAGCCCATGGACACAAAAAGAGACTCAAAGCTCATCCTCCTTCTGAACCCTATACACACTGCAACAATGTCTACCTCCTGTGGCAATGGCATTGTCTTTATGGCACTTGTATCTGCAGCTCGTGGGTGGAGGGTCTAGATCTCTGGGGGTGGGGACGTCAGGCTCTTTGGAGATACTGTGAGCTGTCTGTCTGGTGAATCCCCGGGTGAGATTGTGCTCTCTCCCTCTCTTTGGGGAATCTTAAGTGTGTGGTGCTAACCGAAGAGTTGCGAGCTCGGGTGCACCGTCTGTGCTCTCTCCTCCAAATGAGTCTAGTTGGTAAGTGTCATGATCACCTGATGGGAACCAAAAAAGTCTATGACGAAGGTTTGAATGGTGTCTGGCTCATCATGTCTCCCTGAGTGCTACCTCATGAGGGTCGCCCGATGAAGGTAAGCTCCATCAAGTACAAGCCCAAACACCTTTGATCTCTATATTGCATCACCGGTGAGAGGGGGCGAAAATAATCTCGGAAGAGGCAATGAAATCTCCCATGTATCTCATAGTAGATTGGGTATCTGCATATATAATGCTCCTCTATACAAGCCCCCCATTCCTGCATAACCTGCATATTCAGGCCTCCAGTTGGATGTCCTCAGCTCTTCCCACACTCAATCCTTAGTGCGAGGATACCCTTGGCAATCCTCATCATGTATGATATGTGTCTGAAGATACTCTGGTACCTAAGTGAAGCCATCCTCTGAAACCCTCAAGAAGTGCTGTCCCTATAGAACTGAAGCAAGTTCTCTGGTTGCAACCGCTCTTCCAATGGCCTTAGCCATATTGATGGCATCAGATACCCTTCCTACTGGTGGTACAGGATGAGCTGTAGGTTCAATGGGGGAAATGGGTCTTTCTAAAGGTGTGAAAGCTGGGACTCGTACAGCTTCTCGTCCTCCTACTGGAATTGCATGCACTCTTGGAGGAGTGTAAGTGGGAGCTGGATGATTTGGAGAACTGAAGCTTGGTGGGAAGCTCTGTGGGCGTGTGTGAAGCCGGGCTAAGTCCAATCGGATGATGCGGTTGATCTCATGTCAGGAAAGATCTAAGAATGAAGAGTTTAGGTTGTACTCAAAAGGGGGGACGCGGTCCATCTGAAGACCATACACGTCAAACCAGCTGACGATCTATGAGTACCAACACCTGTGATGGTCCTCTTGTGCAAGCTACCTAGAAGACTCAAATGCCATACTAGGTAGGTGATATCTATTCAACAAATGGGAAATGCAGGTGATCACTGAGAAAAGAGCATCAATGATTACCAGCGGTGCGGCCCCAAACTCTGCCGAGACTCTCATACATCAATGAGCAGCGGTGCTGCCCCAAACTATACCAAGACTCTCTCACGTGGTACAGAGGGCTTACTTCTGATCATGCATGAAAACATCATCACCTCCCTAGCGAGAGAGAGAGAGAGAGAGAGAGAGGTTATTAATATCTACAAAAGGCCCGAAGAACCTTGACACTGAAAAGATGTTACATGTGATCCATGAATAAACTCAAAACTAGCTGTCGAGACAAAATACAAGGCCAACATATGTACTATGTACACCCTGTGTGTACAATATAGGGTAGCGAAGGAACCTAGTGTTTGAACTTATAATGTGTGGTCATCCTCATCGACCGAGTTCATGATCTTAATATCCACAACTTATGGTGGTGTCACTAAAGCAAGTGAACGGATCTTGAGCTGGTGGGTGGAAGGGCTAAGTTTCTATGGCCATGGGCATTTGGCTCTCTAGAGGACCTGTGCTCTCTCTTGAAGGAATCCCCAAGTGCATGGTGCATAGTTACTTCCAGAGGCCTTGGTAAGGATGTCTAGCTTCATCTTGGTCCATCTGTCTCAACAGATGTCGTATAGACTGAGTGTCGATAGGTGAGGAGGACAAAAGAAGTCAATGATAGATGTCTAAGTGGTCTCCCACCTCACAGGTTGTTGCCTCAATAGTCTATCTCTGTGGTGCCTCAGCTATAGTAGGTATAGTCCTATCTTTGTAATGCATCACCCGTGTGAGAAAGGCCTCTCAGGTTGTTGCCTCAATAGTCCTATCTCTGTGGTGCGTCAGCTTTAGTAGGTATAGTTCTATCTGTGTAATGCATCACCCGTGAGAAAGGCCCACTCCCTGAGGAGATAATGGAGAGGCCATGGTAGCGTCCATATATCTCATAGTAAACCAGGATTTTAAGTATATAATGGTCCTCTGACTCTATCTCCCCAACCAGTACTACATAGCATGCATGGCCATCTCTCCCGTGTGGGATGCCCTCTGTTCTTCTGTCTCAATTCAAAGGTGATGTGACGACATCCTTGATTAATAGTGATCCTAATGGCATGAGACGCGTGTCTGTAGAGATAACATGGCCTCTCAATGAATCCATCCCTAATGACACTTGCGAAAACTTGGCCGATACTATGGCATGTCGCACTCATGGCTTACTCCTAATCATTAGTGAGAGCACCATCACTTGCAGTCTCTCTCCACTCTCCTCTAGTCCTCATCTCCCAAGTCTGGTCCCAAGAAAGATGCCCCATACATCACCGCCCGCGATGAACCAAAGGATCAAATAACCAACATTTGGTACTAGCTTCGTGGAAGTGAGCATGAAAACACTCTTTCCTGAGGAGCAAGAGTAGCATATCCATGTGGCAATTGTGCTTGGGGGGACAGGATGCATAGTAAAGAACAGGCCAGCAAAAGTGAGCCTCAAATACATATATATATGATCACACCAACTTAAATCTCATGTAGAGAGAGAGAAAGAGAGAGAGAGAGAGAGAGAGAGAGAGAGAGATTAACGTCTTCAAAAGACGTAGAGGGTATATGAGACCAAAAAAGTAGTACAATATACTCATAATGAATATTGAAAAAAACTATACAAAACTAACTACATAAGCTCAAGTATCCATGTGATTAACGTCTTCAAAAGACGTAGAGGGTATATGAGACCAAAAAAGTAGTACAATATACTCATAATGAATATTGAAAAAAACTATACAAAACTAACTACATAAGCTCAAGTATCCATGTGAGCAACATGATGACAATGTGGGTCACACGATGATACCGTTCTCCTCTACTAGAATAGAATATCCCCTCTGTGATGGGAGCTCGCCATGTTGTTGAAGGATGTCCTTGACCTGTAGTTGTTGGGTGGAGGGATGAGGCCTCTGAAATGTGGCAGAGAGAGAGAGAGAGAGAGAGAGAGGTTTTATTAAACGTCTTTAAAAGACCCAAAGAGTCTAAGAGACCAAACAAAGTGTTACAATAGTTCCATAAGATAGTTCAATTATGGAAAAGAAAAATGTAGACAACTAGCTACACGTACACAATGATACTGACAATAGGCATATCAGGATACATGGGAAGAATGTGTAACTCCATATCATGGAAGTACATGTACAATGATAATGGCAATAGGTATATATCTGGATACATGTGAAGGATGTATATCTCCATACCATGGTAGTACATGAGGAGGCTCATGTGTGTAGTAGGGTATCATCCTCATCCATCTAGGATATCTAACATAGGGTAGTCGATGAATGTCAAGAGGCTTGCCATGCCCACTGCAAGTGGGAAAGTGTGTTTATGATGCTTGAGGCTTTCCCTGATCTAGCTGCCATTTGGAGGGCTGTTGTAAACTGTGGACATGGGGTACATTGTGGGCGCAGTCCACGAGGGGGTCAAGGCACATCATGGGCACATCATGGGCCAGTATATAATGGCTTCTAGTTCTCTTGGGAGGATCTACAGGTGTGGGTGTCTTACGGGATTGCTGACCGGGTGCTGCCAAAAATCTAGTGATGGTCAGATGTGAGGTGTTTCGAGGCTGAACTTTGCGCTCTCTGATGAGGGAGTCTATGTGTCTACTGAGCTCCATCAAGTAAAGTCCCAGGCATCTCTGATTAGGGAAATCAATGCTCCTGGATAATGGACCAAATCCCTTTCAAAATAGGGAATTGAATCTCCCCAGATCTCATAGTATGCTCAGTGTCTGTAGATGTAGTGCTCTCTTCAAAGTTCAAAGTCGACAAATTATTTCCTCTTTGGCAATGCCCTCTACCCTTCTGTCTCCACTCAAAGGTTGTGAGGCTTTGTACAAACTAAGAAGTTATTAAATATACACAAAACCTATGGAGTGTTATGGTGGACGGTTTCCTTGCGTGTCCCAAAATGTCCCATTTTCAGATGGTCTCTAATCACAGGGTACACCTTCAGTCATCTCAAAGCGACTCCTCGATTTCCTTGTTCAATCTCATAACCTGCAACCATTTTGCATGCTTCTACATGTTGGCATCTGCAAAGATATTGGACAAAGAAATGAAAGGTGCAGCCTGGTTCTCAACTGATCTCATTGCACCTTCGAAGGCTATTGTAGCCAGCTCTACATCACCCGACTTCTGGCAAGCACTCAAAATGGTACCCCATGTGACGAGATTAGGTTGCAAAGACATGCCTTTCAACATCAGCATCGTCTCATCAAAAAGGCCTGCACGGCAGAGGAGATCAACCATGCAATTCTGGTGCTTAATAGTGGGAGATAAGTCATAATCTCTACTCATAGCTTGAAAATATTGCTGACCCTTGTCCACAAAACCTTCATGCTTGCATGCACTAAGAACACTTAGAAACGTAACATTGTTTGGCTGTATGCCCTCCTCCCTCATCCTCTCAAAAAAATGAAGGACGAGTTTACTTTCCCCTTGGCGGGCATAGCCTGTTATCAATGCCGTCCATCTCATAAGGTCATGTGTAGACGTTTCATCAAACACCTGCTGAGCATTCACCATGCTTCCACATCTGCCATACATGTCAATGAGAGCAGTGGACATAATACCTTCCACAGTATTAAGTCCACCAGCTACATAAACATGAGAATGGATTTTTTTCCCCAATTGAAGCGCTGATGCATTGCCACATGCTTTGATGATGCTTGTAAAGGTCACACTATCTGGTGATAGACCTCGCTCTTGCATCGAACAAAAAAAAACAAAGGCTCTTTCTGTCTCTCCTCGCTCAGAAAATCCCAGAATGAGAGCATTCCACGAGACTATATCTTTTTCTGGCAGTCTCTTGAACATTTCCTCTGCTTCTAAAGGTGAGCTGCATTTAGCATACATATACACTAAAGTGTTGCCAGCTAAATGATCTCTTTCGAACCCCTTCTTGGCAATCTCAGCATGTATCACATGGCCCTTCTCTATAGCCACAAGGGTTCCACAAGCCTTCAAGCTGCAAACAAGTGTAACAGCATTTGGAGACACACCCTCCGATTGCATAAGTTCCAAACAGAACAGTGCTTCTTCACCAAGTTCATGTGCTGTATACCCTGCTATCAATGCACTCCAAGAAACCACGTCTTGAACCGGTAGTTCATCAAAAACATCTTGTGCTTCTGAAAATCGGCCACATTTGGCGTACATATCCACTACACTGTTTCCAACAAAAGGGTCTCCTTCGAGTTCCTCTTTGACAGTCATGGCGTGTATTTCTTGCCCCCTCTCTATGGCCATTATGCTGCCACAAGCTTTCAGGCCACATACAAATGTGACAGCATTAGGGCATACACCCTCAAGTTGCATCTGTTTCAAACACTTCAACACTTCATGGGCCATCCCATGCTCAGCATAACCTGTCATTAGTGCGTTCCACAGGACCACATCTCGAACTAAATGTTGCTCAAATACTTCCAGGGCTTCTGCAAATGACCCATATTTGGCATACACAAGCAATAAACTATTGCCAATGTATGAATCTCTTTCAAACCCTTCTTTCACAATCTCCGCGTGTATTTCTCGCCCCCTGTTTATGGCTCCTATGCAACTACACGCTTTCAAGCCGCAAACAAAGGTGACAGCATCAGGAGATACACCCTCCAGTTGCATCTGTTTCAAGCAGCTCAATGCCTCCTCACCAAGTCCATGTTCAACATAACCTGCAATGAGTGTGCTCCACAAGACGACGTCTCTAATCAGTAGCTTGTCGAACACTAGCCGTGCTTCTACTAGTAAGTCACAATCTGCATACATACCCACCAAAGTGCTGCCGATGAAAGAATCATTTTCAAAACCCTTTTTCAAAATCTCTTCATGTATTGCTCTCCCCAAGTTTATGGCTCCCATGCTGGGACAAGCTTTCAAACTGCAAGCATAAGTGACAGCGTCGGGGTTTATACACTCTAGCTGCATTCGTTCTATGTGACTCAGTGCTTCCTCCCCTCGTCCATGTTCAACATAGCCAGCAATCAATGTGTTCCACATGACCACATCTCGAACTGGCAGCGCATCAAACACATCCTGTGCTTCCGCAAATAATCCACATTTAACATACAAATTAACCAGTGTGCTGCCAACAAAAGGATCTCCATCAACATCTTCTTTGACAATCTTGGCATGTATGGTTCGACCTCTCTCCACCCATTTCATCTTGGCACAAGGTTTCAATAGGGCCAAAAGAGTATACTTGTTAGGGTCTATGCCATCCTCTTGCATTCTCTCCAAGAGCATAAAAGCATGCTGGTATTCTCCACGGTCAACATACCCTTGTATGAGAGAAGTCCAGGAATGTTCGTTCCGATAACTCAACCTCTCAAAAACCTGATGTGCAGTCGACATGCCTCCGCATTCCACAAGCAGAGGGACAAGGTAGTTCCCAAGCACTCTGTGCACTTCCAGGCCATGACCATGGATGTGAACATGCACAAGCTCGGCAAACGCTAAATCTTTCCTCTTCTTGCACTTGTCCAAGATGCACACAAGATCATCCACTAGGGGCATCCCATTCATGTTATTGAAAGAAGAGAACGCCTCTTCTGTGGTGAGCACTTCCCAATCAATTGTCGTATGCATGTAAGATGTTATAAAAGCATCCGCATGATGTTTAGAATTGCGCCTGGAGAGGAAGGTAGGTCCAAGATCATCAAGCAGAGGTTGATGTCCGAAATGTGGCCATGCTTCAAAATCAGATGATTTTGCTCCAATCATTGCCCTTGGGATAAACCTTGTATCTTTCTGAGAGTCCTCTTGGTGGGTGTGTGGGTGCTATTTCTGTCTTTCTAAGAACCCTCCCACTGATGAGATATCAATGGGAGGGATGGTACCATGTATAAGTAAAAATGCTAAGAATTCACAAAGGAAACCAGCTGCCAGAAGTGAAGTGGTGGTACCTGGAAAGTGATGTCCGAACCTGGCATCTCATTGTGGCCAGTGAATCACAGAGTTTCCTTGTCACGTGAGGCATATCAAAGCTGCTGTGCCAACTGCTAAAAGGCCCTTACATGTTACAATCTCCACACAACTGCCGAGAGACCATTGCTTTTCGGTCCAGCCTTACGGAGGCAGTGTAGGTTCCAAGTCAAAGGGAAAATTTTGTATGTTTTTATTGTTTTAAAATTTTTGGAGGAAATTTTGTGCTTTCTCCAATTTTTAGAAAATTTTATTTTTTGTTTTTGAAAATTTTTATATCTAGTGTAGATATGTTTTAATTAGTATTTATTATTTATGTGATTATAGTTATTGTCAAAAAAAAAAGCCAATCATCAAATTTTAGATTCATTGTAGATTTGTATTGATAAGCATTGATTATTTGTATCAGTATAGTTATTGTTTACCATAATAATAACACTATATATTGGTAGGACATCCTTTTGCAAATGAGAGTATTTGCAACTTGTAACATAGTTTTAGGATGCCTTGTTCTTGAGTGATCACATGTCCAAATGACCTCAGATGGGCGCTTGGAAGTTGTACCATGATCTATGGTCTCTTGTTTGGTCTAATGTGGTCGGTTTGGTCACTTTGGACAATCATATAGGGTAGTTAGCTTGGCCCACCTACGATAAGATTATGTATAGATGAATTTGGTAGCATCTTTGTTATATGATTCTTGTTAAAATGTATTTCAATTAGGACATCCTTTTGCACATGAGAGTATTCTTGTTAAAATGTGTTTCAACTATCACCTTGTTAAAATGTGTTTCAACTATCACCTTGTTCTTGTTGAGCTTTCTATATCCAAGTCCTTGGTCATGCTTGTTCATGTAAGGCCCAAGGGCTTCACCTCTAAGAAAACCTCCGTATCATGTACTTGCAAAGTGATAAAAAAATAGTTTTTTGTACATTGTTTTTATTTAAAGTTTCATATAGTAAATACTAGAGGACCTAGAGAGCCTTACATGGTGGAAGTGCATGGTCGAATAAGGCATCGGTGGTGGATGGTTCTTTTTTGGACCATTAGCTAATTAATACTATCGTGATAAGAAGGTATTAAAATGTTCTTTTTGAACCATTTATTATAGTGCTACACTTTTGCTTGCCATGCATCACTCGGTTAGAATTTAGTGACCTAACCTTAGTGGTCCTTCTTATCGAAGTAGTAAAGGGCTTTTCAGAATCCTCCCGTTGCCCAGTTGCACCTTTGGGGTCCCCCCTTAAGCAGATCTCTCTCACCCTGCTCTTCGGCGCCTCAACTTTACCTCGTGGAGTTTTTCTACCGAAATATGAGGCCAAGGGACTCCTTTTGTCTGAGCCCATCTACCGTGGAAGACGGGCTTATCTTTCCTGTGGAACTTGGCTCTTTCCTGCCCTTTCAGTACCTCTCTCTATTCTTTGTTAGGACTAGATGGCAGGATTAACCATCTACTTTCTCTTTCCTAAGGCTCCAAACTCATGTTTTTTTGGCAACAAATCTAGCACAATCTTACTTAAATAATTTTCTTTAATAATTGTCCCTTTGTCATTTGCATCACCTTGCACGTCTCTCCCTCATCATTTTACACCTTACACGTCTCTCCCTCATCATTTTACACTGCAAGGGAGCGACTCAAATGGTCCCCCCCCCCCTCTCTCTCTCTCTCTCTCTCTCTCTCTCTCTCTCTCTCTCTCTCTCTCTCTCTCTCTCTCTCTCGGGACTTGCCTAGTGGTGCTCTTGAGGATTGGACCTCTTGTTGCTACTCACAGAGGTTATGGGTCTCTCTCCATGTGCATTGTAAGATGACGGTTAGGGTTACGCTTGTACATATTAATGGTTAGATTTGCACAATAGATGGGTCTCTCCCTCTCTCTCTCTCTCTCTCTCTCTCTCTCTCTCTCTCTCTCTCTCTCTCTCTCTCTCTCTCACACACACACACACACACAATCAATCAATCAAAGAGAAAAATATTATGAGGAACCTCTGCGAGTAATAGTACTAATCATTTTACAAAGATTATCATGCTTGAGCTAAAGAGGAGTTGAATGCATGAGCTAAAGAGGAGTTAAAATGCCCCAACGGTAAGAAATCCACTTACTTGAATATCCGCCCAAGGTCTGCACATGCATAAGCATATCTATGACATGGCTCATAAACACATTAATGATACCATTACTTAAGACAAAGTTGGGTTTGGCTAACACTCAACACCCAACCATAGGCTATAAACCAAACCAAGCAATCTCTTACACCCAACACCTCTTTCAATCTACTAACCCCAGAATGCACACAAACTCCATCCAAGAGACGTAATTTATAAGCCACCTCATTAATATTTTTTGAGATAAAAAAAAAGGCATGCAATAACTTGTATACTTTTCTAGTTCTCATCACTCACGAATATTTAAGAAGTTTCAAGTAAACCCACAAGTCACTAACTAAGTTTCAAGTAACCCATAAGACTCTACTGCTTTTGGTTAGCATATAATTGCACTTATAGGCTCTCTTTGCAAATTGCAATATCTATTATTGTTGGTTCAAGAGGTTAACTATAGCATGAACTGGGGTCTCTTTAAGTTAATCAACCATGGGGCTCTAGGTTGAAATCCATACATCAACATTAAAGACATCTTGGTAGCAAAATGCTTAGCACTGCAAGTAAACACTATTAACAAAAGATACTTTTTTCCAATAAAATGGTGTCGTAGAGACAAATGCATGTAAAATGCCTTCAATTGGTTGATTCACATGCTATGTTTATCCATCAAACCTGACATGATGAAACAAGCTCATACTTAGCTTAGTGTCCATTTTCTTGAACATCACCGTAGTGAAATGTCGATAGACCATTTCAACTAGCAAGTTGAGATTTTATCTCTAGTAGGGAAATGTAAAGGTTACTAAGAGCTCCTTCTTCTCCACCTAGCCATAACCAAAAGAGACACACCGGTTCCTATATCAAGACCCCAATTCTTTTAATAGCAAGGTGCCCTTTCACACGTGCTTGGACACTCTTATAAGTGCCTAGTCACCCCCCCTAAGGTTTGTAACCGGCCTCTTGGCTCCCCTGAACATTGCACGTGCCTTGCCCGGACGGTCGAGCTCTCTAGGCTCCCGATAAATCCGTTGTCATGGCACCCAAATCAAATCGTGGCCTCTGTTCGTTTTAGGTAATCTAACTATAAAGTCCATTGAGATACTTTCCCACTTGCCATTTGGGATCTCTAGTGGACTTAGTAAACCACCTACTTTTAGGCATTCTGCTTTATTGACCAGGCACTTTTGGCAATTTAAGACATAGCCTTGGACGTCCTTACTTAACCCAGACCAATGAAATTGTCTCTTAACTAGTGCATATGTCTTCCGTATTCCAGGTTGACCAGCACTCGGACTATTATGACATTCATATAAAATTTGGTGCCTAATTTCTGAGTCCGAAGGTATACATACTCTACCTTTGTAAAGTAAGTAACCATTATCGATGGAAAAATTCTTCCACAACGATTTCTTTCATCACTCATAAGTGACATGTCTATAAGGAAATCTCTCAAGACTCACCCCCGCTAGTGGAAGTGTTTGTCTCGTGAACGGGGTTATCTTTATTTGTAGTCAAGGGATCCCTCTTCTCTATGACACTCCACACGTGGGCATAATGTACATCATCGACGCACTTCCCCTTAAGTGATTCCAAAAAATTACTCTTAATTTGAGTAAAACTCAACTCGTTAACCATGGGAATGCGACTCAATGAATCGGTTACCACATTGTAACATCCTTTTCTATATCTTAGCTGAAATTCAAAATCTTGGAGAAACTCTGGTCACAGTGAGCTTTGCGTCCTTTCAACTCTTTTTGACTAGATAGCCATTTGATACTCTCATGATCAAAGACTATCTCAAATCATGCACCATATAAATAATGCCTCCACTTCTTTAAGGCATGAATTATAGCATATAACTCCCTTTCATAAGCTAAATAATTTTGTTGAGCTCTGTCCAACTTTTTACTTTCGAATGCAATAGGTTTCCCCCCTTGTAAGAGGAATGCACCTACTGCATCATTACTAGCATCCGTCTCTACCACAAAGAGTTGATTTGGATCAATAAATTGGAGAATGGGAGCTGTAGCTATAGCTACCTTAATTTTTTCAAAACTTATTTGTTAGGAATCCCCCCCAATGAAGGTCTTTCCCTTTCCTTTAAGTTGATCCATCATTAGAAGAACTATCTTAGCATAATCTCATACATACTTTCTATAGAATCCAGACAAACCAAGAAAATTTTGGAATTCTTCTAAGTTTGTGGGATGTGGCCATTTCAATATGGCTTCAACATTCATTGGATCCATATGAATGCCATCTTTCGAGATTATGTGGCTTCAACATTCATTGGATCCATATGAATGCCATCTTTTGAGATTATGTGGCCTAAGTATTGAATTTCTTTTACGAAGAATTCACATTCACCATTTTGCTGAGGTGTGTATGGCACTGTACATTGATGCCTTATGCCTTTTTTAGCCATATATGCATGAAATTCCTTGGACATATACTACCCCCCTCGATCTGAACGAAGGGTGCTAACTTTACATTCACATGCATTTTTAGCCATGGATACAAAGTGCCTAAAGCACATAAAAACCTCTAACTTCTGCTTTAATGGATACACCCAGCTATATCTGGAGTAATCATCAATAAAAGTGACAAAGTAGAGATATCCCCCAATAGATGGTGTCCTCATAGGACCACATACATCACTAGATGGTGTCCTCATAGGACCACATACATCACTATGTATAAGCTGTAATTTCTTAATAGCTCTCACAGATCCATCCTTTGGAAATGATGCCCGATGCATTTTACCAAGAATACACCCCTCACATACATGTCTATGAGGGGTCTCAAGAGTTGGCAACTCAGACACCATATCATGCCTTTGAAGGCATAGCAAACTGCCATAATTCAGATGGCCAAATTGTGCATGCCATAATTCTGCATCACTCATAGCGTGAGTCATAGAGACTGAGCAAGCATCTACTGCAACTTCTCAAAGACATCCATCTTGTATAGGCCATGAAACAAGGTACCTGAGACAATGATAGAATAACCATCATTTGTATCATGAATCGTACATCTGTCATCCATAAATTTCACCACCATCAAGCTTGATAAGGCTAAGGCTGAAATTGACAGCAAGTTCTTCTTAATGCCTGGCACCACATATAAAACTTTAGAAACAGTAAATGCGCCCCCATTTGTAGCAGTGAGCACAACTCTACCAACTCCTTTAACAGGATATGAAGAACCATTTGCACATGTGACGGTTCCTACACTTGGGATAGATTCCAAAGATAAGAATAAATTTTTTTGTGAAGTAATGTGCTTACTAGCACCACTATGTAAACAGAATATGCCTGACAGGGTTGCCTAAGTTTCAAGCTGATGGTATGCAGAAAGTATGTGAAGCATGTCAACTTGGGAAGTACCTTCTTTGGTGCAGATGTATCAGCTAGCCATGCCCAATTCTTTCTTTTTCTCCTTCTCGGGTCTTTTCTTGCACTCATTTATGTAGTGCCCTGGTTTCCTGCAATAGTGACACTTGCCCTTCTTTTTAGGCTTATCATCTTCTTTCTCTGCATCCTTACCTGAGGATTTTGATTTTGGATTTATAGCCACCATGCGAAGAAGCTTTACCTTTGCCTTTCTAACTAGCAACAAAAGCTTGGTCACCAACTCGCATAACAGATCGATTTTGCCTAGAGACTACTCTTCTTGCAAGAGTACTGAAACTAGCTCATCAAATGTAAGGGCATTTGGATTTCTTTTCATCATGAGTCTAAGGGGAGAGGCAAAACTCTGATAAGAATCCAACAATGTATTGAGAACTGTGGGCACCAATGTACTACTAAGATATATCTCATCCACACTAGCGAGCTGCTCCTTGAAATCTTTGATATTGGTCAAGAAGCTATCCATTGAGTCTCCCCATTCATGTCCTCAGACTCCAACTATTTACGTAGATATGCAACACGTGCTTCATTGCGTACCTGGTATAATGCAAGTGCATCCCATGCCTATTTTAAAGTCTTACATGACTGAATATAAGGAATAATGCTTCGCTTCACAGAAAGTGCAAGCAATGCATGTGCATGCGCGTGTCTTCCATCCCATCTCGTTTGAGCAGCAATGGGAGGTATTGGTGGTGCATGTGGAGAAGCCACATCTGTATCAGATTCTACTTCATATGTACCTGCAGCACCTGGTTGCACTAGTAGTTGTAAAACAAGACAAGTTTTACTACCACTGACCACATTCCAAAGGTCTTTTAGCAACCAGTACATGCCTCATCATATAGGACCACAATGGGTATTTAGTCTCATCAAGTTTGTCCTTAGTAGACAACATGTTGAATACATCACTATTGCCATCCATGACTATCTACCAAATGCAAAATCTTTCAACACACTGCAAGCACTCAGTATTCACTACTGAATGCAACCCGGCGCGGATGGCTACCAACTCACTGAATCACCTATAAAGTGTATGAAAAATAACACACGTAGAGAATAGAGTGTTACTGGAAAGTATGATGGTCAATGTTGTTGAAGACACTGTAGATGCTGTTGCATACCAAATCTTTGCTGGTGCACAACCCAAATAGCCAAAATCGAGCAAAACCAATCCAAAAAAATGACGCCTCTCCAGAACGTCTGCAGAAACCTTGCGGTGTCCAAAACGCGTCCGAATCGCATCGTAGACCACAAAAATGTTGTATACTTTGTATATAGCATACTACAGTATATACCTTCTTCTCCTAAGAGGGTATCTCAATCGAAGAGACAGAAAAATAGGGTCGTGATGAGGAGGGAGGCAGACTACTAGATCAAGTGTCTAGGAAGCTAGCTCTCATACCAATTATTAGAATTAGGGTTAGGGTTACAATAATGCACACACACAAGATAGAGAAGCTTGAGAGCACACAAACTCACTAGATTAGAATTGACAAATGTGTGCAAGATACAAAAGATAAGTACACACCCCAAAATGAGTAGATAAGAGGGCGTACATACGCATGGGGGAAAAAACCTCCTATAGTGAGTGAGGGAAAAAGTACCTCGATGGTCCTAAGTGTGTTCACACACATCACTATCATATAATGCTACACAAGTTTAAACTGCTTTTGTTATACACAACGGAGTATATACCTATAGAGTTATGTGATTTGGCTTATCAGATGCACTAGCCACATTCCAACAGCTTATGAATACTACCTTTAAATATTTTTTAAGGACATTTCTTGAAGCTTTCTTAGATTATTTACACATTGATTTGTCATGGAAGGAGCGTTTATCTTGTTTTCGAGAGGTATTTGAACAATAAAGACTTTATCGCCTATCTCAACCCATTCAAATGCCAATTTTGGGTTAAAGACGGACTCATCTTAGGACAGTGTGTGTCCAAAATGGGATTTTCATAGATGAGAGTAAAATCAAAATTATCATGAATTTCTCCCACCAACAAACTATAAGGGAGTCCAAAGGTTTTGGGGACATATAGGCTAATTTATAGGTGATTCATCCTCTTCTATGATAAGATTCTGTATCTTTTATACAAGCTTCTTGTTATATTTGAGTGGACAAAAGAATGCCCAACAATAAGCCTATGACACATTAAAGCAAGCTTTGGCTACTGCTCCCATACTATGAGTGCCAAACTGAGATGTTATCTTCCATGTGCATATTGATGCTTCTAACTTTTGCATCCTAGCCCAGCCAAGTAAACATAAATTGGACTACCTTATAAGTTTTCCAGTTGACACTTATGTGAGGCTGAGATGAATTATACTACCATAGAGTGAAGGTTTAGGAGTGGTATATGCCATGAAGAAGTTTTGACATTACCTTCTGGCGAATAAATTTATTTTCTATGTTGACCATCAAGCCTTGCTATACCTTGTCAGCAAATCGTGCTCCACAGGAAGAATCACTAGGTGGTTGTTGATTCTTCTCGAATTTGATTTCATAGTGGTGGTACGGCCTAGCAAAGAAACATGTCATGGGGCTAATCATCTATCTCATGTACCTAATGGTGAAGCA
This sequence comes from Cibotium barometz, assembly GCF_041138505.1. Classification (NCBI taxonomy): domain Eukaryota; kingdom Viridiplantae; phylum Streptophyta; class Polypodiopsida; order Cyatheales; family Cibotiaceae; genus Cibotium; species Cibotium barometz. The sequence continues at coordinate 9,828,856 of NC_141085.1, forward strand.
CCAATTGGAATATATGATGATCTACCTGATGCTACACTATTTAAAGTGGAGGCTATACCAGAGTGGAGTGAGAGAGTCGTTAAATTTTTAGCTAATGGTATGGCCTAGTAAGAAACATGTCATGGGTGATCATCTATCTCATGTCCCTAGAGTTGAAACAATTGGTTTCATTAATGGTAGTAAATTCAAAAAGTATTATGGTCCTTTACCGAGGAAGCCTTGCGGTCACACATGATAAGAAGGTAGCCAAGGAGAAAGTGGAACTAAAGAAAGGCACATCCGAGAATAGCAACGACGAGAAGCTATACTAGGATCCGCACAAGCATTCATTGGAGAGGTTTAAGGATACACAGAGGAGCACATAACACCTCTATGAACATCCATTCAATTTCCTAGCCCTTATGGTAAAATGTTTTATAATGCGTTACTTGATATGGGAGCTAGTCACAGTCTAATTTCTTTCAATACATGGAACCAGTTGGGAAAACCTCAACCTGTAGGTACCTCTTTAAAGGTGAAAGGTATCCATGGTAGAAATACTAAGGTTTTAGGGCTACTACAAATCGAGACATATTGTGATTGGGAATAAGCACCTAGTGGAAGACTTCCTGGTTATGCCTGTTAGAACATTACTTGAACCAGTAATACTAGATCGTACATGGATGAAGGCTGCTAGATGTATGAATGACTCGTCAACAGGATGTGTCTTTGTGGGTGAAGCCATGGCTGAACATTCTACTCATAAACCTTCCCACCTCTCATTATTATATATCGAGAGTCGCAATGAGAAAGAAGCTTCAACATCCATAAAATCTAAGGAAACCCCCTCCACTGTTCAAGGAACTCTTGATTCTTTTACCCCCACACAGTAAACACCTGCCTATCAAAAGGACGACTAGATACGATGAGCTACTGTAGGTTTTTTGCATTAGTGCCACGAGTTGTAACTCTTTTGGTTGGCCACATTTAATGCGTGTAGGCTTTTCTTGGAAAACTCCAAAAACCTTGACCACCCTTTGGGATAGTTGTGGTGAAATCGAAAACCATAAACCACCAATCGAAAATCGTAAACCACCAAAATAAAAAGTAAAAAGTAAAAAAGGTAAACATTAAAAAGTAAAAAGGTAGACTAGCAAGCAAAAAATAAAAATAAAATTTTTTGAAAAGTGCATGGACAAGTTTGTATGTTTAGGTTTTAGGCCATTGCAGTCATTTTGGTACACTTGATACAAGAACCAAAAAATTACAATTTCCCATAAGGGACCAACTATAGGAACTCTAGTCGACCCGAAAAAAGTACATGTGCAATCCTTCCCAAAGTATTTAGAACTATCTGAAACCCATTTTGGACAAGTTTCTCTTAAAAATAATAATAAAATAAAGATTAGATTATATAAAAAAAATAAAAAAAACTATCTGAAACATCCTCCTAGCCCTAAAACAGCCCGCAATGATATGCAATTGTGATCTGGGTGCGTTTTAAAGATGGATTTCGAGAAAACCACGTCGACCCAAGTACGCTTGTATATCAACCCACTTTGGTCTCGGGACCCTCTTAGGGAACAAGATTGAGTGTGGTATAAGGCCTAAGACTCTCAACAACAAAGTAGTGACACTTCCTTCGATTTGGAATCGATGAAAGGGATACCGGACCATGGGGGAGAAATCCTCACTTAACCAATAAACACTAGACCGTCACTAGCTTGATAGGCCGCATGACTAATTACTTCAGGGGTTCGGCTTCGACTACAACCTCTACACCTAACCAAGTAGCATATCAATTTGGGGATGAGGGAGTGGAGGTTATCTTTCAAGGCCACACCTACTAGTGTTGCCTTACACACGAGTCCCACGCATGTGGAAATCCTTGTCCACATGGGACCAATCTTGACCGACAATCTGATGCCCATAGACCAAAACCTCACCCAAAACTTACTACTAGATGGTAGGACCAAAGAGGAGGTGCAAGAGGTAGAAGCCATAATCCAAGCAACTAGAGAAAAAGAAGGAGAGACCTTATGCCAAGCCCAACAATGATTAACGACCCAAATCCCACCAATTGAGCAAGCCACCTAAGCTTCATCAATTGCACAAGTGACTGACAACCTATAGAGTGCCATACCATAAGAATTCATATCCAAGGTGGATCTAGGTGTAAGATTCTCGGACTCATTATTGCAAACCGAGAGCTGGAAATTCAATGCAATCCAAGAAACCTTTACAGACCTGGCTATGGATCTTATATATGCTATTAGCTGGATGAAATCAAGTGGAAGACCCTTGCATCATAGAAAGAGTGCACGAACAAACCAATGTCACGGGGCTTTCCCAACCACACTCGAGAGTATAAAAAAGCTCAACCAAGAAGCCAATACTCCATGACCTAGCTCACAAATGCAGGGGCAAGGTGTGTCACTTACCTTGTGAATACTTGTGCTTGGGAACCTCGTAGGTTGCGCCACCGCAAGAGCACCCAAGAGCTCCACTCCGTGGCAGCCTCCACACTCCAACAAACGCAGCTCAATCCTTCTCATACTTAATCTCACACACACACACACTCTCTCTCTCTCTCTCTCTCTCTCTCTCTCTCTCTCTCTCTCTCTCTCTCTCTCATACACATGCAATGAGCACACAAGAGATCAAATCAAAATAGGCAAGAAAGACACAAGAGAGCAAAAGAATGGAGAAGAAGATCGCTTTATTGATTATGCAAAAGAATGGAGAAGAAGATCACTCTATTGATTATGCAAAAGAATCGAGAAGAAGATCACTCTATTGATTATGCATAAGAGAATGAATGGTGAGAATACAAATTGATCCTTATCTTGGCAAGCATTCACACCTAAAATATAGGTCCATGGCTATCCAAGGCCCCGCCTAAGCTTGTGTAAACACTTAATCTAAGCATGCAATCTCCATATAAAATATACAATATTAGCATTTTTAATATCAACGGCCAAATGAACTAACGGTTGATGGGGTTGACACTGGAGAGGTGTCCAATGAGGGTTAACATGACCCCCCCCTTCGTGATGCAAATTCTATCCTCGGAATATGTTGGTGAAGATGAGTCAATGCCGTCGATAACAAGGTGATGATAGTTGAAGGCCACGTGTTGGATACATGCATGAAAAACGAATCAACCAGTAATAAAGAGTTCTTTGTAACAATAAGATGAAACGTGCTCTTTAAATAAAAAACTGGGTAAACTTCAAGTTGTGGCTACGAAGAGGAAAGGTAAGGCCAATTTAACTTAAAGGTTAGTAATAAGCCTGTCTATACCTAAACTAGTCTTAGTCATATGCCTATGGTTATGGTTCAGTCTCAAATTACACACTCTAGTGGGATAGTGCTAAATCAAAAGGTGGTCTTTTTTTATTTTTTCTTTTGTTTGGTTTAGTAATTATAATAGAGATAAGACACCAACCCGTGGAGACCAAGGCAATGGTCAAGAGACCCCCGCTAAGAGTATCTAGGGACCACAAGGAATCTCCTAAGAGGCGACGATGGTTAGCCTCTCTTTATTAGTTTTTTCACGACACAAGGTCCTACCCCATAAGAAAGCAGGCATCAATCTTAAGGTACCATCGCTAGTAGCCAAGAGTTCTACCAGGATCTATATAGCACGATAGTTATCTTCTTGGTTTTTTTTGTGTCTTTTTTTGTCTTTTTTTTAAATGGATTATTTTCTGATCTACAAACTGAGCTAATGGTCACTAAAAATTGAGTGGGGGTACTCTCTTCTATTTCTCTTTCTTGTAGTGGTATCAAAGATTTGCTTAGATTCTTGTTTGAGGAGTGATTAAAGCTTAATCATTTTTGGATCAAGGTTTTGACAGATTTTTAAATGTCATTTACATGAGTTTTAAGATCACTTAGCGTTGATTTTATTATGATTGATCCATGATTAGTTTGTAACTCTAGAAACTGTAATTTTTGCACAATACCACACCCACCCTAGATTCATCATTTCATTGCAAAATCTTGAGGAATTTTATGTTTAGTGAGAGATCTATCAACATTTTCTCTTCTACAACAAATCTTAGCAAAGAAAGATTAAGAAAATGGATGTTGTGCAAATCTTGGGTGGAGTGCAGTTCTTGTTCAAATCAAGTCTACAACAAAAGCTTTGGAGTATAAACATAGTGTAAGTGCTTAATCTTTCATGTCTTGGTAGCTCTTATCCATTTTTTTGTAAAGAAATCATTCGTATATAATAAAGATTGCCAAGAAAGGCTAGACAAAGGCATAGACATGTGAAAAGCAACAAAAAAAAAACTTGGATCTTGAAATTTCTTCAGAACACAATGAAGGGCTTGTCAAGAAACAATGTAGATTACATATTTCCTATGCAGATTGGTAAAGAAGTGTGCAGATTGATACTGAAGTGTGCAGAGTTCAAAACTTGCTATAGAAATGTAAACTTGTACAATTCTTGGTATAGTTTTAAACAAATCCTAGTGCAAAGTGCAGATTAGTGAAATCTTGATGTAGATTTATAAAGTTTACAAAGAAAAGTGTGCAAAAGTGAAGATATTGGTGCTATGAGTAAGATTCATCATAGATTTATACAAGCCTACAACAACGGACTTCTATGCTTTACAAAAGATTAACATTCAATTGATTCACAGCCTTGCTTGAAGTCGAGCCGAGTCTTTCGATGTGCTCCCCAATACTATAAGACTCTTACCTACATACAGAAGTCAGTAACAAGCTTATTGATGAATGAAAACAAAACTTGAAAGAGATTCACAACATTCATCAGATGACAAGAACTATTACAGGTTTACTACAACAAGTAGGAACAAATACAACATCATTTCTCATGTACAATGGAGGCTGTCAAACTAACAACAAGCACTTAGAATAGGCTACTGGAGATGACAAAGATTTTTGACTTTCAACATCTACATATTTGCATCCATGGATGGTGTAGAGATGCCACTACTTACATTAGGACTGATTGTTTCGCTCACTCTTGGGCACCAAGTTCAAAATTGAAGATAATGGTGCGGAATCCGAGCAATCGAAGGGCTGAGCCTAAAAATCCCCATCTCCGGAAAGTAAAAATAACACTTCAAGCTTTTACTAAGAGACTAGAAGACACACTCCAAGCATATGAGGAAGAGCCTAAACCTGCTTTATTGTTTACCTTCTGATGAGAGGTAGGCTCTAAATAGAAGCAAACCTGACTTGGCGAAACTTTCCCTGAAAAAATGGCCATTGTTGCATACATTGGCAATTTCAAGGGATTAATTATATGTGGACCGATTGCTTAAGCAAAATGCTGATGTGAATGCATTAGACAAGGATGGATATAGTGAACTATAAAGGGTAGTGCTGGCTAGAAAAGAGACAATTGTGAATCAACTTATTAGAGCACAAGTAGATTTCATTATCTGTGACAATGGAGGGCATGGTCACCATGAAACTCATTTCGGTGGCCTTGAAACTCGTTTCACGTTTCGGTGTTGAAATGTTTCATACGCATCACTATAACCATTTCATTTCATGTGGAACAAAAAGTCATGAATTTTTCTATGGTTTAGCCTCTCTATATTTTTAAGCCTCTCACTTCCCTTCTTTTATGTCTCTTTTGCTCTCCATTCTTCAATATATTTTCATATTGTCACGCATATATCGTTTCGATCTACCGTTTCATTGTGCACCTATCCACATTTGAAATGTTTCATTCCAAAATATATCGTTTCGACAAAGAAACATTTCAGCAATGAAATGTTTCGTGGTGACCTTGATGGAGGGGCAATATTATTTCATTACAGTGTTCAAATGGGATCTATGAACTTGGTGAGATCATTCTTGTGATAATGGAGGGGAGAACATTATAACATTACAGTGTTCAAAGGAGATCTATGAACTTTGTGGGGTTGCTAGGGAGGGAAGCCCTTCTTCCTCATCATCTGTGTCCTCATCATTTGTCCCCCATCAGCTATGTAGCAAGCCCTTCTTCCTCATCAACACAGTTAGCTGTGTATAGAAAACACAATGGCTAAGACAACCTATAGTGCAGATCAGAGCCTTCCTATTATGTAGCTCAGAGCCTTCCTGTTCTGGTAATATCATAGCAGTGTTGGCCATGGCATTGTACTCATGCAAGCAAGCCTTGGCAGTGCATCACAAGCTCAACAAGCAAACATAGAAAAAAAAATGTTTCCTTCGTTTCCCAGAGCTCTTCTCTCTAAGCTAACCACCCTTATCACCTAGCCATCACAAAGCTTTTTGAACCTCTAAGCTCAACAATAAAAGGGGTATTCACGATCATTGAGCTCAAGGAGCTCTTAGGGGAAGATTGGTCATCTCGCCACAGCATCGTCGGAAGGAGAAGAAGAAGGAGAAAAAAAATGCTTTAGTAAAAGGGTGCATTCTTTCATTAGATTATAGGGTTTATTTTGACCTTTTCACACTTCTCTTTAGCCCTAACCTAGTTTAGTAAAAGGGGTGCATTCTTTCATTAGATTATAGGGTTTATTTTGACCTTTATACACTTCTCTTTAGCCCTAACCTACTGGCCTTTCACACTTTACTTGACCATGAGGGTTGCTCACATGTTTTAGAACATTACGGTGTTGTTCACATGCTTTGGGTGTTTTATGAGGTGTGTTTTCACACTATGTTTTGTGGTGATTTTTACTTGGGTTTGGCACACTCTCTTGTACATATGCCTGATTACTTCGGAATACATGTCACATGCACAAGAACCTCAATGGGCTAGCTTAGAATTACATTTTACAAGTTTCACAAATGAAATGGGAGGTACTCTCCACCTCTATCTCTTTTTGCAAATCATCTCCTAGTGTCTCTAGGGTTTGATTAGCCAAACATTGTCCAAGATATATGGATCAATTTTGGAGTCTCAAATCAAAATCTTCAATACGTCACACTAGCTAGCAACCCAGTTGATATTATTATTCCATACATTTACTTAGATGTTACTTTTATCATATCAATCTTTACCATACAATCAGGCACTCACACTTGCTATAGAAAGGGGGTATGCGACTATTGCACACATTGAGATAGTGTTTCCAGGCACGTTTTCCAAGAAACCAGTACCAAGAGACTGCTTCAATTTCTCCTATGGAGAAATTGAAGTCTGTGAGACTATTTCAATTTCTCCATTTCCTATGGAAAAATTGAAGTCCTTGAGACTACTCATGGAGCAAGGAAACTAGGCTTGGTACTCTCACATTTCCCAATTCTTATCCTCATAGGGCCTCTATGCTAAAGTCAAGACGACCAACAAAAATATATTTATGCCTTTATATTTTAGAGATGTGTTGTTGCACAATATAGAAATCTTTGTGTTCGCTTGTGGGGACTGAGAGAAGAAGCAACATGGCCTGATTTGGACTTTGACCACAAATTTCCTTATTCTTCAAATAACAAGATGATAGATAGGCACACACATTCTAGACGGAATTAAAGGGACCATGAATGGCTAGGTATCGATTCCGGGTCAAACAAAAGACCAAAATGCCAAAAGATGAGCCATGCCAAAGACGCAAGATCCCCAGGATCAAATGGAAAGGATAATGCAATGCGGTCAAGAATGAAGTTAACCATGCTCACACCTAAGATCAAAGGGAAATCCGATCCATGCAAACTCCCATGCAATGGCTCTCCAAACACCTAAATCAAATGGTAGATATCGGGAACCAATGTCGATGATGAAGCTAGTTGTATATATCTTCTAGGATCAAATGGAAAGACATGGTATACATCATGGACCCCTAAAATCAATATACTAGTAGCTCTTGTGTTGAAAGGAAAGCTTGCAAGCCCATCCTCGCAACTATATTTACAATCCGATAGCATCCAAGGTATCCCATAACTCTTAAGTAGCTCTTGGGTCAAAGGGAAAGTTTGCAAGCCCGTCAACGCAACCATAGTGTGAATCTAGCAGCATCCAAGGTATCCAATAACCCGTGGCTGGAATGTTAGGTAGTCTTAGAAAACGAAAGGATCACCATATGGGCCAAAACCAAGATGTGCATTTGCAAGATAAGTCACATAATCAAGTACCATACATCCCAAGTGGCATATAATACATCCAAAGATAAATTTCTCAACTCCAAAGAACATAGGGGATCCTGTTGACGTCCATGGGAGCCAAAAGAACATGACTCATATTAAGAATTATCATGCAAGAACCAATGTGAACTAATGTCGTCGGCCCATGTAACATCACTTGCCCCATCCAAGATATGGTCACTCTATTAATACATGGTCCTATACCCTCTCAAGGTCTCTAAGGTCATCCCCATAGGCATAGTCTATATCCTTCAATAGTGCCCCTATATGACCTATATCCCATGATAAATCAATCTCCATCAACACTGAATCTAATAAGGTTCCTAGCTCAAATACAATCTCTCAAGATCAACATCATATGATCTAATAAGAATATGATCCATGTGCATAATCTCACCTGTCCTACGAGGCCTCACCTCAAGAAAGTCATCACTACACTCACGTACTATGCTTGACTGCTCAAACATATGAACTATATCCTATGATGATCCAATATGTGAAGTATCATCAACCCCATGTGTAACAATGGATGCATCACTAGCTCTCAATCCTCAAGTAGACCCTCATGAACATCTAATGCATCTGAATGAAGATGAGATGAAGACCCTCATGATCCATTAACACTAAATCTAAGACGATGCCTAGCTCAAATATAAATCTCTCAAGGTCAACATCATATGATCTAATAAGAATATGATCCATGTGCATAATATCGCCTGACCTTTGAGGCCTCACCTCACGAAAGTCATCACTACACTCACATACTATGCCTGACTACTCAAACATTTGAACTATATCCACATAAACGCTCCCAAAAAGTCTGTGATTGAGAACTAGGAGTAGTGGTCAAATCAAGAATGCCTCCACATGTGAAAACTCTAGAGGAGTAGCCTAACACATCTAACATAAGAAACTCAAGCCTATGCTCCTCCTCATGGTCCATCGTATGCTCATAGGTATCCCATGATCCAATATGTAAAGTATCATAACCTCGTGTAACAATGGATGCATCACTAGCTCTGAATCCTCTAATAGACCCTCATGAACGTCTAATGCATTTGAATGAAGACCCGCATGATAGTCTAATGTATTCAAGCCCTCATGATCATCTAATGCATCCCAATGATCCCTAGGAAGGTAGGTAGGCATAATGCTCGATGTCAGTATCATCACCCACAATGCTTGATGCTATGACGCGACCGTCAAGATCCACATGATCTAGAGCACACATGTCAATATCACATACGTCACCATGATGTGTATCATGTTTCAATATCATCACCATGTGATATCATCATGTGCACGTGTATCAATATCATGTGTGTATGATGATAGATACATCATCATCATCTACATCATAATACAATGAATGAATCGGTCTAGGTTAATGGGAAGCAATAGGTGGCTAGATGTCATAGACGAGTCATAGAAGCTATCGAGATCCATGCGACACTATTGCGATAGCAACATGTGTAAGCATGCTTAACACATGTCCTCCAAGGATCCAATCCTATCACACCATGACTCATTGAATGCTCCAATCATGATCATCATCTACCATGTAGCCATATGTACCAACAACACCAAAATCATGACTGTGTTATCCATCCCAAAACTCATGATAGGTTATGCCCGTGGTGAATTAGTCACCCACATCCTGAGACAACTCCACGGTGCCCCAAAATCTTGGGTCTAGGTCAAATATCTCAGCACACTATTGAAATCTCTAATAATGGGAATTGATGCCAACAATGCCTCCATGTCCACATGCATGGGCGCCATGGTTATTCTCAGTCACTCTGAGGAAATGGTTATGCTGAATAATGAAGTGATTGTAGAAGGGAGCATCTTCGATTCCATCCATGTATTGTGGGTATATATCTTCCAAATGTCTCCTATCTGTTGCATTCTCAATATGTGTGTGACAAATTGAATGAGGCATCTCTATGAAGGGGATAAGGTAAATTTTTTGCTAGAGTGATTTGGTGTGGGATCAATGTTTAAAGCATGTGAGTCATGAGAGGATCGTGACTTGCAATCTCTCTTCTCTCTTCAATGTATTTCCTTGAAGTTTTAGGAAGCAACTCACTTTTAAAGAATAGACAACTATATTAATGAAGGCTTATCCAAATTCAACTAGAAGAGAGGAAGAGGCTAAATTAGGAAAGGGGTATGGATCCCTTACACAATTAAATATAGAGTTTTTCCACACCCATTTTTAAGATTCACAAATAAATATTTATCCATTTCCTTATAGTTCTTAGAAGCATAAGGGCTGGCTAAAGTATCAAGATCCAGGTCCATATAAGGTAAAACACATCACCAACTTGGTCAAAGTGGAATTATAAACTATTAACAATCAGTAATCATTTAGGGTATAAGGGTTGAGAATAAATGTTTAAGGATGTTATCAACAAGGAAAAATTGTTGGTAAGCTTTGTATAAATGCATGAGCCTTTATGGTGATGTAGCTTATGCTTGTTTTATGTTGTGAAAGGAAATCTAATGCGACCCTACTATTATTGAGTGTAGATAATTGTTTATTACTTTTTACAATATGATTATCTCCATATCTTGATGTATTCTAAATGAATACTTGAATTTAGGTTTGTCCCCTTGGATCTATTTCCTATTATGGTATTAGATCCCCTTTCCATATGAATTCATATGTTCATCCCTTTGGTCAATTTCTTCGGTCAATTTCTTATCATGGTATTAGAGCCCCTTTCCACATAAAGTCTAGTTTATTCTTCCCCTTGGGTCAATTTCTTATCATAGTATTAGAGCCCCTTTTCCATATGAAATCTAGTATGCTGGAAATTATTAACACTTAGCATCTTACAGATAGCCAACAGCCTTTGAGCGGACAAGTATTAACTATGTGAATAAACCACATGTGCCTTGATCATATGGAGTGTGCCACGTGGTGGGTGGCTGAGGTTGTAGTTGAAGTGTCACATTCTGGATAATTCTCCTAGCAAAATCACTTACTTGAGAGCTCACATTTGTGAGAAAATCTACAATAAAAATTAGTTTTTTTTGTTTAAATCCTTCAAAATCTCTTTGTAATTTGAAACTATATCCTTGGTACCTAGAAAATTAAGTAAGTATCAAAGTTGGGTTTGTAGGTTGGCTAACTACTATCTCTAGCTTAGAAAGAAATTAGAGAGGAGCATAAACACACTAACATAACGAGTCATTCTAATTGTGCACCATGTATAGGCCTTAAATCAACATAAGCATAAGGGTCATGTGCAAGCTTAACTTCATTGCAACTAGCACCAAATGCATGTGTATAAATAGGTCATTATTCAATTAACTTCAAGGCTAGGAATGAATGTATGTTAGTGCAATGGTTAGGACGACAGACTTTAGTGAAAGAGGTACAAGGTTCGAAACCCATCACAATGGTCCACTATGATATGCCGCCAATGTGCACTTGCCCATTAGCCACTCCACCAATAATTAGGAACATCCAAATTAGATCAATACAATAATGTAGCATCTTTGGTATTTACTTTGAATTAATGGGGTGATCATGATGTACTCATGAGAAAATTTATTTAGATCAGCAAAGATGAAAGCAAGATTAATTAATTGGACATAGTGACTTGAGATTGGATTGATTTGATTGGTGTGCTTATCAGTGTTGGCGATGGTGTGCTTATCGTTGATTTGATTTGTAGGTAGTGTGCTTATCATTTTTTGAACACTTTGCACATCTAACTCTCAAAAACCAAAATAGGAAATCTTCACCTTAAAGTTTGAACATCTAACGAAATCTTCACAATTGTATAGCATAAAAAAGCAAGATTTGGTTGTTGATGCAATCTCATCTCAAGGATATGAACACGGCACATGGCTCATTCTTATAACAAGGATTTCACATTGATTCTCTGCTCCCCACATAAAAATGGCATGGTTAACTTCAAGATGGATTTATGCTTTCATGGTGTGACATTCATACCTGAACACTCTAAGAAGACATGGATGTACTTTCAACAAGAAAAGTGTGAATTGTTTGAACATTTCAAGGAATTTGAGGCCATGGTGGAGACGCGCAGACACATAAAGATTCCAAGATTTAATAGGGGTGGTGAATTTATATCAAAGAAGGTTAATGACTTTTTGGAGTTGTATAGCATGCTGAGAGAAAAAAATAGGATCATTGTAGAGGGTGCAAGGACAGTGATGAATGTAAAATGCATGACTCCCTTCAATTGGACAAAGTAAAGTGTGCATGCATGGCAGGAGTTCTAAGCAAGTAATTAGTGGGCAAAAGTCACACCTCATCCAAAGATTTTTGTCTATATTTATCATGTACACAATAAGGACAAAACAAATGAGTGCATTTTTTGCTTGGATACTCTAATGAAAGCTGCAAGGGCTCCATATGCTACAATCCATCTAACAAGCAAACAAGGATGTAGTGTTTGATGAGCTCAACACTTGGTACATGCTAATGGCAGTGTGATGTGAATATCAAATCACACGTACATGTATGGTCAAAGATGCTACAATTAGTCGAACGACTAGCCAAATGATAGTTGAAAGACAGCTACTAGCTCTAGCTCATCTAAGGAGGTCTGAGAGACTTAGATACCCTATAGGAAGGCTCACATACGATGACTAAATGGTGGAAAATAATGTATACATGGCCCAACATTGGGAAACACACGAGCTAGCCTCAAGACACGCTTGTTATGGGATAAACAATAGGAAATGATTGTGCTCCTAAAATTGACACTTTTTTGCCGTCAAACTACAAAAGTATAACAAAGGGTGGTTAGTAAAATAGGAAGACTAAAATCGGGTTGTCAATGGTGATGATGAACATTTCCCAACATTAAAGTAAACTAAAAAAATCACTAAACTACGGATGATAAACGAGGGGAGATGAATCTGTTTCAAATATTTGAAAAAAAAAAACAATGCTAGCAACATGGGTTAGGAGAAATGGTTAGTTGAAAGCTTAAATGCTAGGTCCTATGTTTAAGTCTTAGCTCATGCACTCTTTTTGTCAAAAAGAGTGTTCGACAAGAAGCGTGTCAGCTCACTTTTTGTCAAAGAGTTACCAAAATGTCATATGCTCTCTCTCTCTCTCTCTCTCTCAAACCCTATACACCGGGGGTGAGGTGGCATGCTATTCCTCTCAAAGATTCCCCTTATATCATGTGTTTGTCATGCTCTTCTATAATTCATCAATCATGAGTCATGTTGTGGTGTATCATGTGTCATGTAACTTCTGATATCATATAATTTCTCCCTCTCTATGAGTTTTGCCTTTAAGTCCTATTATGTGGTTGTCATCCGTCTATGTCATTCCTATGAGGCATGCATCACATCAGTGTGAGTTCACCTTTGAGTGATTTATCCCTCAAAAGGAATTTCACAAATGTTTCGATGAAGTTTCAATACTACTACAGCCCTGTCAAGATTGGACATGGGAGAAGAGGTGAGTGTCTGGTGACCAGAGAGATGCTTTTAATTACAAGCTTATTTTTGGCTCCTCAAAAGAAATACCCAGAGATTTCTGAAGTGACCAGAATTTAGCAAGATATCGACAACAGATATCATCCACAATTAGCAAGGGCTAAAACAACCATTCAAATTGAAGCAAAGGCAGATCTCCTCGCTCCATTCCTGACTTGCAAAAAGCAACATTGAGGCTAGCTCTGTAGCCTTTCTCAGAAAAGTTTATTTGAAATTATTGAGCTTAGTACTTTTTCAATAATCCATTATTATGAGCTGGTTTGCAGAGTTACAATTGAAAAATGTCCCCTCAAATGCTCTGATGAAAAAAACACTGGAAACTTTTGTGAGGTGAGTAGGTGGGTAAGTAGGAACATTAAGAAAACTTGTAGATGGGCAGTTCTAAGAAGACACTTATCAGTCATAGACAAAATTGTGTGCCACTTACCTTCCCCATGTTCTTTGATGCAAACGGTTTGTTTAGAATAATGAATTGTTAAGCATGTGTCTCAAGGAATTCGGAGAGACTGAATTCACTTCCTCGTCCTCTTCCATGCTCACAATCTATTTAGACCCGGGTGTCTTTCCATTCCTCAAGCTTCTGTAGCAGAAGCAACGACTGACTTTCTACATCTGAGCTGCTGGAGGATCCCTTGACAAGGGACTTGAGTAAAACTTCTGCCCCTGTTGCGTGCAATGCCTCCAATGCCACATCTTTTGCATGGAGTCAACAGAAGAAAGTCAGTTGTAAGAGCCATAAAAGCCTCCACTTATAATGAATACATGTTTGTGGTGTCAAAAGAAGAAGAGAAAAAGGCATACCACATTGACACAGTGACACAAGGGCTTTGACAGCTTCAAAGCGAGTTTTGTCGTCAGGGGCAAATTCTAGCATCTTTGCAAGCTCTGTGACTCCCCCTGCTTCCACAAAACTCTTTCTTCTCCTGTCTGTTAAAATAATAGTCTAGAAATTAAAAATTGAGAAAGGAGCTCAAAACTAATCATAAACAAGATGGTATAACGACAGGAAACAACCATTAGTTGCAATCAAAGATATCCTTGAAGCACCACTTCGTTTCATGAAGGGGTCTTCCAGTCGCACTAAGGCAACAGACTGCCAAATCAAGCTATCACCTGCAAACCAAGGGTTTTAACAAGACTCCCACATCCACAGGGCCGGCAGCCTACAAACTTCTCAATTATTGAAAACTAAAAATGAGAATTTTATTTGAAACAACATGCATCAAAAAAGCAGACCTCAGATCTCAGCAGCATTCATTGGAAAGGTTTCCTACCCTACCCATGATGGGAAACATGTTAAAGCTGACATAAGTTATTGTCACTGCTGCCAATAGCTTGACCAACCAGCCGACCTTTTTCACCACTTCCGACTCATCTGGCATGTTTTCTGCAGCTTCCAAAATCAATGAATCTCTGTTAAAACAATAATAATGCATTTTTTGAAGCAGTAGCTACCAAAAGAACGATTTGCTGCACAAACAAACGATTTGCTGCTTTTCTATGTGGAAGTGATGGCATGACCATTTTATTATAATCTTGGGGATCCAACCTGCATCCACAAATCAACACAAGTACGCGTATGCACACAGAAACGCACGAACACACGTACACACATGAGCACTAAACAATATACATAAATAGATATACTTATGGAAAGTTACTCACAATGCTTCAAATCATCAGCTCCATCATGCATAGCATAGAATACTTGCTATGGCATCCCCACTCACGCCATCAACTCCCAAGAGTACTTCATGTTAGTAATACATGGTAGATTAGGTCTCTCTCTCGCGACCGTGTATTGAGCATGAAGAGGAAGTAGTTTGTGCATGGGTTTAAGTCTTTGATTAGGCACTAATCACAATCAACGCTTCCAAAAAGTGGTCAAATAGGAAGTGAACTCCATGAAATGATCTTCACATCTCCTAACAAAGACTGAAAAGCAATCCTAATACTGACTCCAAAGCTCAATCGCTTCGAGAACTGCTAAATGATCTTGGTCTTTCCATCACCATAGATCGGTTGTGATAACTAGTCATACATTGCATTGGCAAAGATCGCAAAAAACCTGGTGGATCGCTAGAGGGAATAAGCAGGTAAAGAAAATCTAGAGGAAATAACCGACCAGGCAATTTCTTTTAGCTAATTCACCAAGTGCAAGCATTTTTGGAACCACTAGACAATTTAATCCTTACGAAGGGGATTCGTGCAGCAGCTACAATAAACTGTAAGGATTAAGTAGCACCATTTTTTAAGATATTGCAACCATTCAAAGTTAAAACCATGGATAAAACCTTCTATGGTTGTAGTAACTCGCTTCTGTGGCTCACTTACAGATTGGACACCTGCTAAACGAGAAGCTTATTTTTAATCCAGTAGTCTGAATGCCTGGCCTTGAAATCAGATTATGCTGTCAATATTACGTGTGCATGGTAAACTCCATTATGTAACAGAGTGTGTGATTCTCTCTCTAGCTCTCCCTTCTGCCCCAAGGGCTGAATTGCATACGATATATAATCGAAGGCAATTACCTGATACTGTTGGAGAACAAAAATTAGATATCTGTCCTATGATCAATAACTTCTTGCCCGCTCTTCATAAGCATTCGATTCTAAAGAGACAAAGCTAGTCTTTTACAATAAGGAGAAGAAAAATGCTGATTTTTTAGCAGGGGGAAGAAGTTAAAACACTATGAACATGTTTAGAAAACATGTGAACAAGTATTAAATGCAAGAAATACAAGACCAATTATCCATCTGAAGTAAGTCTTTGGAGGAGAAAAACTACTCTACATAATAGATTAAGTTATGAGTACAAAACATGCTGAATGCACTTCCAAACCTCAAGCTGTAACAAAAACTCACCATCCTTGGCTGTTGAACCTGCAGAATGCAGCCTTTGCATGGCAAACATTTGACTTTTTCCATGACAAACCTGCAGAAATTTACCGATTATAAACTTTTTTTCTGATGGTACTCACAAACATTAACCTATTTTGCGATGCTTAATTTCCTTGCTAAGTAAAACAAGACTGCCTTTCTTGGGGGGAGAGAGAAAGAAAGAAAGATATGTTAAAGTTTCCAAAAGACCCATACGGTCTATGAGACCAAAAAGGTAGTAGTACAATGTATCGACAATGAATACTGAACCATGGAAAAGAAAGAACTGTAAGAAACTACATAAGCTTAAGTATCCATGTGACGCTACATGATAAAAATGTGTGGTCACCACGTGATACCATCCTTCTCCGCAGTAGAACACAAAGCAGCCATAGCATCTCCCCTGAGTGATGGGAGCTCGCCATGTAGTTGAAGGTTATCCTGAATCTGCAGCTGTCGGGTCGAGGGATGAGGCCTCTCAAATCTTGGGCATTTGTCTCTCCGAGGGGATCGTGCATGCTCACTACTGACACTCCATGTACATGTGACGATATCACACATCTGTGTAGGCTGTCAGGGGGCTGTCAGGGACCTGGCTGGTCCTGCTGTTGCTCCTGTCAGGCCACTATAGTCGAAGACTGACCCAAAGAAATCTGTGATGCAGGTCTTCAAGGCACCATGCTAGCTCCGTCTCTCAGAGTGCTGCCTAAGCATGACCTCTCTCTCAAGCTACGATAAATACATGCCTGAACAGATTGGCAGTGCATAGAGCGTCCTCAAATCATGATATTATCACTGATGATACACAGCAAGCCATCTGTTCCCCACTAGATCCAGATCATCCAGGGAGAGATTGCTGCAGCTCCTATGATGATGGAGGCCTTGTTCTAGGCAATCACTTGTATACATAGGGTGAGGGAGATGGATCCACTTCAACTCCCCTGACTTGCACTATAGTCATCACAGCAGATAGCAGCCAGAGGAGAGCATTCTGGCGGTCATAAGGACATCAAGGTAGTTTTATTGGCCCAAAATGAGGGGAGACATGTTCACTCATGTGCAGCACTGTTTGGTTTGTCAAAAAGTGAAACCTCCTCACGAGAAGAAGACAAGGTTGTTACAACCTTTACCTATTCCCGAAGAGACTTTTCAAGATATCTCGATGGATTTTGTGATGAACCTATGTCCCAATCCAGGTAAGTGTAATATGCAATGTTTGACGATTGTTAATCATTTTAGCAAGTTTGTTCTGCTTATTCCTTGCAAGGCTAAGGTTAGTGCTGGAGATGTTGCTAGGTTATTTATCAAGCATTGGTACCCCATAGATGGCATACCTAGGACCATAGAGTCAGATTGAGATGCCAAGTTTACCGGTCATTTCTCGAGATAAGTGGATAAGATAAGTGTGCCATGTGGCATCCACTTATTAGAAGTGACATTTGTATGGGTGAAAAGATAAGGCTACAAGCCTACAAAAGCATTGTACTTGGTGAGTATCAAACACATCTATCAATCAATCTAATCATCATTGAGTAGGACTTATAGTCATAAACATCATGAGAACTTATACTAACTCTTTCTAAGCGGGAATTATGACGAGGCTTGGCGTAGGATCCGGGAACGATGTTTACCCACCCTCATCACAAACCCACACATCAAGCACTCATGCACACACATTATACCACATACCCC
Organism: Cibotium barometz; assembly: GCF_041138505.1. Classification (NCBI taxonomy): domain Eukaryota; kingdom Viridiplantae; phylum Streptophyta; class Polypodiopsida; order Cyatheales; family Cibotiaceae; genus Cibotium; species Cibotium barometz. The sequence goes on from NC_141085.1 coordinate 9,846,972, forward strand.
ACCAATCCTAGCTCCCACATCCACCTCACGCACGTCCCACCACATCCACCTTCAGAGGATACATGGTGATGAAGGTTATACGTAGACTTGAGAACAGCCGATCACGGGATCACGAGGGGCTTATGGCTGAGCACCTCTCTTATGCACGCGACACCGTGGCACCCCTCCTAGCCCATATGTTCAATAGGGCCCTCTCTGAGGGCTTTCCCCCTACCTAGCCATCGCGCATGACTGCGCCTGTCCATAAGGCGCGAGACCAATTCGCTTCGAATGTTTTCGTCAGATTTTGTGCAGATCATGGCATCAAGAGGGAACTGGCCAATACATGATCGGCTTCAGAGAATGGAGTTGTAGAACGCAGAAACAGGACTGTGGTGGAGATGGCGAGGACCATGCTGGAGCATCATGATCTTCCTCATCCACTTTAGGGAGAGGCTGTGGCAACGGCTGTCCATACCCTCAACCAGTCTCCAACGACTTCAGTACCTAATATGACTCCGCTTGAGGCATACTTTGGCAGGAAACCTGATGTCTCCCACTTCCGTGTTTTTGGGAGCAATGCGTATATACATATTCCGAAGAAGCAGAGGGGGAAGCTTGACTCCAAATCCCGTAAGCTTATATTTGTGGGGTATAATTCTCTTTCCAAGGGATACAGATTGTATGATCCAGAGGGGAATGAGATTGTTCTCAGCCGAGATGTGGTCTTTGATGAGCATGTTCCAGTATCCACTGTCGAGGAGCCACCACTTCTTGGAGATCCATAGGAGTCTGATGATGATTCCCAGACCATTGTTCCAGTTGGTCAACCACAATCAATACACGAGGTTTAGCCCGCAGCTGGAGTAGAGCCCCCGCAAGAGCAGGAGGCTCCACGATCTGCTCGAGTACCCAGGTGGTTGATGGACACCCTTCGGGAGTCAGATGTCACGGAGCTACCCTCCGAGTGGACCACAGAGGACGGCCCTCAAAGATCGCACAGAGTCCGCAACAAAAGCAATACAGCGGAGCTTCTTCAGGTAAACTATGCTTTGATGTCTCCTATTATGCAGGAGAAGGAGCCCACTTCCGTTAAGGAAGCCCTTTCACAGGATACTTGGAGGAAAGCCATGCAGGTGGAACTTGATGCCATCGAGAAGAACAACACATGGGAGTTGGTACCCAGGCCATCGAAACGGTCAGTCATTGTGGTGTCAAATGGGTCTTTAAGACCAAATATGCATCAGATGGGTCGGTGGACAAACACAAAGCCAAACTCGTGGCTAAAGGTTATGCTCAGCAGCCAGGCATCGACTACGAGGATACCTTTGCACCGACAGCAAGGATGACCACGATTCGGACCGTTCTTCCCCTTGCTTCTTCTCAGAGGTGGCCTGGGTATCAAATGGATGTAAAATCTGCGTTCCTTAATGGTGACCTGTAGGAGGAGGTGTATGTTGAGCAGCCTCCACGCTTTGTTGTTCCAAGATCAGAAGGAATGGTTTACAGGTTACGTAAGGCCTTGTATGGTGTTAAACAGGCTCCCAGGGCTTGGAATCAGAAGATTGATTCCTTCTTTGTCCGGACTGGTTTTCAGAGATCGGTTGCAGATCCCAACCTATATCTCTTTCGGGAACGCGGCATGGTTACGATTATCATCCTTTATGTGGATGATCTCATCCTCACCGGCAGTCATGTGGAGCACATTGGTGTGAAGAAGGCTGCCTTGTCAAAGGAGTTTGAGATGACCCACCTAGGCTTACTCCACTTCTTTTTGGGATTGGAGATCTGGCTCTATTTTCTGCAATCTACTTGCTCTTGTGGTCTCAGATTTGGTTATCATCTCCGCTGCATATTTTGACACAGGCGTTATCTTGTGAAGTTTAAGAACTATCTTCCCATTGATGCTAAATGGGTAGATTAAGAGTTCTTTAGAGATTGCCCGCATGTGCTTCAGACATATTTGGATGCTTTTAAGGTGCGGACTACTGGTTAGAAGCCGGGGGGGATGTCACCATTTGGCCACCCAATTGGTCCACCCGTGCTTTCTTATCATGTATGTACATTGGATCGGTGTCCATGGCAGTTGTTTATGCGGCGGATTGATGCCGATACTCTGGACTTGGCTTTCCGTTGGGACTTGTGCCTTTGTGTACATGCCCGAAAATGCTTGGTGGATTGGTGTTCCATTGGGTTTGGTACCTTGTGTACTTGTCTGGAGCACGTCTATTTTGGTATAGTCTCATGAACAGGGATTATCCATACCAATGCTGCATTGCATAGCATCTTTATGTGCTCGCTTGCAATTGAAATTGCATGCTATTTTCATGCTTGCTTGACCAATGTGTAGTTCCGGGTAAGGGGACGCCCGCCCGCGAACCGTGCATGTGAAACTGTTTGCTAACATGGTTATGTGGCATGTGACAGGTGGTAAGTATTGGTCATAAACCTAGCCTTGGGAGTTAGCACTAATTTATAAGTGAGTGTGTACACACTTCATTAAGTTTTGGACGACCAAAACTCACTTATAAATTATGACCAGCCCGGTGTTCACACACACTGATGTCCCGAGGTGGACATAACCCAATGTCCACCGCCCAGACCTTATCCCCTTTGTACAAAGGGAGTAACCAGCCATGTGTCCATTCTAGCTTGCTCCACAAAGCACCTGCCTACCACCTACACTGGACAACTCACCACCTCACTCCTCTCTCTAAAGATTGGCGTCTCCTTCATGAGGGCTGTTGGGCTGCATTTTTTGCACTTTCTCCTTCCCAACTCCATTTCCAAGCTTGCTAAGGTGTTTCTCCAGCTTCCGAGAGTGTTTCTGAATGCTAATCACTCTCCTACACACTCCCAATGACTGAAATTCAGCAAAACAACTCTCTTTATTGCTGTAATTTCTGGTCTTTTTGCTGAAAACCCTAATTTCAGCCCTCCTTTCTCAAGTTGAACCATAGGGGAAGCTTTCCCAAGGTTCCCTTCATCCTCTTGAAGATTTTTGTCGCGAAGAAATGCGACAAATCGAAGATCTCATCACTCCAAGGACTTCCATCGCGAAGAGCGGATCTAGACTTATGGTATCTTCTTGAACATGGTTAGCTCCAATGCCCGGATTATGAATATATTGGATTTTAGACTTGAGCCCAACTCTTCCTCTGCAGTAAGGGAAGGATATTCAACTACGAGAGTAACTCGTAGAGTCGCCCACTTCATGGAAATTGGGAAACGATTATGGATCTATGGAGACTCTCCTAGTCTCACCCATTTATTTCGGGTCGGCCTTATTGATGTAAGGGCAATTTTACTCAATTGCAGTCAACTGTTTATAAGAAGGGGGAATGTCACCATTTGGTCATCTCTTCAGTTGGAGAACAACGTTTGTAGACATCAGAGGGGAGAGATGAGAACGGGGGATTTCCAAGAATCACAAGGTGATGAACACCTATAAAAAGCCAAGATTTGATAAAGTACTGCCAGAGGAGTACTCAGAAAGTTTCTGCGTGAGATTTGGACACCGGATGTGTGTTGCGGGACTTTTTCTCTTATGAATAATTTATAAGGCTATCTTTTCACACTTATTTAAGTGGGTGGACATTTTATGGGCTTTGTAATTGAGAGCATACATATTGGGTGGACCAGAATTTTAATCCTTATGGACACACAAAAAAAGGCACCCATATGTCATGGACTATTTATGCTTTTATATATATTCATGGCGGCTGTCCTTGCTCTTCACATTTGGGGAATCGTGAGCATAAAAAAAAGGGGTGCTTTTGATATTTATGCCTCAACCCTATGCTATACATAGAGGAGTAGGCCTCTTATGGACTGGTTTCATGCACAAGTGATGGGATCTATCTCTCTCTCATATGCTCGTTAATCTGCAGAAAACAGGACGGTTCTCTCTCTCTCTCTCTCTCTCTCTCTCTCTCTCTCTCTCTCTCAGTCAGCAGGTCAATGCTACTGTTCTGGTTTGCTTTAGCTGGTCGCCCTCAGGCTGGCCGACAGCTATTGTAGAGTCTCCTCCTTTTGGTTGCACCAGAGCTGGCCGTACTGCTGCTGTGCAGTTCTGTCCCTATTGGCTAACAGCAGTGATTGTCTTTTTCTTCCGCACCTAGTTGGTGCAGAGAACAGGCCGTACAGCAGCACAACAGTTGTAGATTCTTTACTCTTGCTCGTCTAGCTGCTGCAGAAGCTGGCCGTACAACAGCACCCTTGCAAAGGACTGGCCGTACAGCAGCTATTTCTCTCTCTATCGCTTGCTCGACTGGTTGCTGCAGAGGTGTATGCTGTACAGCCGGCTGTATATGGAGTTCCTGGCTCTACAAGCTTGTGATGGTCTTGGAAATCTGGTGTTGAAAAACATCCTCATCGCTCATATTTGTAACTCTCTGAAATGAAATATTGTTCCGAAAGAGGGGTCAGCCCGTTCTGGCCTCAGTGCAGTGTAGTGTTTATTCATCTCCTTCTGTTCGGTGTTTGCTCTGCTGTGGATTTAAAAATGTGTTTTGGAGTGCCGGATCGGTTACAGCTGAGCAAATACCCAAAGAGGACAGGACATGTGGACTCTGTCAAACGGAAGTTAAGTCAAAGGAGCACTATGTTTGCCAATGCCAAGTCTGTTAGAAGTTCATCTCCTGTCTTAATCAGACACCAGGGCCTCTGTTGTGGGTGTGCCCGCCCTGTATAGGTGTTTTATCGTTTTTCCTCACTCCCCGTATTTTTTCCCCATTTTTCCTTGGTGTGGGTGGATGCCACAAGCTGGCAGGAGCCTCTGATGCTGGCCGACTACACTCGTGTTCCTGAAGACTGGCCGACTTGATCAGAGGAGGTCGTGGTGTTTTTCTGCTGGCCGACTGGCTTTGGCCAGTCGTAGAGGGCTGGTGGCACTTCATGCGCTGGCCGACTACATCCATGGGGCCATATAAATAGGCCCCATGATCCCCACTTTGTATTCATTCAGTTTTTCTCGGGATCTTGTGTATAGAGAAGAGTTTACACCCCTATCTCTCTGTCTTTCTTGTGCTGTCTATTTTCTGCACTCTACTTGCTCTTGTGGTCTCAAGTTTGGTTATCATTTCCGCTGCGTATTTTGACATGGTATCATAGCCCTAGGCTCTTGATAGATCTTGGGAGTTTTCTGAGCAAGAAGGGGATAATTGAGTTGCTGATTGGTGGACTGTTTTGGACTGTTTGGGAAGAGAAGTTGCAAGAGGAAGGCGGGCTAAGGTGCTGGACAGCCACTTGCAGGCTTAGGGTTTTTTTCCCCACGCACCCACCCTTTTCAGTTACATCGCCGGGATGGCAGATTTGTTAGAGATGGCTGAGAAGCACGTGAAGATCTCAACTCTCCCCACGTTCCTTGTGGACCGTCAGTTGGGCGGGAACAATTACGGCATCCGCAAGGTTATGATGGAGTCTGTGCTGGAGTCACATGACCTTGCTGATTTCATCGTCATTGGGGTTCCACTGCCGGAAGTAGAGAAAGGGGAGTTACTATCGATGAAGAAGGACCGAGAGGCACAGGCACAGATGTGGGATCGTGTCAACGCTAGGGTCCGGTCATTTATTTTCCTCAATATCAATCACGTAAAGCACATGACGCTGGCCAAAGGCATATGGCAGCACTTGGCTTCTCGTTATAACAGGGTATCACCCATGAAGAGGATCTCCTTGGAAGTGCAGATGCGGGTTATGAACCCTGCAAAGTCATCGACGATGCGGGAGCACATTAACAAGCTGCACGCCCTTCAGCAGGAAGTCCTCCAGGCTAGGAAGGTGATATCATCAGAAGATATGGCCATTACTTTGCTGTCCCACTTGCCTGCTCAGTATTCCGCTTTCTACTCCTCTTATTACCTGGGAGGAGCTTGCGCCCATGGTCTTGGACCAGGAGGAACGTTTCACGAACCCTCCTCACAGCGGAGGTTCGGAGGCCTTAACTGGCCAACAGTCGAAAGGCTAGAATAACAACAAGGGCAAAGGGAAGGCTTCACCGGAAAAGTCTTATGAGAAGAAGCCTGACACAGATCGAGAGAAACTGAAGGCCGAACGATCCTGCAATGATTGTGGCGAGAAAGGCCACTATTGGAGGAAGTGTCCTAAGCGGACTGGGAAGAGTGCTGATTCTTTAGCCTCAGCTGCAAAGACTCCTGCATTTGTGCACTTAGAGATGATGGACTCCGATGCTTCATCGTCTTCGAGCGAGAAGGCAGTTGGCTTCACCGCAAAGGATACCCGGGAATGGATTCTTGACAGTGGTGCTTCCAGGCTCATGACTCCGTCCCGTGATTTCTTTTTGGATCTGGAACGGCAGTCAGGTCGCATTTTTATTGGCGACAACTCCACTATTCCGATACACACTGAGAGCCGGATGGAGATTATTCCCGATGACAAGGGGGACAAGCATGCTTCCCGTGTTCTTTATGTCCTTGCTCTGGGCTTTCATCTTCTGTCAGTGCATGAAGTATGCAAGACTGGCTTTCGAGTGGAATTTGAGGAGCATTCAGTTGCTCTACGGGACCGTGAGACTGGCCAGGTTGTTTGGGAAGGCGGTGTGGAGAATGGTATCTACAAGCTCTCTGTACTCTCCTTATTGACAGGTTCTCAGGTCGGAGACCTGTGGCACTTCAGTTTTGGCCACTTAAATGTGGATGCACTGCGGCGAGCTTTTCGGGACCAGATGGTGGTTGGCTTGCCAGATGTTGGCAACAGGCAAGGACGTTGCAGTTCTTGCATACGTGATAAGCAGCACAGGGAATCTTTCCGAAGCAGGCTTCCACGCGGGCTTCAAAACCATTGGAGTTGTATCACACTGACTTGTGTGGACCTCAGCAAACACCATCATTGGGAGGATCTCTCTATTTTATGCTGCTTGTTGATGACTGTACCAGATTCACGTGGGTCTACTTTCTTTCACAGAAGGACCAAGCTTTTGCACGGTTCAAGGATTGGCACGTGAGGGTGGAGAAAGAGTCTGGGTTACAGGTAAAGACTCTCGGGGCTGACAAAGAGGGTGAATTCTCCTCAACCATGGCATCAAGAGGGAACTAGCCAATACCGGATCGCCTTCAGAGAATGGAGTTGTAGAACGCAAAAACAGGACTGTGGTGGAGATGGCGAGAACCATGCTAGAGCATCGTGATCTTCCTCGTCCACTTTGGGGGGAGGCTATGGCAACGGCTGTCCATACCCTCAACCGATCTCCAACGACTTCAGTACCTAATATGACTCCGTTTGAGGCATACTTTGGCAGGAAACCTGATGTCTCGCACTTCCGTGTTTTTGGGAGTGATGCGTATGTTCATATTCCAAAGAAGCAGAGGGGGAAGCTTGACTCCAAGTCCCGCAAGCTTATATTTGTGGGGTATAATTCTCTTTCCAAGGGATACAGATTGTATGATCCAGACAGGAATGAGATTGTTGTCAGCCGGGATGTGGTCTTTGATGAGCATGTTCCACTATCCACTGTCGAGGAGCTGCCACTTCTTGGAGATCCAGAGGAGTCTGATGATGATTCCCAGACCATTGCTCCAATTGATCACCCTCAGTCAACACAGGAGGTTGAGCCCGCAGCTGCAGTACAGCCCCCGCAACAGCAGGAGGCTCCACGATCTGTTCGAGTACCCAGGTGGTTGTTGGACACCCTTCGGGAGTCAGGTGTCACGGAGTTACCCTCCGAGTGGACCACAGAGGACGGCCCTCGAAGATCACACAGAGTCCGAGACAAAAGCAATACAGGGGAGCTTCTTCAAGTAAACTATGCTCTGATGTCTCGTATTATGCGAGACAAGGAGCCCACTTCCGTCAAGGAAGCCCTTTCAGAGGATACTTGGAGGAAAGCCATGCAGGTGAAACTTGATGCCATCGAGAAGAACAACACATGGGAGTTGCTACCGAGGCCGTCGAAACGGTCAGTCATTGGTGTCAAATGGGTCTTTAAGACCAAATATGCCTCTGATGGGTCCAAACTCGTGGCTAAAGGTTATGCTCAGCGGCCAGGCATCAACTACGAGAATACCTTTGCACCGACAGCACGGATGTCCACGATTCGGACCGTTCTCGCCCTTGCTTCTTCTCAGAGGTGGCCCGTGTATCAAATGGATGTCAAATCTGCGTTCCTTAAATGGTGACCTGCAAGCACGAGGAGGTGTATGTTGAGCAGCCTCCAGGCATTGTTGTTCCAGGATCAGAAGGGAAGGTTTACAAGTTACGTAAGGCCTTGTATGGTCTTAAGCAAGCTCCCAGGGCTTGGAATCAGAAGATTGATTCCTTCTTTGTTCGGACTGGATTTCAGAGATCGGTTGCAGATCCTAACCTGTATCTCTTTCGGGAACGCGGCATGGTTACGATTATCATCCTTTATGTGGATGATCTCATTCTCACCGACGGTCATGTGGAGCACATTGGTGTGACGAAGGCTGCCTTGTCAAAGGAGTTTGAGATGACCGACTTAGGCTTGTTCCACTTCTTTTTGGGATTGGAGATCTGGCAGACCCAGAGGGGGTTTTTTGTCTCTCCGCAACGGTATGTTCATGAGTTGCTTGAGGCCTTTGGGATGGAGAACTGCAAGCCTATTACTTTGCCAATGGACCCAAACACAAAGTTAACTGTTAATGATCCTTGTGTGCCAGTCGATGCCTCGCAATACCAGAAGTTGGTTGGTTCATTGATCTGGTTGTTGAACACCAGATTGGACTGGAGCGTCTCCGTGGGGCTGTTGAGCTCTTTTATGCAGATACCATTGAAGTCTCATTGGGACGCAGGATTGCGGATCTTGCGGTATCTGCAATCGAAGGATCTAGGAGTCTTTTACGCAGGACGGGATGGAGTCACACTCCAAGGTTGGAGTGACTCAGATTGGGGAGGAGATCCAGACACGAGGAGATCTACTTCAGGATACAGTTTTACCCTTGGCTCAGGAGCAGTTTCTTGGAGCAATAAGCGGCAGCCAACTATTGCCCTATCTTCGACAGAGGCAAAGTACCGGGCTACTTGCGGTGCTGCTTGCGAGGTTGTGTGGTTGCGGAGGCTGCTAGGCGAGATTGGGTTTCCACAGAAGGAGCCCACAGTCATCCAGTGCGATAACCAGAGTTGTATAGCTATTGCTCGGAACCCGGTCTTCCATGCCCGGACCAAGCACATAGAGATACAGTATCACTTTGTAGGTGAGAAGATCTTGGCTGGTGACATCTTGCTCCTTTATTGTTCGACGGAGGACAATGCGGCGGACCTCTTCACGAAGTCTCTACCTTAGGCTACGCTCAGGCGGCACTCCAGCTCCCTTGGGTTGATTTCAAGGCCAGGAGCTGAGAGGGGGTGTTAGAAGTCATCTCCTGTCTTAATCAGACACCAGGGCCTCTGTTGTGGGTGTGCCCGCCTTGTATAGGTGTTTTATCATTTTTCCTCACTCCCCGTATTTTTTCCCCATTTTTCCTTGGTGTGGGTGGATGCCACAAGCTGGCAAGAGCCTCTGATGCTGGCCAACTGCACTCATGTGTTCCTGAAGACTGGCCGACTTGATCAGAGGAGGTCGTGGTGTTTTTCTGCTGGCCGACTGGCTTTGCCCAGTCGTGGAGGGCTGGTGGCACTTCATGCGCTGGCAGACTGCATCCATGGGGCCATATAAATAGGCCCCATGATCCCCACTTTGTATTCATTCAGTTTTTCTCGGGATCTTGTGTATAGAGAAGAGTTTACACGGCTATCTCTCTGTCTTTCTTGTGCTGTCTATTTTCTGCACTCTACTTGCTCTTGTGGTTTCAAGTTTGGTTATCATTTCCGTTGCGTATTTTGACAGATCAAAGGGAGATTTCACCATCTATTCAGAGGGGGATTTGGACCCTTATCCTGGATCATAGAGTACCCAGATCAAGGGTGCCTTAGACTCTTCTTGCTAGAGCTCAAGCGACACAAAGAGTCACAACTCAGAGATCCTCACCCCAATAGCCCTCTTCTCAACTTACCATCACCAGTTTTTACCAACCTAGAGTGGTGGATAGGGAGGCACAAGAGCCCATCACAATGGATAGAGAAGCCTATACCATAGTGCCCCCTCACAACAGGCCCATGGGAGTCAGATCACATCAGGCATGCACACTCCAGAGAGCTAGATGCCATCGTCCCATCGGACCCCAACAGCCTCGTCCTCACAGCAGACTATCGACATCTCTAGCCTTCTTGTATCACCCATGATGGACATCCTCGATGGGCCCTTGCCTGGCATACGAGGTTGATTGATTGTTTTATTCAGCTCTTCCATATTCCATCACTTATTGTACCCTATACCTAGCATAGTAGGATCTAGATTTTTCATCTTGTATAATCTCTGAGATCTTAGCTTTCAGTTTTCAGTTTTAGTTATTGTTGCTTTTTCTTATTTCATCCATGACGAGATTTCATGGACACACACACACACACATATATATATATATACCATGGATCTTTTTGATCCACCATAGCTTAGGCTTGTACCTGCATAACCCTAAATCTACAGTCCAAACATAGCAGCCGAGGCCACTACCCTCGAGCACCACGCACCCGGGGAGTCACTAGAGAGACAAGGGTATACATTTTAGTCAAGTTTTCCTTCTTGAAAGAGACCCACCCTCCTTAGTCAAGTTTATCTTCTAAGAAATGTACAGATCCTCTATAAAAAAGCAATATCAATAGGATTTGAATCCTAGATCTCTTTACTAAGGGCCATGGGCTCTACCACTAAGCTACACAAGCTAGTACATTGTTGCATATTACAAAATATAACCTTTTTTAGCGTTCTCTTGTTTCCTTTAATAGGCAGCCTTTCTTTGATGTAAGTGGCTTTAATAGTGTGGATAGCTTTTTGATAAAACCCCATAAATGTAATTCTTGATTCTAATTTTTGAGTGGACAAATAAATTGTGGTATCACACATAATAATGGAAGTGGTGGTATACACCCTTATATTGAAAAAGCTAGGAAAGAAGTATACCTAAGAAATAGATTACAAACACCATTGGTTGTGGTTGTTGGGTTAGAAAGTTTAAAAATCCAAACACACCATACTCATTAACCACGACGACATTATTGGAAAACTGATATCGGTATTAAAAGATATTTATCTAAGGTGCAATGTAGAATGGAAAGAAACACACCTGAGTTGTGCAACGGAGATGGTGTGGTTGGGTGCATAGTAAATAGTGGCTGGTGATGCTTCGACACAAACGGGGGCATTGATTGCCCGCTTCTGCTAGTGCTGTGATGTGGTAGTAGTGCTGCTGCCAGTGCTTCTTGGTGTGGTTGGTAGCCAAAAGACGGCTCACAACCCGCCTCATCATCTCCTCACAATGTCGTTAGGTCAGAAATAGTGGACCTGTTAAAACCTTTAAAACTTTCTTTTAAAATTGGATCAATATCAAACATAGTCACAAGTAACGTTTCAAGGTCCTCATTTTGAGGTTTTTGAAGTTTTGCCAAGAAACATTTCATCCCAAAATAGAAAAACCAATAGGTTTCAAAAAAATTAATATTTTTTAAATTTAATTAGACCATTTAGAGATCACGCTGAAAAATGCAAATTGCACAAAGATAACAAGAAAATGTAATGATTCATGAATTTGAAAGCTTGAAACATAGAAACTTCAATGCATAAACTTCACGAATTTGGAGAGATGGGAGATTGTAGCAGGAGAGAAGTAGAAATTCGAAGGAAGAGAGGAAAGGGGGAAATCCGAGGAGCAAACTTCAAAGGGAATCGAGGATGAGCAAAAGGGAATGCACCCTCTCCAAGGAAGAGCAACGAACTCCAACGGGCAACAAAAACACGCTCAAAAACATGCAAGAAGAGGTGAAGTAGAAGGCAACCAAAACAGGCACCCAAAAAAAAACGTAAATTGTCAACCTCTGTGTGGCATAATCCGCAAACCCTCTGGTCTCTACGAGACCAAAAGTAATACATGTGATTTGTGGGTAACTGTATGCCAACAAACATGAAAGAAAAAAAACTAGCCACCCAAAGAACAGGATCAACATACTACGTTAGTTCTACCTGTACAATGTGATCAAGCCAACCAGCTATGTGATATCTTTATCCAATAATAGTACCATCCTCCTCCATGACAGAGTGTAGAGCTGTGATGAAGTCCACCTCCTATAGTCCATGCCTCGGAAGTCTTAGCATTAATGCCCAGGAGAGCCAGACAGAGAGAGCTTACAAGCAGCTACACAGACAGACTAACAACAGATTAACACTTCATCAAGATTAATGAGGGATTAAGGGATTAGGGGTTAAACAAAGAGATTACTGGGGGGTTAATCAGTCATGGACAAAGCATATTTTTTATTAAGTGGATTACCCCTTTTAAACATAAGTTTAGCCTTGGACCCATATAGAAAGTTTCTACACATAAGCCAAATGTAAAGCTAGATGACATGTGTTATGCTAGGTGTCCTAGTAGGTGTCACTTAGTAATAAGTGCTCTCAATCTAAGTTTATGTTTCTATGCACTTTATTTAATGCTCGCCTCCTAAACACATTTCCAGTACCAAAGTGAACATTTCCAACAATCCTCCCTATAGTGGTAATGTGTGTATGTACAAAGATTTATCTTTAACTGTGAATGCTTGATCACCACCATGAGTGTTAGACATATTAACTCCAATCTACTCCTCTTGTAATAATAATCCCACCATCTCATCAAAGTTAATAGGATTAGCCCCTCCTCTCATAGAGAGGCTCAGAGAGGTGTGAAAACCAAGAACAAAGAGAGGCAATGAGTTCAAAGTGGTGGTAACGAGTTGCTTGTCTGGAATTACCTCATCAATGTTTAGTAGTTGCTCCCTTAAGTCTTTTACCTTTATAAGGTGCTCGGTCATAGAGTTGCCCTCATCCGTAGATAGAATATCTAATTGTCTCTTTAAATAAGCAACTAAAGCTCATTCCAAGTCAAAACATAGACTCCAAGGTTTCCCAAGCCTGCTTGGCTGTCCTACAAGACCGAATGTGGAGAATAATATTACTCCTTCGCACTCAAAGTGCTATAAGTGACATAGCTTGTGCATCTCTGGAATCCCATCTTTGTTGTTCTGGAGTAGGGGCAGAAGGAGGAACAAGTGTTGCACGATCTCTTCCAGCTACCACTTGAGCTGCTGTAGCTTGACCTCGAGGAGGAGTGGCAAGTTGGAGAATGGGTGGCCTAGTGTCATCACATGGTACATTGTCCCACAATCCTTTTGCTATAAGCAAGTTCCTAATCATGAAACTCCACAATGAATAGTTGGAGCCATCCAACTTATCCTCATAAGACAAGATCCCAAACACATCTCGAGTTGCTTGTGCCATAATTCCCCCGCCACCAACCTTAACTGCAAATACTAAGTGCTTTAAACAAAAAGAATCCCCCCTGTTGAGAGATTGCAGCACCCAAACTGAATATGCAGATAAGAAAATACTGAAAAATGTATGCTGAAATGAGCTAATGCTTCTAAATGCACTAAGGGATGGAAGTGCACTAAGATGCTTCAGAATCCACCAAAAAATCCCCAAAATTTTTTACGAGAAGCCCTTTAACTGAAATCCCCAAAAATAGGTTGTATGCAAAAAGCCCTAAAATTCCCTTTATTTTCTAAGAGACAGAAGCCCTAAAAACCCTAAATGGCTAATTGAACAAAAGCTTTTGACAAAATCCCCAAATTGACTGAATTCCTAGCTAATTGACCCAATTGACAAGCACAAAATCTCCTAACTTCTGCAAATCACTAAAAGCCCCAATTTTTTGCTACTTAAAATGCCCAATTTTGCAAAAAATTCAAAAAAGCCCTAATTTTTTTTTGTGCACGGGAGGACTTGAATTTCTGCAAATTTATCTACTTTCAAAAAAACCCCAAAATTATGCTTACTGAACACCCTGATTTGCAGATCTCTTTGACATTGGTTGAGCAGCAAACGGGGACTAGGCACTTGACGGAATCTGATGGATGTCAAACGGACAAACAGCAAGGGCAATGGATTGTGATGAAATGGACGCATGGATGAAGCAACAAACAAGTACAGAACATTCGGATGTGCAGGTATATGGGTAAGCGCCAGAGTGTATCAAGTGGTCCTATAGGGGTTTTACAGTTGGTAACATTGCTGCCTGTGTAGTGTTGCCCACAGCAAGTGCGGATTGTGCAGCAGGACAGCAGGGCGGCGCAAAGGAAGGGCAGGGGCACGTTGGTGTTTTTTCTACTTATAAAACCATGGGATTGGGAGTCTTCTACTCATCTTCCCTTTTCCGGACATGACAAAATCTTGGAGACAGTCTATTGCGAGGCTTCACAATACGGTTTCCAACTCTCGTGCATCGAGTATCGGTTAGTGGGTAGTTGTGTGTATTTTCTCATCTTTTCTTGCGTGAAAATTTCCTCTTTAATTTCTGGATTCAGAATCGGTACACAGTTTTCGTGCAGCACCACCTTTTTTATCCTCCAGGACCTATCGGATCATGAGGATAACCCTCAACCCGGTGGGGAGCCTATTGAGGTGGTGCAGGAGGAGAAGGTTGAAGGGGTCGAAAAGTCTTACTTTGAGGAGAAAATGCCCAAACTCCGGGCTGACTTACAGACTGATATGCAGCAGTTGAGGGATCAGGTGTCACTCTTACAGAGGGCAGTTCTTGGATCAGTCCTAACTCTAGGTCCGGTTGCATACTCAGGAAAAAGAGTTGTATGCGGTGATACACGCATTGAAAATTTGGAGACATTATTTTTATGGATCCAAATTTGTTGTCTTGACTGACCATGAGTCGATCAAGTACATCTATGATAGACCTGAGTTGAGAGGGAGGAAGGCACGGTGGGCAGAGCTTATGCAAGACTTTGATATGGAGATTCGGTATTGGAAGGGTAGCTTGAACTGCCTCAAGTCGGATTAAGAAGGAAAATCTTTTGAGTTTCACCGAGATTAGTGCTGACTTGTATGATTCCCCAAGAGGGCTATGTCGGACCAATGGGCATTTCAGTCGATATCTGCAGCAGGTTCAGGCAAGGAGCTCCACAGTTTTAGACCAAGACTCAAGGGTCATACCACCTATTAGGGTGGCTGGTAGTCAATACTTGATCCAGAACGAATTATTGTTCCGGGATGATGAGTCTGTGTACCGGATTGTGCTCAGATTAGGAGGAACATTCTTTACGAATGTCACGCCTCTCCTACAGCACGTCATCCAGGTGTACAGGACTTATGATTTAGTAAAACGGATGTTCACTGGCCTCAAATGAAGGGGTAGATCCAAGAGTATGTGGTGAAGTGTCATCAATGTCACATGAATAAGGCCAAGCTTCTTAGAGCGAGAGGGTTGTTACATCCTCTATGGATCCCTTTTGGGAAGTGGGAAAGTATCTCCATGGATTTTATTGTCAGGTTACCGCACACCAACAGAGGGCATGATGCTATCTAGGTGGTGGTCGCATAGTTACAACGAAACGCGTTTAATTCAGTTTGAATGAAACGTTTCACGTGTTTCATTCATGTCCACCTGGGAACTGTACAATTAAAGCATTTTTTACCTTATTCTTTAGTTTTAACTTGTAAACATGTTTTAACATATAAATGATGCATGTTTAATATTGTTTTGCAAGGAGCGCAACATATTTTTTACATATTATAAACTTATATATAAATTTTGAGGCATGTACCCCTCCCCCCCCTTTTGTATGAAACGTTTTTGAAATGTCTGGGATTTGAAAGAAATGTTTATGAAATGTCTTTGAAACGCATTTCATGAAACGCCTGGCAACTATGGGTGGTCGATAGGCTGACAAAGATGGAAAGATTTTTATCTACAAGGTCAACCGTGAGAGCTAAATAGTTTGTTGAGCAGTTGTTCAAATTATATGGGTTGCCTTGTAACATAATGAGTGATAGGGACTCCAAGTTTTTTCGACACTTCTGGCAGCTAGTTTTCCAGAATTGGAGACTATGCTGTGCATGAGTTCCTATGATCAACCTCAATCTGACGGCTAGACGGAGAGGGTGAATCGGGTTCTAGAGGATATGCTTCGTTCATACGGTGTCACTTACTAATAAGTCCTCTAAGACCCATCTTAGAGTGTGTTTCTATGCACTTTATTTAATCCTAACCTCCTAAACATAATTCCACTACCAGAGTGTTGTTGGGTATTCAGAGAGTCTGTGTATGTATCCGCGTATACATGTACACCTATTTGTGTACCCGCTTGTGTCCGTGTGTGAAAAGCCCTTGTATGTGTGTAAATATACTCACTTATGTGAGTAAGTGAGTAAGTGAGTAAGTGTGTGTAAACCACCTCTTGTAGCCGTTTATGTGTGTATGTGATGAGCAATGATGTTATGGGCACTTGCCATGTGTCATTGCCCCAGTGTGTGTTGTATCAAAAGATAAGGCTCTAAAAGCCTATGAAAGCATTGTACTCTTTGAAGCTTTTAACAACATTCATTAGAGTCATGTAATCGTTGTGCCTCAATTTGTTACATCTCTCACTCTCTCTTTACTACACTCATCACCATGTACATGTTTAAGCCTCCATGGCTGCTGGTCTACTAACCCTAAACTACACACAAAGCCATGCCCTCTCAACGCTACCACCATTTTCGCTGCCAAAATCGAGCAGCACTAGTGTTGGGCGACGGTGGGATGCACCACCACCACCCGTTTTGCTAGTGGCACTAGTGCCAAGTGCTCCACCACCGCCGGCTGTTCAACCGCAAATACCACACACTAATAGGTGTGTGCCACATGGCACACTTACCCTATCCACTCATAAGATTGGTTTCACACACTTATCTTATTCAGACATAAGAGATTTACACCTATGCAGGTGTTCACACACTCATACATATGAATAAGGTCACACACACACACACACACACACACACAGAGGGTGGACACACATATACTTAGCCATTTTAGAGGCTGTACACACAAACACACATAGGTACACAAACACGGGTATACACGCACATCGTGAACACACACGTGAAGCTCCGCAATACCCAACAAACCCCCCTTTGAAGCGAAGGTGATGCCTTATGAAGTGACCTTCATACTTATGATGATTTGGGCTCACTTGCACCACGTGATGGAAAAGATCACAATGGCCATACTTGGCGTGAACAACAATCATAGCCAAGCCCGCAAATGGAGCTTGACCATACATACGATTCCCAAGCCCTTCCAGACTACCCCCGACTCAAATTAGGGTTAACGAGGAAATTACAAAGCCTTTTATAACACAAGGCGGTACAAACATTTAGGCAGGAAAACATAACACACAAACAACATTAATTTCAGATTTTGGGAGACATCCCGAGTAGAGAACCCATGACACTCACACATAGAAACATATAGGAAAGTTCCCCCAATTTGGGAAATGCTCCCCACACAGCTGTTGCACACATGTGACCACACTCTTGCTCTTCACTGATATTATCAATGAAGCTCTTGGCAAGAATGCCCCAAAGAAGATAGTGTCGATGTATCCCATGGGAGCAACTGCTTAGGGCATTAGCCCATGACTCTCAAATGTCGGTGCGAGGCTTCGATTAATTAGTTTTGACCAAAAATATTAAGGCTTCAATGCGTCAATTTGGCCAAAAATCAAAAAGGCTCAATGATTAAGCTTACTAGCACCTTTAATTAGACAATTTTGGATAAAAAGGTGAAAAGCCCCAAATTGTATTGATTCCCAACTACTCACTATGGAGCTTCATGATGAAGATTTTTTTGATAGCCAGGTGCTTATGGGGCAAGAGCCTCGTCAAGCAACAGTAGCAACCACTACCTCTTCCGCAACATCAACCACAGCACGAAGAGGGACCCAAACTACTGTCAAAATACGCAACGGAGATGATAACCAAATCTGAGACCACAAGAGCAAGTATAGTGCAGAAAATAGACAGCACAAGAGAAGGAGAGAGATAGGCATGTAACTCTTCCCTATACACAAGATCCGAATATGAAAACAAAGATACAATGATGTGGGGGCAATGGGGCCATTTTATATGGCCCCATATATCCAGTCGGCCAGTGGAAAACAGGCCGCCAACCTCACGACTGGGTCTCCTCCAATCGGCCAGCCAAAAAAAAACTCCACGACCTCAACAGACTGGTTGGCCAGCTCCATATGCACAAGAGTGCAGTCGGCCAGCTTCTGGGTCATCCTGCCAGCATAGGGCAGCCACCCACACCATGGAAAAATAGGGAAAAATGGGGACAGAAATACGGGGAGTGAGGAAAAACGAGAAAACACCTATACAGGCCGGGCACACCCACAACAGAGGCCCTGGTGTCTGATAAAAACAGGAGATGACTTCTACCACCCCCTCTCAGCTCCTGGCTGTGAAATCAATCCTAGGGAGCTGGAGTGCCGCCTGAGCGTAGCCTAAGGTAGAGACTTCGTGAAGAGGTCCGCCGCATTGTCCTCCGTCGAACAATAAAGAAGCAAGACGTCACCAGCCAACATCTTCTCACGTACAAAGTGATACTGTATCTCTATGTGCTTGGTCCGGGCATGGAAGACCGGGTTCCAAGCAATAGCTATACAACTCTGGTTATCACACTGGATGACTGTGGGCTCCTTCTGTGGAAACCCAATCTCGCCTAGCAGCCTCCCTGTATTGGCCAGTTCCCTCTTGATGCCATGATCTGCATTAAATCTGAGAAATACATTCGAGGAGAATTCACCCCCTTTGTCAGCCCTGAGAGTCTTTACCTGCAATCCAGACTCTTTTTCCACCATCACGTGCCAATCCTTGAACCGTGCAAAAGCTTGGTCCTTCTGTGAAAGAAAGTAGACCCACGTGAATCTGGTACAGTCATCAACAAGCAGCATAAAATAGATAGATCCTCCCAATGATGGTGTCTCCTGAGGTCCACACAAGTCAGTGTGAATCAACTCCAATGGTTTTGAAGCCTGCCTGGAAGCCTGCTTCGGAAAGATTCCCTGTGCTGCTTACCACGTATGCAAGAACTGCAACGTCGTTGCCTGCTGCCAACATCTGGCAAGCCAACCACCATCTGGTCCCGAAAGCTCACCGCAGTGCATCCACATTTAAGTGGCCAAAACTGAAGTGCCACAAATCTCCGACCTGAGAACCTGTCAATAAGGAGAGTGCAGAGAGCTTGTAGATACCATTCTCCACACCGCCTTCCCAAACAACCTGGCCAGTCTCACGGTCCCATAGAGCAACTGAATGCTCCTCAAATTCCACCCGAAAGCCAGTCTTGCATACTTCATGCAGTGACAGAAGATAAAAACCAAGAGCAGGGACGTAAAGAACACGGGAGGCATGCTTGCCCCCCTTGCCGTCGAAAATAATCTCCATCCGTCCCTCATTGTGTATCGGAACGGTGGAGTTGTCGCCAATGAAAATGCGACCTGACTGCCGTTTCAGATCCAAAAAGGAGTCACAGAACGGAGTCATGTGCCTGGAAGCACCACTGTCAAGAATCCATTCCCGGTATCCTTTGCGGTGAAGCAACCTGCCTCCTCGCTCGAAGACGATGAAGCATCGGAGTCCATCATCTCTAAGTGAACAAATGCAGGAGTCTTTGCAGCTGAGGCTGAAGAATCAGCTCCTTCCCAGTCCGCTTAGGACACTTCCTCCAATAGTGGCCTTTCTCGCCACAATCATTGCAGGACTGCTCGGCCTTCAGTTTCTCTCGTTCTGTGTCAGGCTTCTTCTCAAAAGACTTCTCCGGTGAAGCCTTCCCTTTGCCCTTATTGCTATTCCGGCCTTTCAGCCGTTGGCTAGTTAAGGCCTCCGAACCTCCGCTGTGAGGAGGGTTCGTGAATCGTTCCCCCTGGTCCAAGACCATGGGCACAAGCTCCTCCCAGCAGGTAATGGTGTTGAGCTTGCCATTAGTAAGCAAAGAGGAGTAGAAAGTGGAATACTGAGCAGGCAAGTGGGACAACAAAGTAATGGCCATATCTTCTGATGATATCTCCTTCCCAACCTAGAGGACTTCCTGCTGAAGGGCCTGCAGCTTGTTAATGTGCTCCCGCATCATCGACGACTTTGCAGGGTTTATAACCCGCATCTGCACTTCCAAGGAAATCCTCTTCATGGGCGATACCCTGTTATAAAGAGAAGCCAAATGCTGCCATATGCCTCTGGCTAGCGTCATATGCTTTACGTGATTGATTACTTGCGGTGTGTAGTTGAGGAAGATAAATGACCGGACCCTGGCGTTAACACGATCCCACATCTGTGCCTATGCCTCGCGGTCCTTCGTCATTGACAGTAACTCCCCTTCCTTTGCTTCCAGCAGTGGAAGCCCGATAACGATGAAATCAGCAAGGTCATATGACTCCAGCCACAGACTCCATCATAACCTTCCAGATGTCGTAATTGTTCCCGTCCAACTGACGGTCCACTGGGAACGTGGGGAGAGTTGGGATCTTCACATGCTTCTCCGCCAGCTCTAACAAATCTGCCATCGCGCGGGGATGTAACTGAAAAAGGTGGGTGGGTGGGAAAATAAACTTTAAACCTGCAAGTGGCTGTCCAGCAACTCAGCCCGCCTTCCTTTTGCTTCTTCTCTTCCCGAACAGTCCCTAACAGTCCACCAATCAGCAACGCAACAATCCCCCTCTTGCTCAGAAAACTCCCAAGATCTTTCAAGAGCCTAGGGCTCTGATACCATGTCAAAATACGCAACGGATCTGATAACCAAATCTAAGACCACAAGAGCAAGTATAGTGCAGAAAATAGACAGCACAAGAGAAGGAGAGAGATATGCATGTAACTCTTCTCTATACACAAGATCCGAATATGAAAACAAAGATACAATGATGTGGGGGCAATGGGGCCATTTTATATGGCCCCATAAATCCAGTCGGCCAGTGGAAAACAGGCCTCCAGCCTCACGACTGGGTCTCCTCCAGTCGGCCAGCTCCATATGCACAAGAGTGCAGTCAGCCAGCTTCTGGGTCATCTTGCCAGCATAGGGCAGCACCCACACCATGGAAAAATAGGGAAAAATGGGGAAAGAAATACGGGGAGTGAGGAAAAATGAGAAAACACCTATAGAGGGCGGGCATACCCACAACAGAGGCCCTGGTGTCTGATAAAGACAGGAGATGACTTCTAACAACTACAGCTAAGGTAGTGGCAGGTACTCCAGCACAACCAAGCCTCCACTCACTGAAGATCAAAGACGGCGGGATGTTTGTGATGCCCAAGCAATGGCCACGATCGCTCTTTCAATCAAGCGATCGATTATTCCTCACATCCGATCCTGCAGCTTTGCAAGGGCTACCTAGGTGGTCCTCGAGACCATGTTCCAGTCCCGTAATGAAGCACAAGTCATGTGCTTAATATGGGAGCTGGACAGCCTAGGTGATCATGAATAAGGGTGGTTCCATCACATATCACCTTACCAAGGTAATAGACCTAAAAGAACAGCTGTTGAATATAGATGAGGGAGTTGATAGCAAGAAATTGGTCACCACCATTTTTAATTCCTTACCTGAGTCCTATCAAAGTTCTCACACTTCCCTTGAGCTCTCTATGAGAGGAGAAGGCAATCCTATATGTTTTGAGAAGCTAGTCGGATTACTTCTCCATAAGGAGCAAACAAGGAAAAACGAATCCAAGGGTGATGTAAGAAGAGGGGACCAAGCCTTCTTCTCCAGGGACAAAGGCAAAGTGGACTCATCACAGGGTGACACCAAGAAGAAGAAAGGAAAGTGTCATACTACCACAAGCTAGGGCGAAGAGTGTCAGAAGCGACACTTGCAAAGTTGAAAGCTGATGAAACTCTGCAAACTCTACTACTTCTACCTCTGACGACAAGAAGCAACAGCCAGATGAAAAAGCAAACCTAGTCTCCAAGATAACCAATCTTTGTGTATGTGAAACAAGGGATTCCTGAGACTGAAACAAAAGAAGGGCAATGGAAGGCCAAAGGCACATGGCCAGCCCATTTGGGCACCCTAAAAAGGGGCCCATGGGAAGGGGGCATGAAAAGCATATTGATGATTTTCCTTGTCCTCATGTCCAAGTCGGCTGGCCCTACACCTCTGTGGGATGAAGTCAGCCAGCCCCTAACACTATATAGGCATGTCTTTTGTTCATTCTGATCATCTCAAATCCATACAATCAAGCAATTTATTGGCAACCAAGCAAGGGCTTCCTGGTGAGTAAAAACACAAGGCAAAGGGAGGTCATCAAATCAGTCTTTTCCTCCTGTGGAGAGAAACATAAGGTTCAGTCTGGAACCGTCTACTCCAGGCAGCTACTTCATTTCAATTTGCAGCAATATAAGCAAATACACCAGCAAGCGGTTGATTGAAGCCAAGTACTGTGAACTGAGCATACTCCCATTCCCTTCTCTTTCTCTTCCATTCTCTCTTCCCAAATCAGTAAGTTAACACACTCCTTAATCATCATTAAAAGCTTCCGCTACGCCTCATGTAACACAATAGTAGACAAGAGGGTAGAACGACTAGCACTGTAGCCTCGATCTAGGTTGTACCTGAAGTGATCATGGTAGTGACCTATGTGACCATAGCAATGGGACCCAGTAAGATAGTCACCTACACTGTGGCAGACAAATAGGTAATCCCGTTAAATACCACTGTGTCTTTGCGTCCCAACCTCAAGCAAGTCGTGTGGTTTCATCTTCCATGCCCAAGAATTTTAGAAGAATTTAGCCTTTGATTTTTCTCAATCCACACCACTACAAGGATTTAGCCCAAGAATTTTAGAAGGATTTAGCCTTTCATTTTTCTCGATCCATACTTATCAAGAGTAGCCTATATCACATGTGCTTGGCTGCAACACCTTGCCATGTACAAGCATATTACTACAGAAACAATATAAGGTGCCAATGGCCTTCAGGTCCCATCTGCATGGTTCCAGACTGAACCTTATGTTTCTCGAGCAGTATGGAAACTCGAGATACATGTGAGGAGACACAAAAACTTATCACACTCATCTGCATGGTCAAGTACTCATTTTATTCCACATTGCACAATGCTTAACTAACAGTAGAAGTGCCTCAATTTGCCAAATCAATACTCAACCAAAGTTCCTGGATATAGTGCAGGAAAAGATACAAAATGAGAGAGAATATTAAAAAACTGAGCATTCCTCTTGACTCGGCATCTCTAACATGATAAAATAACACGGGCACGCACACTCACACAGAGAGCAATGTACGCTACGAGTGCGGTTGAAGGGGATGTGTACCTGGTAGATTTGACTCCCTCTCCGCTTCTTCGCTGGATCCGCCACTGCAAACTTTGTGCTGGAAGGAGCAAAAAAACGCGGCGTTGTCCTCCTCCTCCTGCTGTCCTCCTTTTATTGATTTCAGAGAAAGAGAGGAGATTTTCACCTCCCGCGAAGGAAAAAATAATAATCAAACTTAGCCTTAGTGCAACAAAAGAGGGGCAATGGGAAAGGGGGATGAAAATTAAAAAAGGCCCAAGTTGAAGGTGGTAGAACAAGAGATAGGCGAGAGTCACGAGTTGATATCATTGCATGCTAAGTAGGAGTGGGAACGTGGCCGGCCTTTTCAATCGCGTAGGAGTAGTGGGGTGCGTGGGCGATGTACGTCATGTATGCAAGCACGTCGTAGGTAGACGTGGAGGCAGAATGGATGCAAGACGACTTGGAGCTGGGGGAGCAAGGGGCCCAAAGCTGGGCCGACTGGGATGCAGAAGATAACGAAGAGATGAAACAGGCTCGTGATGAAGATGATGAGACTCAAGAGAAGAAAAGGGCTCATCCAAATTGGGTAGCAAGCAGACTACGCCCTAGTACCTCTTCTCTGCATTTGTCTATATCCAAGGTATGTACTAAGGTCTCTCTTCGGACCATGGCATCAAAAGACAGAGAGATAGGTGTGTAAACTCTTCTCTATACACAAGATCCCGAGAAAAACTGAATGAATACAAAGTGGGGATCATGGGGCCTATTTATATGGCCCCATGGATGCAGTCGGCCAGCGCATGAAGTGCCACCAGCCCTCCACGACCGGGCAAAGCCAGTCGGCCAGCTGAAAAACACCACGACCTCCTCTAATCAAGTCGGCCAGTCTTCAGGAACACAAGAGTGCAGTCGGCCAGCATCAGAGGCTCCTGCCAGCTTGTGGCATCCACCCACACCAAGGAAAAATGGGGAAAAATGGGAAAAAAATACGGGGAGTGAGGAAAAATGATAAAACACCTATACAGGGCGGGCACACCCACAAAACAGAGGCCCTGGTGTCTGATTAAGACAGGAGATGACTTCTAACAGACTTGGCATTGGCAAACATAGTGCTCCTTTGACTTAACTTCCGTCTAACAGAGTCCACATGTCCTGTCCTCTTTGGGTATTTGCTCAGCTGTAACCGATCTGGCACTCCAAAACACATTTTTAAATCAGATGAGAGATGAGGATGAGGATGTTTTTCAACACCAGATTTCCATGACCATCACAAGCTTGTAGAGCCAAGGAACTCCATATACAGCCAGCTGTACAGCATACACCTCTGCAGCAACCAGTCGAGCAAGCAATAGAGAGAGAGAAATAGCTGCTGTATGGCCAGTCCTTTGCAAGGGTGCTGTTGTACGGCCAGCTTCTGCAGCAGCTAGACGAGCAAGAGTAAAGAATCTACAACTGTTGTGCTGCTGTACAACCTGTCCTCTGCACCAACTAGGTGCGGAAGAAAAAGACAATCACACTGCTGTTGGCCAATAGGGACAGAACTGCACAGCAGCAGTACGGCCAGCTGTGGTGCAACCAGAAGGAGGAGACTCTACAATAGCTGTCGGCCAGCCTGAGGGCGACCAGCTAAAGCAAACCAGAACAGTAGCATTGACCTGCTGAGAGAGAGAGAGAGAGAGAGAGAGAGAGAGAGAGAGAGAACCGGCCTGTTTTCTGCAGATTAATGAGCATATGAGAGAGAGAGAGATCCCATCACTTGTGCATGAAACCAGTCCATAAGAGGCCTACTCCTCTATGTATAGCATAGGATTGAGGCATAAATATCAAAAGCACCCCTTTTTTTATGCTCACGATTCCCCAAATGTGGAGAGCAAGCCTGCAAGGACAGCCACCATGAATATATATAAAAGCATAAATAGTCCATGAGATATGGGTGCCTTTTTTTGTGTGTCCATAAGGATTAAAATTCTGGTCCACCCAATGTGTATGCTCTCAATTACAAAGCCCATAAAATGTCCACCCACTTAAATAAGTGTGAACAGATAGCCTTATAAATTATTCATAAGAGAAAAAGTCCTGCAACACACATCCGGTGTCTGAATCTCACGCAGAAACTTTCTGAGTACTCCTTTGGCAGTACTTTATCAAATCCTGGCTTTTTATAGGTGTTCATCACCTTGTGATTCTTGGAAATCCCCCGTTCTCATCTCTCCCCTCTGATGTCTGCAAACGTTGTTCTCCAACTGAAGAGATGACCAAATGGTGACATTCCCCCTTCTTATAAACAGTTGACTGCAATTGAGTAAAATTGCTCTTACATCAATAAGGCCGACCCGAAATAAATGGGTGAGACTAGGCGAGTCTCCATAGATCCATAATCGTTTCCCAATTTCCATGAAGTGGGCGACTCTACCAGTTACTCTCGTAGTTGGATATCCTTCCCTTACTGTAGAGGAAGAGTTGGGCTCAAGTCCAAAATCCAATATATTCATAATCCGGGCATTGAAGCTAACCATGTTCAAGAAGATACCATAAGTCTAGATCCGCGATTCGAAGTTAGATACGGGCACAAGAGCCAACCGTATCGAGAAACAAAATTTTGGCCAGCTAGTAACAGCCAGACACAGGCACAAGAGTCAACTATGTCCCAAATATCCATAAATTCATAAGTAGGTATGAGTACCTGCAAAAAGAATATATACAAAATACATAGCCACAAAACATCTTGCCATGCCATTGGACTGCAGAAGGGCATGACCCCTATGATCCATATGCATGCCCAAGCGTAACATGCTCCACATGTCCATCTCTTCACAGGTACCTTCACCTTGCACAAGTTGGGCCATAAATATCAAAGGCATCCTTTTTTTTAATGCCCATAATTCCCCAAACGTGGAGAGCAAGGACAGCCACCATAAATATCAAAGGCACCCTTTTTTTTAAATGCTCACAATTCCCCAAACATGGAGAGCAAGGACAGCCGCCATGAATATATATAAAAGCCAACGGCCGACGATGAGGTGTATGGTCCCGTAGGGTTTTCCCCAGCATGTAGAGGCTGGAAGGCCGAATTCTAGATCATCGGCAGTATAAAGAAAAAGAATA
The DNA here is from genome assembly GCF_041138505.1 of Cibotium barometz. Lineage (NCBI taxonomy): Eukaryota > Viridiplantae > Streptophyta > Polypodiopsida > Cyatheales > Cibotiaceae > Cibotium > Cibotium barometz. Next base: position 9,873,211 of record NC_141085.1, read on the forward strand.
AGAGACCCGGTTTGGCTTGATGGAATTGATTCATGTATAAACTTTTTTTGTAAATCTTATCTTTGGCATTATTGTACTGTGAAAAAAAGGCTGCTTTAACAAACCTTGTGAAAAGGGCCTAAATTAAGGAACATGTTTATTTATGTCAAACAGTGTGGTAGGATTAATTAGAAAACAAATTGACGCGTGAGTAGGGTGGAAAGTGGGAGGATGGAATGCCCCGATGGCACCATCCTACGGACGTGTCACGTGCATCCTGCACTTGGATGCCACGTAGACATTTCTGTACAGAAGGTGCAGGACCTCGGATGGTGAACTGGTCCCATGTGAGCCCAGTCCGGGACGAGTCAGCCAGGGATCCATCTCAATCGTCCAAGGTCAGCAGGTGTGCACTGTCCTGCACATGAAGCAGTGCCAGTCCGCGCTGTGAGTCTCCCTCTGGAATGATGTCAGATGTTCTGTGTATCTGGTTTGCAACTGGATGCCAGGCCTCTGTAGGCATGTAGGTTTGCATGTAGAGATGGGGCCAGCCCATAGGGCTACCCCAGTGCGAAGATTTGCACTTGCACTCTTAGTGTGGGCATGGGGGAGGTGTAGAACCACCCCCAAGGGGCCAGGAGGGCCCAGGCTGTGCCCACCAGCCAAGGCATGGGCTGGAAGGGCTGTCGGCCAGCCCTAGGGCTGCTGGACAGGCAGCCTGGACAGGCAGCCGACTGGGTTTGAAACCCTACCCAGCAGGTCAGGCCAGGTGTAGGGGCAGTCCCACACCCATGTGCAGGGGTGCCCAGCCGCCTGATGCTGTCCCAGAAGGCTGCGCAGATTGGCCAGCATTTATTATAGTGTGAATTCAGTTTATTGGAAAATACCCAGTCGTGGAGCTTTCTGAAGCTGGCCGACTGGATGCAAGAGGGAGTATAAATACTCCAGCCTAGAATCCATGAATCCATCTCATAATTCACCAAGTGCTCCAAGCAAACAAGGGCCAGGACAGCCAAGAAGTTGCTAACGCAAAGGGGTGAAGGACTGAAGGTCAAGGGCAGGATTTCCAGCCAAGAAAAGGTCAAGTTTCTGTATTTGTTTTCAGATTTACATCATTCTAATAAAGCAAATACACCATCCGTGGTGGGGGCCCTACATAGGGTAATTGGGACCCAATACTGTGTCCTCTCCATCTCCCCCTTCTCTCTCTATTTTCTGCACATCGTCTTTCAGTTTGTGCGTTAATTCCGTCGCGAAAAGAGTGCTGATTTCTGAGTTTTGAAGTACCGATCCTTCTCCAAAGCTTCCGCATATTACAGTGGTATCAGAGCTCACTTCAAGGACAAAGATTCAGCAAAGAAAACCAGAATTTTTTTTTTTCGCTCGTGTGGTTGGTTTTTAGACACCGGTGGACTACCCCTTTCGGAGTGACTCCTGTCCCTCGAAGGACGGTTGGTTTTTAGCCTCCAGAAGCCTCCGGAAGTCTCCCACACAGATAGTGGATGGTCAGATTGCGTTCCGGAAAGGAATTGCATTTTCCCGCTATGGCGAGTTACAGCGACGAGAGAGAACCAGAACCATGGGACCAGAGTGCACCAGGCAGCCCGGCTAGGGCACCCGGCTTGAGTGTAACAGACATGTTCCAGCAGATGATGCGAGCCATCGCAGACCAGACAACCAAGTTGGATGAGCAGAAGGCGCGGATTTTGGCTCTGGAGGAGCGTTCTCGCTCTCCAGCGTCGCGTTTTTCATCTCCTCCTCCCTCTCCCTCCGTATCCCAGATACCAGATCCTCGTCACAGGGACCCTCTCGCGGGGTCACAGCCGCAGCCAAGCTCCTTGCTTGAGATGCAGATGCGTGCATTGGAGATTCGACAACGAGAAGACGACGCCATGCGACGAGTGGAACACGAGCGTTACCTCAGAGCTTTGGACGCCAGATTGACACCGGCGGCGCCCTCGAATCATTTTCCCGAGAAAATGAATTTCAGTAAGTATAATGGTAAACTCGATCCCACTACTCTTTATTCATGGTTACATCAATTTGAAGCTTACTTTGCCGCAGTTAGGAAAACAGATATTGACAAAGTGATCTTAGCTAATTGGTACTTGGAAGGTGAGGCCATTCCTTGGTGGACTCAGTGGGCTCATGCCCACACCAGAGCAGGTATGGCAGCTTATGTGTGGGACGAGTTCGTCCGCGACCTTAAGCAGCAGTTTCTACCGCCCCACTACCTTGAGCGACTCGAAGACGAGTTCAGGGGAGCGCGTCAGAACGCGCAACCAGTCCTTCAGTTTGCCAATAAAATTTCGACCTTGTGTCTGCAATTAGGCTTATCTGATTCGGACAAGAAAGGGCAGTTTTTGTATGAATGGAGCTAAGGTGTTCTCCAAACTAGATTTAAAGAGCGGGTACCACCAGGTTCGGATTGTTGAGGGAGACATCCCCAAGACAGCTTTCCGTACAGAACGGGCCCACTATGAATTTGTGGTTATGCCATTTGGATTGACGAACGCCCCAGCTACATTTAACCGCATGATGATGCGTATTTTCCGGGAGTTGATTGGAGTGTGTGTGTTCATATTTCTGGACGACATACTCATATTTTCAGCTACAGTTGAGCAGCATGACATTGATGTGGAGAAAGTCCTTAAGTTGCTGGAAAGCAACGTCAATGAAAAGAAGTCAAAATTTTATCTGTTCCAGGTACATTACTTGGGATATATAATCAGTGCTGAAGGCATTCGACTTGATCCGGCTAAAGTGGCCGAGATTGTTAACTGGGAAGTACCTCAGACCGCTTATGACATTAGATCATTTGTGGGTATATGCCAGGCATATTCCACCCACATTGACAAGTTTTCTGATCTCTCGGCAGATCTCACCGATCTGCTAAAGGGAGTGAAAACAAGAAGGCAAAAGATTCGAATGACTCCACGAGCGTTGGAGGCATTCCAGAACCTCAAGGTGGCTTTGTCAGAAGCGCCTTGTTTAGCCCTTGCCTCGTGGGACGAACCATTTCAAGTGATCACCGATGCGAGTAACATCGCAATTGGAGGTGTATTGCAACAGAATGGTCATCCAGTAGCTTACATGTCTCGTAAGTTACTGCCCGCCGAAAAGAACTACTTAGTCTACGATCGTGAACTCCTAGTAGTTATTCGGGCCTTGAAACATTGGAAACATTTCCTGTATGGCCGTGACTTCGAGGTCCGCACTGACCATCAGGCATTGCGCTGGATTCAAACGATGCCAAGTGCACAGTGGAGTGATCGACAACACCGCTGGAGTCAGATATTCCAGCAGTTCGGTGGCATGATTGAGTACCTTCCAGGAAAGGCCAATCCAGTGGTGGCCGATGCTTTAAGCAGGAAGGGACAAGTATCTGCGATTCAGACCACTAGACTTGACCTTGTTGGTACAGGACTAGAAGACATGAAGCACACGTACGCGGATTCCGAGGAATTCGGTACACAGTGGGAACAGGCACTGGATGCCACAGGACCATGCCATTTTCTGATACGCGATGGTTGGCTTTTCTACAAAGGCCGACTATGTGTCATGAAATCATTCCGGGCAGCTCTTCTCCATGATGCCCATGATGCCATTACAGGTGGTCATAGGGGCATGAATTCGACTCTGGAGAAATTAGAACGGCAATACTATTGGCCAAAGATGAGGCGTGATGTGTTTACATATGTACAACGCTGTGACATTTGTCAAAAGGTGAAAGCTCCTCGTGGAAAGAAGATAGGGTTGTTACAGCCTTTGCCGATTCCTGAGGGTCCTTTCCAGGATATTTCGATGGACTTTGTCACAAATCTGCCTCCCAGTCCGAGTAAGCGTAATACACAGTGTTTAACTATTGTTGACAGGTTCAGCAAATTTGTTATGCTTATTCCTTGCAGGGCCAATGTGACCGCCGAGGATGTTGCCCAGCTATTCATTCGGCATTGGTACCCGATTGGCGGGATTCCTAGGACCATAGTGTCAGACCGAGATGCCAAGTTTACCAGTCATTTTTGGAGGGCATTGTTTGATAATTTTGGTACTAAGTTGAATTTTTCCAGTGCATTCCACCCACAGACAGATGGCCAGACAGAGATTTACAACCAGTTGGCCTTTGATGTGCTGAAGTGTTATGTCCACGATCAGCAAGGTAAGTGGGAATCGTTTTTGCCTTTAGTTCAAGCTGTTTTGAATGACTCTTTTTCTTCAGCTATTGGCAGGACTCCATATGAGGCAGCGTTTGGAAGGCCTTTCCAGTCGTTGTTAACCAGGACTTCGTCTTCAGTACCGGAGGCGAACAGAGTGACGGAGTCTTACCAGGAGATCCTAGAGTCCGTTAAAGACAGATTGGCTAAAGCGCAAGAGGCCTACACCCGACAGGCCAATAAAGACCGAAGGGACATGAAGTTTTCGGAAGGGGATTGGATGTATCTTCGGATTATGAAGCAAAGATTGAAGCAGGTGGGCAAGCAATGCCCAAAGTTGTCTTTCAGGAGCTTCGGACCATTTCCCATCCGGAAAAAGATTAATGAGGTGTCTATGCAGTTAAAGCTACCTCCGAGTTGGACTATGCACGATGTATTTCATGTCAGTTGGTTAAAGCCATATGCAGGTCCACCCCCTTCAGAGGTCAAAGACGAAGCGGAACCAGACATTATTGATGAAGCAGAAGTAATGGTTCCAGAACAGATCCTTCTGCACCGTTTCAAGCATGGCTCAGGCCGAAGACTACGACAGTTCCTTACGAAGTTTCAAGACCGAGGAACTCATGAAGCGGTATGGCTCGACAAAGAATTTTTCGACGACTATCCGGCATTATTGACGGATTATTTGGAGGCTATGCAGCTTCTGTCAAGTTAAGCAGAAGGGGATGTCACGTGCATCCCGCACTTGGATGCCACGTAGACATTTCTGTACAGAAGGTGCAGGACCTGGGATGGTGAACTGGTCCCATGTGAGCCCAGTCCGGGATGAGTCAGCCAGGGATCCATCTCAATCGTCCAAGGTCAGGTGTGCACTGTCCTGCACATGAAGCAGTGCCAGTCCGCGCTGTGAGTCTCCCTCTGGAATGATGTCAAATGTTCTGTGTATCTGGTTTGCAACTGGAGATGGGGCCAGCCCATAGGGCTACCCCAGTGCGAAGATTTGCACTTGCACTCTTAGTGTGGGCATGGGGGAGGTGTAGAACCACCCCCAAGGGGCCAGGAGGGCCCAAGCTGTGCCCACCAGCCAAGGCATGGGCTGGAAGGGCTGTAGGCCAGTCCTAGGGCTGCTGGACAGGCAGCCGACTGGGTACCCAGCAGGTCAGGCCAGGTGTAGGGGCAGTCCCACACCCATGTGCAGGGGTGCCCAGCCGCCTGATGCTGTCCCAGAAGGCTGCGCAGATTGGCCAGCATTTATTATAGTGTGAATTCAGTTTATTGGAAAACACCCAGTCGTGGAGCTTTCTGAAGCTGGCCGACTGGATGCAAGAGGGAGTATAAATACTCCAGCCTAGAATCCATGAATCCATCTCATAATTCACCAAGTGCTCCAAGCAAACAAGGGCCAGGACAGCCAAGAAGTTGCTAACGCAAAGGGGTGAAGGACTGAAGGTCAAGGGCAGGATTTCCAGCCAAGAAAAGGTCAAGTTTCTGTATTTGTTTTCAGATTTACATCATTCTAATAAAGCAAATACACCATCCGTGGTGGGGGCCCTACAGAGGGTAATTGGGACCCAATACTGTGTCCTCTCCATCTCCCCCTTCTCTCTCTATTTTCTGCACATCGTCTTTCAGTTTGTGCGTTAATTCCGTCGCGAAAAGAGTGCTGATTTCTGAGTTTTGAAGTACCGATCCTTCTCCAAAGCTTCCGCATATTACAGGACGGGTGGACCCGATTAGTCGGGTAGCTTTCCAACATATTAAGTGAAAGCCCTACGCTAGATAAATAGGTTCTCAGCAATTCTATTCTAGAAGACTAGGCCAACGGCTGTGCCTTGCATGGATGAGGAAAAAAGCGTTGTCTCTAGGAATCAAGACTAGTAGTTGTCCAAATTATGATCAATTACCCTATGGGTGATTTGATTTTTAGAAGACCATGCTGCCCCTGTGGAATAGAACTAGGTCTTATCTATGAATCATATCCTTGAATCTCTGCATGGTGAAGGTGTCGATGAGTAGGAAATTTTCTCCAAGATAAGACTTAGTGGACTATCTTAAGTGTTTCCCCTATTTTGGAAGGGGAGAACCTTACAATTGGTATCAGAGCCGATCTTAGTTCCTAGGAATTATTTTTCAATGGTTAACTATCAAGGGATTAAAACAAGTGATTGTTTATCATATGAGGATGAATCAATCATCTTTACTGGCCATAGAAGTGATTTGAATATCCTCACATGTTAGCTCTCAATTACAAAGCCCATAAAATGTCCACCCACTTAAATAAGTGTGAACAGATAGCCTTATAAATTGGTCCTGCAACACACACATCCGGTGTCTAAATCTCACACAGGAAACCTTTGAGTAATCCTCTAGCAGTCCTTTAGGTGTTTATCACCCTGTGATTCTTGGAAATCCCCCGTTCTCATCTCTCCACTCTGATGTCCGGTGTCCACCAGACGGTGGTCTACAACTAAAGAGGACCAAATGGTGACGTTAGCTTTGCGAGTCTCTATTCTCAGTCATGGGATGATACCCTAAGCTAGCCAATGGCTATCCTCGTAGCATGGGACATGAAGGCATCAAGATAACTTGGTCTCTGTATGAAACCATCTGTTGTGAATCTCAAGAAATGATCTTTGTAGTACTGCATCTTGGTAGGCAATGGGCCGATTGGTGTGATCCATGTGTTACGTGTGTATAGCCCTAGCAGATCGTACCGGATCCACGGTTCTTGTCCTCATATGTAAGCCTGATTTATGGGGAATCTGGACCATACTAAAATGGAGGGAGCCGGTCCATTTGTAATCCATGTGCTTGAAACCAAGTGAGTATTGTGCCATACCAAGATGAATGCTCTCCTTCGTGCTGTTGTGATGACTGTTGTGCAAGTCGGGGGAGTGGCAGTGGATCCATCTCTCACCCTGTGTATATAAGTGATTGTGGAACAGGGTCCCCATCAACATAGGAGCCGCAACAAACTTTGCCTGGATGATGGCTTGTTGCATATCATCCGTCATGGCATCATGATTTGAGGACACTCTATGCGCTGCCCATATGTCGGGGATAAATCTGGTGCCCAAAAGGGAACAATTGCATACATAAGTGCCGGGGTGACTACGTAGTACGTCAAAAAGCCAATGTCACATGCACTCTGCACTCAGTGCATGGTGACAAGATGGCTCATCATCAGAAGTCTAGCAGTTGTACAATTTTAGAACCCAATAGGATGATAATTGTCGTACGCCCGTGACCCCATTGTACATCCTCAATCCAGGATAAGTCAGGCACGATCTACGTAGGTCATTCCTCAGCCTTAGTGGGTCAGTCAGTCAGTCAAGTCCCTTAACCCACTTGGAGAGAATCATTCATGCATGTAGAGTCAGTAGAAGCCTTAGGGTTTGCATCAGATCGCACTCTGCATCCTGCATAATATGCATTCATATGCCTGTGCATCATTTAGAACATCCCAGAAGTCTTAGGGAATTTACTAGGATTTATCTGGTATTTTTTCCATATTTAATAGTATTTATTTAGCATTATTTGCATTATTGGGCATTTATAAATATAAACTTTATTAAATGACCAACCTCCAGTTAGTATAAATAGGCTTGCATAGGGCCTATTTTCTCATTCAGTCTTCATTGTGCTAAGAGCTCTCCTCCTCAGCCCTAGGAGCATCCTCGCCTTCAGCCCTAGACTAATCCAGCCCTTGGAGCTCATAAGCTTGCTTCTCCAGCCCCTTGAGAACCCCTTGCTTCAGTCAACCCTAGGGGCCTGCTATCAGCCTCAAATCAGCCTTGATTCAGTCCACTACAGTCTCTAATTCAGCATACTGTCAAGCCTCAGTTCAACGCCAGCAATCAGCCTGCAGCCAACCTGTGTTTTCTGTCCAGCAGCAGTACATTCATGCGTTTCAGTCCAGCAGCAGAGTACCTCTACGTTTCTGTCCAGCAGCCTCAGAACCTCTGCGTTTCAGTTCATCAGCATCCCTACAGGTCTGCGTTTCTGTCCACAGCAATTCTCAGCCCTGAATCATCAGTTTACATCAGTATCCAGCCTTCTGTGCATCATCCATACATGCAGCAGCCATATCTGGTGAAGGTAACACAGCATTCATAAGTGTTTTCAGCATTCTAACATACTGTAGAACAGTCCACCTTCTTCTTCTCTCAGCCTCACGTGTGCAGCCCTTCCTCATGCCCTTGGGAAGAGTGCATAGGCTCGAGATCAGGTCATCGAGGTGTTTCTGCAGCATTGTACAGATCGGCCACTCTCCGATCCTCTGAGATCTTGCGTTTGGCTTATCTACACTCCACAGTCATTCTCTCTAAAGAAATAAAGCAAATACTATCTCGTTATCGGGATAGGGGGCCCTTCAGTGGGTAATTCGGGACCCAATCTGGTGTACAGTTCTCATATCTCTCTCTCTCAACTCTTTAAAGTTTGAAGTATTAAAGTGGATTGCTAAACTCACGAAACTCAGGATACAGAAGACGGTGTGAGCATTTGTGTGACAGGATCTTCCAATACAAAGACTTCCGATGCATATCACATTGGTATCAGATTCAGATTGTCCACACACACTGTATCCTAGCGTGGGGGCATCCTTGGATGGTTAGATTGCATTCCGGCACGACCACCGACTTCAGCATCATGTCTACAGGAGAGAGTACTCATCAGCCGGAAGACGTCTCCCCCGAAGGAGACCTTGTTCTTCCGCCTACAGCAGACACCATAGCTCTTCTTAGAGCTCAGAACCAGCTACTCATGGAGCGTCTCCAACTCTTGGAGGCAGCAGTAGCACGTCCTTCTACACCTCCAGGAGCACCCGACTACATCTCCCTCTTCTTTCAGATGGAACAACAAAGGAGAGAGGACGAGCCCCGAAGGAGAAGAGAAAAAGAAGAAAGACGGGACTATGAGGAAGCCCAACGCAGGATCGACGAAGACCGGCGTCAGGCTGAACTCGCCGCTCGGGAACACGAACGTGAGCTTGATCGAGAACGTATGTTACTCGAACACCAACGGGAAAAGGAGGCCATACACTTGAGGTATCAGCAGCTCTCCTCAGTCTCCCCAGTCATAGGTGTCACCAGCCAGCAGCCCGCAGCAGCATCAACCACCATCATTCGCAGTCAACCAAATTTCAGTAAGTATGATGGTAAGTGTGATCATTCATCAGTTAATCAATTTGTTCATCAGTTTAATGCTCATTTTCCATTAGCTAGGATCACAGACCCACAAGACAAAGTCCACTTAGCGGCTCCCCATCTCACTGGTGAGGCAGTTACTTGGTGGCAGCATTGGTCTATTATTCATACAGACCAGGCCACAGGTGTCACAGCCTTTGACTGGGACATCTTTGTCCATGACCTGAAGACCAGATTTCTCCCGCCCCAGTACATGACTGGTCTGAAAGACGAGTTCTATGGACTCAGACAGAACGGATCCGCAGTGCTTCAGTTTTCCGGTAAGGTTATTACTTTAGCACATCAGTTAGGGTTATCTGAGCAGGCTAAGATGGAGCAATTCATTCGTGGATTGGACTCTACCATTCGGTTCACAGTTCGTAACTTTGAACCAAGTACATATGACCGGGCTCTGACTCTCACTCAGAATGAAGAAATGAAGATGAACGGAGGCAAGCCCAAGCAGTCATCTCAGTCCAATACCAAACCCCAACAGGGGAAGGGTAATTCGTCTTCTAAAGACACTAAGAGAGACAACAGTCCTAGCTCTAGTTCAGGGGGTAAGGAATCCAAGCCTAAGAAGACCCCTGAGGAAAAGGCTCAAGCAGGCATCACTGGAGGCTATCTTCCTCCCGAGGAGCAAAGACAGTATCAGTCAGAAAATAGATGTTTTTTCTGTCATACCATTGGGCATGGTAAGGAGGATTGTCCAAAAAGACAAGCGGAGCAAGCCTCCAAAGAGCCTTCTGCCACAGTTGCCGCAGTATCCCCCGCTCCTCCAGACCTGCCTGCCACCACCAATGTGGTTCAGATCTTACCTTCTACGCCATCTCTCCCCAGTTGGCTACCAACATGAGCTGTACCTTAGTGCCCTATCATTTGGAGGTAGACGGGTTTACACCTGGTCTCCGCACCCACATCTCTCAGAAGGCACAACAGTTTTCTTTTCAAGTTCAAAAGGCCTCATTCCAGCGAGATTTCATTCTCTCCTCTTTTGGGGTGTGACATGATCTTAGGAATCCAGTGGTTTCGTCAGTATGAATCTATACCCAATTGGGGGCAGGACACCTTTATCATCTCTAAAGGTTTTCCTGAGCCTGTCATGATTCGGGGGGATAGGAGCATTCTTGGCGTTCCTATGATTTGTCATCTCCAGGCCCTACGAGCTATGCGCAAGGGAGCAGTAGAAGGAGCATTGATTTATGCTCAGATAGCTTCTATCTCATCGATAACCACTGTCTCATCTTCTAAAGTCCCTCAGTTAGCAGATCTCCTTTCTCATTCAGACATTTTTAAGGATGATCTCCTACCCAGTATCCCACAGTTAGCAGAACCTCCTAGCAAGTTTCCCTCTTGTCTTTCCAAGATTTTCAAGGGCAAGCTAGAACAGCAGTCAGTTCTCAAACATTTGAAACATGTTCCTTATGGACACATTTTCACAGTCACCACAGACCACCAAGCACTTAAGTGGCTCCCGACGATGCCAAGTGCCCAGTGGAGTGCTCAGCACACTAGACAGGGTCAGCTCTTCCAACAAGCTGGAGGAATGATTAAGTACATCCCTGGTCAGCAGATGTTCTTAGTAGAAAGACCAGCATCCCGACCAGTCATCAGGAGTCTACCATTCTCAACATTTCTGGAAAAGACTTAGAAGATCAGTATGTCGATTCCGCAGAGTTTGGTACTCAACCCAGTTTGGCCCTCAATTTTGAGCCTGGCCATCATTCAGTTCACAGACAAGCATGTAAGTTTAGACGAGATATCCACTTCAAGGAAGGGGATTGGGTCTCTCGGTGCATCATGAAACAAAGATTGAAACAAGTGGGCAAACGTTGTCCCAAGCTTTCATTCCGTAGTTTTGGCCCTTTTCCAATAGTTAAGAAGTTAAGTGATGTCTCCATGAAATTAAAGTTGCCTGCCAGTTGGACAATGCATGATGTTTTCCATGTTTCTTGGCTAAAACCATATGTTGGTCCAGAAGTGTTTGATGTTTCAGATGAACAGCAGCCAGACGTGGTAGACGAGACAGAAGTGATTGAGCCTGAGCAGATCCTTCTTCATCGATGGAAGCATGGTTCCGGTCGACGGATTCGTCAGTTCTATACGAAATTCCGAGATCGAGGCACCCACGAAGCCGTATGGCTCGACGAGGAGTTCTTCCAGGAGTACCCCCAGTTATTGGCGGACTACTTGGAAGCCATGAACCTGCTGCCAAGCTAATCAGGAGGGAATGTCACATGCACTCTGCACTCAGTGCATGGTGACAAGATGGCTCATCATCAAAAGTGCAGCAGTTGTACTGTTTTAGAACCCAATAGGATGATAATTGTCGTACGCCGTGACCCCATTGTACATCCTCAGTCCAGGATAAGTCAGGCACGAGCTACGTAGGTCATTCCTCAGCCTTAGTGGGTCAGTCAGTCAGTCAAGTCCCTTAACCCACTTGGAGAGAATCATTCATGCATGTAGAGTCAGTAGAAGCCTTAGGGTTTGCATCAGAAAGCACTATACATCCTGCATAATATGCATTTATATGCCTGTGCACCCAGAAGTCTTAGGGAATTTACTAGGATTTATCTGGTATTTTTTCCATATTTAATAGTATTTATTTAGCATTATTTGCATTATTGGGCATTTATAAATATAAACTTTATTAAATGACCAACCTCCAGTTAGTATAAATAGGCTTGCATAGGGCCTATTTTCTCATTCAGTCTTCATTGTGCTAAGAGCTCTCCTCCTCAGCCCTAGGAGCATCCTTGCCTTCAGCCCTAGACTAATCCAGCCCTTGGAGCTCATAAGCTTGCTTCTCCAGCCCCTTGAGAACCCCTTGCTTCAGTCAACCCTAGGCGCCTGCTATCAGCCTCAAATCAGCCTTGATTCAGTCCACTACAGTCTCTAATTCAGCATACTGTCAAGCCTCAGTTCAACGCCAGCAATCAGCCTGCAGCCAACCTGTGTTTTCTGTCCAGCAGCAGTACATTCATGCGTTTCAGTCCAGCAGCAGAGTACCTCTACGTTTCTGTCCAACAGCCTCAGAACCTCTGCGTTTCAGTTCATCAGCATCCCTACAGGTCTGCGTTTCTGTCCACAGCAATTCTCAGCCCTGAATCATCAGTTTACATCAGTATCCAGCCTTCTGTGCATCATCCATACATGCAGCAGCCATATCTGGTGAAGGTAACACAGCATTCATAAGTGTTTTCAGCATTCTAACATACTGTAGAACAGTCCACCTTCTTCTTCTCTCAGCCTCACGTGTGCAGCCCTTCCTCATGCCCTTGGGAAGAGTGCATAGGCTCGAGATCAGGTCATCGAGGTGTTTCTACAGCAGTGTACAGATCGGCCACTCTCCGATCCTCTGAGATCTTGCGTTTGGCTTATCTACACTCCACAGTCATTCTCTCTAAAGAAATAAAGCAAATACTATCTCGTTATCGGGATAGGGGGCCCTTCAGTGGGTAATTCGGGACCCAATCTGGTGTACAGTTCTCATATCTCTCTCTCTCAACTCTTTAAAGTTTGAAGTATTAAAGTGGATTGCTAAACTCACGAAACTCAAGATACAGAAGACGGTGTGAGCATTTGTGTGCCAGGATCTTCCAATACAAAGACTTTCGCTACACATCACAGCCAAGCCTTCATCCTCGGCTCTTGAAAATGCACCTGGAAACACTGTGTCACCATTTGGCCGCGCAAGTGGTCTTCCCCTATTTTGTGCTAAAGTATGGGAGGCCAAGGAGCTTCGTGTCACCGGTATTGAGGCCAGGACTCGCGTCACCTACGGGAGGCTAGGCCTCATGTCACCCGTAGTGTAGCCAGGACGTGGAATCCATTGTCAGTTTAGACTTCCCATTCAGCCAGTTCCGTGCTCTGGAAGACCTACTATTTATAGGTTCCAAGAATGGGATATATATCCATTGCATAATGCACGTGCACGCATTTCTGCTTGCTTGAAATTGATTTTGCGTGACTTGTTTTTGTGTGACTGCCTGCTATGACGTGCCCATTTCACGGGTAGGAACAACCGTGCGAATGCCCCGTCTTCTGATTGAGTTTGTGGCATGTGAACAGGTGGTAAGTATCATTTCTAATCTTATTTATATTTGCAAAGGTTTTATGACCTTACGAGTTCACACTCACTTTAAATACCCTCACCTCCTTTCTCATCCACATGAGGCCATTTAATGGCTTGGGCAGTGCCCACCCTATACTTAAGGGCACTGCCACGTGGCAAGATGGGATTGGACCCCTTCCACCTCCTCGACAGCAACTTTACTCCATGACTCTCTCTCTCTCTCTCTCTCTCTCTCTCTCTCTCTCTCTCTCTCTCTCACACACACACACACACATTTTTTATCAGACATTTTGGGGGCTAGCGAATATCTCCCTGGCTCTCTACCTGAAAATCGATTAGCTTGAGTGTGTCCGCCTACTGTACCTGCTGTCTGTGGGCACCCACTGCACCTACTGTCCCTGCTGTGTACATATTGTAGCTGCCTTTTGTACCTTCTATGCCTTGTGTTCTTGTTGCTGTGGGCACCTACTGTACCTGCTGTAGCTGCCTTCTGCACCTATTGTACCTGCTGTGGGCACCTTCTATACCTAATGTACTTGTTGTACCTGACTGTACTTGCAAGCACAAGCTGAATCTCTAACTGTACCTACAAGTACAAGCTGAAATCCTAACTATACTTGCAAGTACATGTTGAAACCTTAACTGTACCGGCAAGTAACTGTACGTGCAAGTACAAATTGAAACCATAATTATAACTGAAAGTACAAGCTGAAAACCCTACTGTACCTGCAAGTACATACTGAATACCATCCTACATCTTCTATACCAGATATACGTGCTGTGAATCGGCACCAAGTGTACCTGTTTGAGTAGCTATTGACACCGTGTACCAGTAGGTGTTTGTATACTCGTACCAGGGAAGCTTGAACCACAGTCTCTATGAGGGTGTGAGCCAGGCTCTAGTACGAGAGCGCATGTTTGTGCGTGGTCTCGGAACTACAGTCTTGCGTTCACTTCGCTCTAGGTGTATGAGACTAGTGGCCAAGCTATTTAGACTCATTTGACGAGTTCGTCATCCACAAACTATTCCAATACACTGCTATTTGGGTAACTTGTCTCCATACTTGCATTGCATTGGATTATTGGGCTGGCAAGCCCTTGGTAGTTTGTACAGATTTAAATACTCCAATAATGTACTTCAGTATTGAGGGGAGTGTTGGCCCGTTCGTGGCCCCACCAGTGATGTACTGTGCAGTGCTCGTCTCTTTTGAAAATTATCTTGTGCAATGATATATCATTCAATTGTTACGTGCAATGTGGCTTTTACATATTAAGTGTGACGTGTGTATTGTTCACGACATGGTGCCCAAGACGTTCACACCTAGCCGGTATAGTTTCAGTGGTATTAGAGCACGGATATTTCCTTCTTCTCAGTGGGAAAATAGTTGATTAGGCATTGGGCTCCGTGTGGACAGCCGTCGAACACTATGGACAGCCATGCACAAAGTGGTCAAGGGGCTAGTTCACATGGCCAAGCAAGTGGTACTCATGCTTCTAAAGCTTTGTGCAATAAGCATATGCATGCACGTTATATAGAGGAGCAAATACATGTGAGGCAGCCTTCTCAGGTAAAGAAAAGATACAAGAGGATGACCCAAATGTATTGTAAGCAGAGATTGAGCATGTCAAATGGTAGTTGTATGCCAAGGAGGAAGAAGAGCTCAAGATGCTCTATGATAACCCGCAAGTTCACAAGCTTATAAGGCCGAGTCTATGATGGCACACAATATGGATTCTATGGTGAAGGAATTGGGTATGAATCCCCGAGAGGTAGCCCTCCACTACTGTAACTTGGTTGAACACAATGCTAATCAATACACTTAAATACACTAAGATTTGATGGACACTCGCTCAACTACAAGAAGTAAATTTGCTGAATTGACAAGAGACACACAATGAGCCGGAACGGCTGACCCCTCCCTCAAATAAAGTATATTCTCAATCCACACCACTACAAGGATTTAGCCCAAGAATTTTAGAAGGATTTAGCCTTTCGTTTTTCTCGATCCATACTTATCAAGAGTAGCCTATATCACATGTGCTTGGCTGCAACACCTTGCCATGTACAAGCATATTACTACAGAAACAATATAAGGTGCCAATGGCCTTCAAGGCCCATCTGCATGGTTCCAGACTGAACCTTGTGTTTCTCGAGCAGTATGGAAACTCAAAATACATGTGAGAAGACACAAAAACTTATCACACTCATCTGCATGGTCAAGTACTCATTTTATTCCACATTGCACAATGCTTAACTAACAGTAGAAGTGCCTCAATTTGCCAAATCAATACTCAACCAAAGTTCCTGGATATAGTGCAGGAAAAGATACAAAATGAGAGAGAATATTAAAAAACTGAGCATTACTCGGCATCTCTAACATGATAAAATAACACGGGCACGCACACGCACACAGAGAGCAATGTACGCTACGAGTGCGGTTGAAGGGGATGTGTACCTGGTAGATTTGACTCCCTCTCCGCTTCTTCGCTGGATCCGCCACTGCAAACTTTGTGTTGGAAGGAGCAAACAAACGCAGCGTTGTCGTCCTCCGCTGTCCTCCTTTTATTGATTTCAGAGAAAGAGAGGAGATTTTCACCTCCCGCAAGGGAAAAATAATAATCAAACTTAGCCTTAGTGCCACAAAAGAGGGGCAATGGGAAAGGGGGATGAAAATTAAAAAAGGCCCAAGTTGAAGGTGGTAGAACAAGAGATAGGCGAGAGTCACGAGTTGATATCATTGCATGCTAAGTAGGAGTGGGAACGTGGCCGGCCTTTTCACTCGCGTAGGAGTAGTGGGGTGCGTGGGCGATGTACGTCGTAGGTAGACATGGAAGCAGAATGGATGCAAGACGACTGGGAGCTGGGGGAGCAAGGGGCCCAAAGCTGGGCCGACTGGAATGCAGAAGATAACGAAGAGATGAAACAGGCTTGTGATGAAGATGATGAGACTCAAGAGAAGAAAAGGGCTCATCCAAATTGGGTAGCAAGTAGACTACGCCCTAGTACCTCTTATGTGCATTTGTCTATATCCAAGGTATGTACTAAGGTCTCTCTGCGGACCTGGTAAGGAAGCAAGTGAATTTGTTCTCATTCTGTAGCATTATAATGTTCTGCTCTGGTAGACCCCCCTCTAAGGCTAAACTCGACAGATGGCTTCAAGAAGAAGTTTTGTATGAAAAGTTGGTTCTCCAAAGTTTTTATCTTGGGAAAGGGTTTTTTAATGTCCTTTTCTCTAAAGGACAAGCTGTCTCTTACTTGTTCTCCAAAGCTCCTATGTTCATGGGCCGTAAATTAGTGCATGTTGTACCATTTGATCCTCTCTTTAATGTAAACAAAAGCCTGAAAGAGGCATGTCTTGTGTGAGTCGAGTTGGTAGGCCTTCCTCAATGGCTTCAACCAACTCTTGGTGATTTGGCGAAATCATAAGGACCACCTCTATTCATTCCTAAAGAAGGCGATTCTAGCCGACAAGCGAATAATGTTTGCGTATACTAGAATACTAGGATTAAAACCCCGATATCCATGAAGATGGACCTTGGGGATTTGGGGATATTTGAATTAGCCTTAAAAGTTTGGCCCTTTCCCTGATCTTGGTCATATAGCCAGATTCTGTGGTAACCAACCCTAAGGAAAATTGAGTGAAGAGAGAAAGGAAGCCATGGACTCAGGGGGGGAGAAGAAATTAGATAGCTCAGAGGTTGTAGTCAATAAGGGCAAAGAAGATAAGGGAAGTGTTCTTGTATATAAGGGGGTTGGACTAAGGTTACAAAAAAAACCATAGGTAATTCTAGCGTAAGGGCTGCCAAGGATGAAGGTAGAAAGCCACAGATTAAACTCCCTGATAAGGGGAAGGACCCTATCAATACTGTTGAGAGATGTAATCATGGTGTTGTGTGTATGTGGGAAAGCACCCTAAAGGTGCAAGATATTGTGGCAAAATAAGAATGCCACATGTAATATTGTATGGTGTGTGAGTGTAGTGGAAAAGGGAGTGCCACATGGATGATGATGTGTAAAGTGGGATAAGGCTAGAGAGCCTATATCATTGTATGGTTCATTTGAGATATGCAATAGAACTTGTGTTGAGTGTGCAATCTCTCTCTCTCTCTCTTATGGAGTTTTTAGTGTGGTTTAATCCACCTTAGGTTTTATGCTTAATCTTGTGTCTATCACCATGATCAATCCCATATTAGGATTGTCAACATGGTATCAGAGCTAGGATGGGCTCTTGGTCATGGTTGGTGAATACTTATGTATAGCTTCTTAGTTATGAGTTCTTTGATTAAGCATTATTTTCATTTTATTATTAAAAAAACTTAGCACACTCATTGTCATTAGTATTGCATTTAGAGAGCGATTATCTCATGGAGATTATGGTGCTGCCATGGAAGTGCTGAAAATGGAGATTTCAGCAAAGATAAAGTCTTGGAAGCCGTCTCATCATCAAGGAAGGTGCAAATTGCAATTACAACATTGAAGGTTAGTTTGTGTATTATATTGCCTCAATATTTTGGTGTTTGAGCATGGAAGAATGCTCTATGAAAGGGTTGTTATGTGATGGGATCATGAATCTTATGGTTCTTTACATTGGGCAAAGAGGTTGAAGGTGCACATACTTGTTCAAGTGGTGGACATGTGGTTATGGGCTGATTTGCAGTCCATGTTGGAGCTTGTCAAGAAAATGGCATGGCTCGTAGTTTGCTCAATGAAGGAGAGCGAAGAAGGGGATGGAAACCTTGGCAGTTTTCACATGTTTTGCACCTTGGTTTCATGGTAATGAAATCTTAAAAAGAAGAAGCATCCTTGAAGGCTCAGCATGCAAAGAGGAGAGCATGCAAGGTTATGGAGCTCTTTTAGGAGCTCAAGGTGGCCATGGATTTGGCTAGAAATTCATGTGTTTGGATACCTCAAAGGGAGGCAATGCAACAAAGAGAAAGGCTCTTGTGAAGCCTTATCCATGAAAGGACTAATGAGAATGCAACCAAGTTTTCTTGTGAAGGCAGGTAAAGCGTGGATAAGCTCAATAGAAGAGCTTGTGCCCTTGGAAGGAAGAGAAAGAAGTGCAACCAGGTTCTAGTAGAGCTGTGGTAGCCATTATGAATGGTTTTGGAAACCCAAAGAAGAAGGTCAAGAGCAGCAGTTCATGAGATATTGCTTGGTGGTTGCAGAAGAAGAAGAGGCCGTCGGCTTTAAAGACGGTTCCAAGACCTGAGAAGAAGCCAAAGAGACTGCAGGCTTAAACATGGTGGCCATGGTTGCTTGTTCTAAAGCTATAGCTCTATAGTTACAGGAATGCACGAATGCGTTAGATAGCTGAGGGCTCACATTCGCTCACAGTAAAAGGAATTAAGGAAGCAAATAGTTCACTTCGATCCGTAGCAAGCTCATAATGTAGCTGGAGAAGGTGAAACCATCATGGGAAAATGAATCCGAGAAGGAAAACAAAAGTGTAGCTATAGAAAACACACAGAGAGAGAACAAGAGGAGTGCAGACACATCACATGTGATGATTGGCGAAGGGGGCATGACCTCCTTCTGATGGTGATTGTACAAAATGAGGAGAGAAAGATCAGAAGAGCGAGCAGTAGCTATGGTGAGCACAGAGGTGCTATAGGCCATGGAAGCTGAGCACGAAGGTGAAGCACAGAGGTGCTATAGGCCATGGAAGCTGAGCACGAAGGTGAAGCGTGAAGAGGAAGACCATGGTGTATCTTATAATAAAGGATAGCAGATGGAATCGTTTGTTGAAGACAAAGGAAAGATGGAGTCTTGTCCTTGGATACAAAGTGACACGCAATAGAGCATCTGCCAACAATAGAAAATAAGCCTTGGCGCCGCCCGCCGACGACCAGGAGAGACATATTTTTAGCAACGCATTCAAGGGGTGCAACTTTTAAAAATTATTATGTTAAAAAAAATCATTTCTTGATAAGGTCTTAAGGGTCTATTCACACACCTACTTCACAAGCCTTCAAAAGCATGAAAGTGTTCACACACGCATGGGTCCGTTCCCATATTTGGCCAAAAGGCATTGTATTTTTTTCACCCATGATTATGAGATTGGTAACCGTACCCGAGCTTAAAGCTCAAAACGAGATATGTATTTTTTTGTTCTCACCCATTGGTATGAGGGTTGCCCTACCCGAGCTCACCTAGAAGCTCAAAATGGTTGTTGTGATGTGTGCATGAGCGATGCACGTGTGAGGTGCATGCGCATGGGTTGGTTCCCACCCGAACTTCTATGTTCAAATCGGACTCAGTGGTTCCGCTGTGAGCGAGTTGGCTCAAAATGGACTTGGTGTCTAAGATGGTAGACACGCGCACACATGATTGGTTGATGGACACTCCAATGTATCATTAAGGGGGAGTGTTGAGAGGTAGCGATTACATTTGTGCAATGCTACATTGATATGGGTGATGGATGATGGGTGAGTTGTGGAACACCTCGATTAAGAGGGGGTGTTGAGAGATGTAATCATGGTGTTGTGTGTATATGGGAAAGCACCCTAAAGGTGCAAGATATTGTGGAGAATGCCACATGTAATATTGTATGGTGTGTGAGTGTTGACCAAAAGAGTGGAAAAGGGAGTGCCACATGGATGATGATGTGTAAAGTGGGATAAGGCTAGAAAGCCTATATCATTGTATGGTTCATTTGAGATATGCAATAGAACTTGTGTTGAGTGTAGGATCATAAGCCCTATTAGAGACTTTCTCTGGAGGAATAGAACCAATGGCAAAAGAGTAGTTGTCTGGTTAGCCTGGGACAAATTAAGCCTACCTAAATTAGATGGAGGCTTGGGGATTTTGCATCTTCCTACACATGCATCTGCCAGGATTTCTATCCTTCTTCCCAAACGTTTATCTCAGGAGGAAATATAGGCTAGAATGCTTAGAGAGGTGGTTTAGGACTTAACTGGAGAAACAAGTTATTTTCTTTTGCCCTTCTCAAGATCACAAACTCCCCATTGTGTAGCTTCTTATGTGGCAAATGGAAGGAAGTGTTGATTGTGTCACAATGGGATGCCACTGGCAACTCTTTCCTTAACCTAGGGATATGGCGGTCCCACAATTTAAACCCTCCTCTGGCTCTTTTAAATGTTACTATCGCCAAAAATTGAATAACAAGGGCTTGAGAAGACTTGCAGATTGTTGGGATTGGTTTCAAGCAAGTTGGAAACAGCTTGATCAGTTAGTCACAGAATTTGGGCTACAGTCCAGAGAAAGACTTTTGGTTAATTAGGTGTTGGTAGAAATTCATAAAGTCTGGGTTTCTATTGCATTTGATGATTCTTGTTGGCTTAAAGATTGGAGGTGGTTCAATGGGGTGAAGCTGGACAAAGGGTTAGCCAGGGCCTTGTATCTAGAGTTGAAGAAAACATATTTAAATGTTGAATATTGCAATAAAACTTGGAAAGTGAATTGGAGAGCTGGAACTTGGAGGAAGAGATGGAAACTCATTTGGGAATCTAACATGCCTTTGAAATTTCAAGTATTTTTATGGAGAGAATGCTTGTTAGCTCTACCACTTGGAACCAAACTTCTTCAAAGAAACTTTACTTCAGGTTGTTGCCCAAGATGCAGATCAGCCTTGGAAAATGGGAAGCATACTTTCCGGGAGTGTCCTGCTATCAAGGGATTCTGGACCAGGATTGGGAAATGGGTGGCCAGGTTCTTGGGAGTGCAGGGCCTATGGGGGGATTGGGTCTTGGGAAGGGGGGTGGAATCAGAAGAAGTTACTAACTTGTTGTTTAGCATTATTAGGTATGGCTGTTTATGGGAGATATAGATATCGAGGAATAGTTTGGTGTTCCAAAGAGGGGGGGTAAACTAGTCTAAATGTGACTGAAGTAATGTATAAATGTATTCACATTTATACATGTATTCACATTTATAAATGAAGTAATGTATAAATGTATTCACATGTGCAGATCTGTATATTATATTAATAAACTTAATGATGCTAAAATACTTTAGGCAATACAATCACTACAAAATGGGATCAGTTGATCTGCAGAGTGATAGACTTTAGTACATACTAGGAATTCCTAACCCATGGTTGCTTGGACAGGTTTGCCTAAGTGAAGATGTGAAGACCAAGCTCCCCAAATTTGGACCCAAGACCAAAAGATGATACCTTAAGGAAAAGCACCCCATATATACATTTGTGTCCTTTGTTAAAAATACCTTGGGAACTAGACCTGTGGTAAGGTTAGGACAGGCAAGTATGTATTGGAAAGGCTTTCCCTAAAAGGATTTACCACTGAACCCATGATGATAGCTTACATGCAGTTGGGCTACCATGTGTCATGGAGAAAATCTTCATTTGTTTGGGAGGATGAAAGATGGTATTTGCTTTGCAAGCTGCTTAATTATAAGAAGTATGAGTTAGAATAGGCTTGGGGTACGAGTTCTTTTTGTTGAACTCTTGTAAGTCAAATAAATGTTGTAAAACTTGACTTCCAGCTTTAATATTATAAATATTTTCCCAAAAAAAAGGAAAGGGGCATGAAAAGAATATTTCCCTTGAAGTGAGCATCTATTTGGCTAACTGGAAGCTAATCATAAGGATTAGACACTCACCTATAGTACAACTAGGATAAGTGATTTGGCCAAGCGATGCCAAGACCACTTGGCAAGAAGCCGCTTGACATATAGCAAGTCCTAACAATGATAAATAGGTCGACCAACAATGTTGGGACTTATATCAGTGCCACAAGAAAATTGTCATGTTCTACACCAAAAACAAGGTAGCTAATAGCTTGATTCACAAGTGTTCTACACATCAATAAAGGTGATACAAGTTTTGAAGCTCAAATTTGGTCAAAAAGCCCAAAACATGTAAATTGGAAAATCAACAAAACAAGATAGGCCTTGATTTTTAGGGCAAGAAACCATGTGCAATTTTTAAATTTAAATTAATGAGAGTGGTGTCCTTTACATGCATAACCTCTTCATAACCGCATTATGATAAATGAAGCTAGTTTAAATTAATGAGAGTGGTGTCCTTTACATGCATAACCTCTTCATAACCGCATTATGATAAATGAAGCTAGTTTAAAATTTCAAAGAAGCAAAACTACGAGCTATTAGAAAGTGGGATAGCCAGTTAAGTTGTGTACTTTGTGGAGTATATTTGGTAAGTATATGGGAACTCTTGGAGTTATGTTTACATGTTATGGTTGAGGCAACAACCGCGGTGATTAGAGGCAAGTTAGACAAACATATTGCCTAGATGTTTAGAGTCAAGAGCTTTCTTCAAGGAAAAGAGCTACCACACGGGTATGGCAACTTGAGATGAAAAGTTGCCTAAAGGATATGATGCAAATGTATTATTCAATGCTAATAAGAAAAGAGCAAGTATAATTGTGCATTATCTATGCATTCTTGTATCATATTGATGAATGATTAGAAACATACACGAATATGATAACCCAAAGGATGCATGGGGATACATTACAATTGCTTTGGTTCACCTTTAATTTCCCTAATCTAATAACCTCCAACATTTGTTAATTTGTTAATGAGATGGCTCAACATACACGAATATGATAACCCAAAGGATGCATGGGGATACATTATAATCGCTTTGGCTCACCTTTAATTTCCCTAAGCTAATTACCTCCAACATTTGTTAATTTGTTAATGAGATGGCTCAACATATGTTTACCTCTAACATGGAGAACATCAAGGAGGGAGCTTCATTGAGGGACCTTTTCATCAGACATACAACAATAAACAAAAGCATCACAAACACCTTTGCATACATGCTTAGTCTTTTAGTAGGAGCAAGCTACCATGCTCTATCACTTTGTTGTTATACCAGTAGAAGAAACCTTTTGTGTGAGCTTTCCTACAGTGCAAATAAATGAAGTAAACAATCAATTGGCGTTTAAAATTTTGGAACTAAACCTAATGCATAAACAATGTTTAAACAGTTCGGATTAATGCATTAGGCCACTTACTAACTTATCCATGAGGTGTGGTTTGGTGTATCGTTTATGGTCCTGCTTCCACATAAGGCAAAGGTGCACTAAGAAACACATCCACATGTTCTCTTTAGTACAATCCCCAAAAACTTCACATGACTCAAGGTTGGCTTAATCCAACAATGTCCATCATATATTTGGAACTAAACCTAATGCATAAACAATGTTTAAACAGTTCGGATTAATGCATTAGACCACTTACTAACTTATCCATGAGGTGTGGTTTGGTGTATTGTTTATGGTCCTGCTTCCACATAAGGCAAAGGTGCACTAAAAAACACATCCACATGTTCTCTTTAGTACAATCCCCAAAAACTTCACATGACTCAAGGTTGGCTTAATCCAACAATGTCCATCATGTATTTGTTACATTCCTTGCATTGGTGACAACAAAGTATCAAGTAACCTTGGTGGCAACATAGTATCAAGTAATCGTCACCAAGTAACCTTGGTGACGACGGAGTATCAAGTAGCCTTGGTGAAAACTGAGTATCGAGTAATCGTGGGTGGTAACTTGAATGTGACATTTCCATCATAAACCTCTTGAATTTCTTCAACTTCTTCAATGCATGTGCAAGATAGCAACATTTTACAAAGAACACGAGCATGTGATTCTATTGCCAATATGTATTGCACCACACTTTTGCAAAGACTACTATCACTTGAGTTGATTTGTTGACAATATACTTAAATGATTTTTGATTACAAGGAGGAGTGTCCTCCTCTGTGAGGTCAACAAATGGTCCTTTTGGTGTGCATGGTGTGCTGCTCCTTATTTCACGTCCTACTTGAAAGACAAGATGTTTCAAGGTGATGTCTTTATTAAGAATGAAATTGGGTTCCTCACCACCATTAGGTCTTGCAAAGTTAAGAGGTATCAGATCAGTAACATCGTCATCCATTATCTTCTACTTGATAGTAAATCCTTTCAAATTGCTTGTGGAGATAAAATTGGAATCCTAAGGTTTGGTGTATCATTTATGGTCCTACTTCCACATAAGGCAAAGGTGCACTCAAAAACACCTCCACAGGTACTCTTTTGTACAATCCCCAAAAACTTCACATGACTCGAGGTTGGCTTAATCGAGTAATGTCCATCATGTATTTGTTACATTCCTTGCATTGGTGACAACAAAGTATCAAGTAACCTTGGTGGCAACACAGAGTATCAAGTAATCGTGACCATGTAACCTTGGTGACAATGGAGTATCAAGTAGCCTTGGTGAAAACAAAGTATCAAGTAACCGTGGTGGTAACTTGAATGTGACATTTCCATCATAAACCTCTTGAATTTGTTCAACTTCTTCAATGCATGTGCAAGCTAGCAACATTTTACAAAAAACACCAGCATGTGATTTTGTTGCCAATATGTATTGCACCACACTTTTGCAAAGACTACTATCACTTGACTTCATCTGTTGACAATATACTTGAATGATTTTTTATTACAAGGAGGAGTGTCCTCTACTGTGAGGTCAACAAATGGTCCTTTTGTTGTTGTGCATGGTGTGTTGCTCCTTGTTTCACCTCCTACTTAAAAGACAAGATGTTTCAATGAGATGTCTTTATTAAGAATGAAATTGGGTTCCTCACCATTAGGTCTTGCAAAGTTAAGAGGTATCAGATCAGTAACATCGTCGTTCGTTGTCTTCTACTTAATTGTAAATACTTTCAAATTGCTTGTGGAGCAAAAATTGAAATCCAAAGGTTTGGTAATATATAATGTATCTTGAACAATTTTAACAATAGGATCACCTTCTAATCCACCTCTTCTAATCCACCTAGATGAATGCAAAATATAGAGCTCTCCATTTGAATGATGAGTGTAGGAACGAGGACAAGAGAAGTGAAAGAGCAAGTATTATGAAATAGCTTGTAAATTAGAGGAATGAATACCATTACAATACCAATATATACAGATTTTGAATCTTGAAGTGGTTAAAGTACTTGGATCATGATTTGGATCAATGGATGAGGTTTTAAGCCACCTTTATGCAGAAAACCACTCTTCTTCTTCCTAAAACCACTTTCATGAATCTTAATCCTCATTATAATCCAACCATATGGATGCAATCAGCACATTGAGGAGATCAAGAGCCTATTCTCACAATTTCTAAGCATTGTTTATGCTCAAAATCTATAATAGAAGGTGGAGAGTTGCCCATAAATTAAATTGAAGAAAAAAGCGCTTATTGGCTTTTATAGTAGACTAACTTGGAATTAAATCAAGGGCAATATCAAGGTCATAGGAGATAACTAAAGTTGGAAATTGGCTTTTCTTTCCTCTCTCCATCCACTTGGCAACAGTGATGATGACAACAACGAATGCGCTTCTTTCTCTCTCGTTGTTTCCCATAGTCGCACTGTGCACATATTTTCAGTCGTGGAAGAAAACATTTGATTATTACTTTTAGAAGCATAGGCTTTAAATATTTGAAAAGCTTTAAAATCTTGTTATAATTATAAGCTTTTAAAAGCTTACAGCCCACAAAAGCTTCTATTTTCCCTCAAGCCTTCATAGCTTACAAAACGAAAAGAAAGAGAGTGAGCTTTATGAAAACCAAAATTTCAGAAAGTGGACAAAAATAATCTTGACGGGGATTTCTTCTACAAAATATTACTTCTTAATCAAGTAAGCTTCAAGGAGCCTACTGATTACCAAGAATACGAGGTGGATGAACCCACCCCACACCTCTTTGAGGACCCCATGGAACTTCATCATGACTATTATGTAGTGGATGGGAGAGGGGGAGTTAAGCTAGTTTACCAACTTTGTGTGGGAAGGGGGAGTCAAGCCAGTTTACCAACTTTCTATGGGAAGGGGCCATGATATTAATGCAACAGGAAGGAGAATGCCTCTTCAATGTTACTACTATCAAGGCCCCATCAAGTTTTGGAATGTCCTATAAAGCTTCCCTCAAACATGTCATTGGCTACTTGTAACTTTTGTGGCATAGATCATTGGATTAAGGATTGCCCCAACAAAATTGTAGTGAGACAAGACCACAGACGGGACCCATCATCAAACCCCTAAACATGATTGGGGTGAGTAACCAAACCCAAAGGTAGATCTTGAAGAGTCTAGATCCCACACCTTTGAGAATGCTATCACCTGGATATAAGCCCATAACCAATATGTTCTCAAACAACGATATGTGGCCTCGGTAGAAGAGTCTAAGAAGAAGAAGGGTCATCGGAGAAAAAAGTCAATTAAGAATGTGAAAACGAAGGAGGCCCAAAAGACAAATCTAGGAATGCCTCAAGAGCTAGTCTTCATTCGAGTCCTGGATGAGGACTCAGACTCCTTGGACACAAGGCCCAATTCTAAACTTGGTAGGGAAATACCACCCAAAACCAAGAGCATGGTAAAGGAGACCCCAAGGGAGCTTGTAATACCTGAAATTAAATCACACATGACAAAACTTGGCTCTTATCTTTATCCTCAGAAGGAGATTGAGCAAGTCCAATAATTTAGTGATTTAGTTGCCAAAACGCAAGAGGATCGCCCAACCAAGTGAGAGTCTCATATAGTGTACACCATAGTACCTTAATGTCTACTAATGAGATTCACAAACCTTTAGATGTGCTAAGTGTCATCATGGAAGATATTGACAATACTTTGAAGGTGATGAGTCTAACGCATTACTACTTGTCACCACCAAGGGAATCACAGTAATGGGAGTCCTAGATAGTGGTGCGGGAGTGAGCATAATCACCAAGAAATTCTAGGAGAAGATGTCTAATCCGCGTTTGGAAGTCCCAAACATCATTGTTAAGATGGCTGACGGGACTGTCGTCGCTAAAACTATCGGGATGCTACGAGATTTAAAGAGCCCCTTCATGAGAGAGGCAAAGATGGTGCATGGCTGGTTTAAGAACCATGTCTACCTTCAATTTGATGATTCCATCATCATCAAGGTTGACCTCGTGATGACTGTCTTTGTACATTCTATGGGTAGTGGAGGACTTTTTGAAAATCGTTCAGACAACACCACTCATTCAGCCCCATCGCACAATAATACTATACTTACAGAGAAGAGACCAATGTAGGGAAAGACCCACCCTACAAAGGATGTTGACAAACAAGCTATTGAGCTTGAAGATGATCTAAACTGGAAACATATGATGGCTACAATAGATAGCTAGGGAACCAGAGGATCTACATGGGTTAACCTGATGGTGAGGAGCTCCTCGAGGTTGTGCCATTCCGAATGATTCATGCTCTACTTTCAAATGCCGAGGGGATTGGTTATAGTGAACTTAAGTCCACATGGGATGACTCAAGCACAAGCACCAATGATGGTGAGGAGTCTAAAATAGAGACTGGAAGTGACACCAACTTCTCAGTTACTATGAGCAAAATAGATTTGACAATATCAAGAGAAACAGTGGAAAGTGAAATGGACACTATAGGGAGTAGCTCTGGATCTTATGTGGATTCTCAATTTGAAGAAAGGGATGAAGTTCTTCAAAATTCCAAGGAGCATCTCCGAAAATGGCAGACGTAAACACTATGCAGCTAAACATCATAGAAGGCTACAAGAGAGGACAACTACCACCCAATGGTGGTTGCAATATGTTGGTGCATTTGATGCACATTACAAGTTTATTGACAACTGGGGAGAGGAATTACAAAAAGTTATATATTGCAACCCTCCTCCCACTTAGTTGATAGCCAAAATCGATGTCGTGGATGAACCAAAGCTTAGGCATTCCGTGAGGTAGAAGAAGAACAAAGAGTTGACCAAGAAAGAGAGGGATGCGGAAGCTGTAGCTAAGGTAGCTGAAGAAAATCAGGAGCTAACACCTAACCTACACCCTACCCCAGAGCATTATAAATCTTTTACAATTGGGGATTGCAAGTTGGTGTTTGATAATGCCACACAAAACTAACAAGTGAGGCAGAAGGAGTTTATGATGGTCCTACTGAAGTAAAAGAAGTATACTTGAATCCTGGGAAAGACCCTAAGCTAGTCTTTATAGCAAAAGACCTCACTTCAAATCAAAAAGCTGAACTTATTGATCGCCTCAAGGAATACAAGAATTTCTTTACATGGACTTACCATGATATGAAGGAAGTACTTGCTAAGGTTGTGCAGCACACAATCAGATTTTCTAAGGACATTTCTTGAAGCTTTCTTAGATGATTTGTGTATTCATTTGTCATAGAAGGAGCACTTATCGTGTTTATGAAAGGTATTTGAACGAGACAAACTTTATCGCATATCTCTTAACCCATTCAAATGCCAATTCTGGATGAAACATAGAGTCATCTTAGGACATGTATAGTGTCCAAAATGGGATTTCCATAGATGAAAGTAAAATCAAAATTATCTTGGAATTATCCCCACCAACAAACTACAAGGGAGTCCAAAGGTTTATGGGACATGTAGGCTACTATAGGCGTTTCATTATCTTCTATGCCAAGATTGCATGTCCCTTGTACAAGCTCCTCATTATATTCGAGTGGACAAAAGAATGCCAACAAGGCTATGACACGTTAAAGCAAGCTTTGGCTAGTGCTCCCATACTACGAGTGCCAAACTAGGATGTTATCTTCCATGTGGATCTTGATGCTTCTAACTTTGCAATTGGATGCGTCCTAGCCCAGCGAGGTGAACATAAATTGGACTACCTTATAATTTTTGCCAGTCTCGACGACAGCTATGTGAGGCTGAGATGAATTATACCACCAAGGAGCGTGAAGGTATAGGAATGGTATATGCCGTGAAGAAATTTTGACATTACCTTCTAGCTAATAAATTTATTTTCTACGTGGATCATCAAGCCTTGCTATACCTTATTAATAAACCTTGCTCCACAGGAAGAATCACTAGGTGGCTATTGATTCTTCTTGAGTTTGATCTCATAGTGGTGGTACGACCTGGCAAGAAACATGTCATGGTTGATCATCTATCTCGTGTACCTAATGGTGGAGCACCAACTGGAATAGATGATGAGCTACCTGATGCTACACTGTTTAAAGTTGAGGCTATACCGGAGTGGAGTGAGAAAATCATTAACTTTCTAGCTAATGGTTCTCCAGAGGTAAAGAAGCTAAGGAAAGATCTAGCAAGGGAGTTACTTAAAGAAGTAGAACCTTACCAATTGGTTGCTGGAACTCTTTATAGAAGAGGTAAGGATGACATATTGAGACACTGCCCCAGGGAGGATGAATACGTATACATCATCAAATAAGCATACTAAGGGGTAGCTGGTGGGTACTTTCCAACAGATATTACTACAAGATTAATACTCCAATTGAGGTATTGGTGGCCCACGTTCTTCAAAGACTATGCACTATTTGTCAAAGGATGTGACGAGTGCCAACGATGTGCTGAACCACAAAAGAAGATTGAGGGACATGATGCCCTTGCACTCTATTAAATTTCTAGAACCCTTTATGTAATGGGCATTGATTTTATGGGATCCATTAGTCCGGATGTATGTAGCACCCAAGCAAGGTACATTTTAATAGCTATGGATTATGTCATGAAATGAGCCAAAGAAAGAGCTTCAAGAAAAGCAGATGTTGTGGTAACACCTAAATTTCTTTATGATAATATCATTACTTGCTTTGGTTGTCCTTTTCAGCTAGTGAGTGACCAAGGGAAATATTTTTTAAATGATGTAATCCAACATCTCACCACAACGTTTATGATCTCACAATGCAAGTCTACTTCATATACGACTTGTAAGCAAATGGTCAACCTGAGAGCACCAATAAAGTTCTCATTTCCATATTAACAAAAACTACTAAAGCTCGATGTAATGATTGGGAATTCAAGCTCATAGCAGATCTATGGCTCACCAAACCTCTTACAAAGTTACAATTGGTTGCACACTATTTAAAATGGTATACGGGATTCAGGCAGTAATGCCTGAATCCCTGCCTGAATCCCGTATACCAAACCTCTTACAAAGTTACAATGGGTTGCACACTATTTAAAATGGTATACGTGATTCAAGTCTACTTCATATACGACCTGTAAGAAAATGGTCAAGCTGAGAGCACCAATAAAGTTCTCATTTCCATATTAACAAAAACTACTAAAGCTCGATGTAATAATTGGGAATTCAAGCTCACAGCAGATCTATGGCTTACCAAACCTCTTACAAAGTTACAATTGGTTGCACACTATTTAAAATGGTATACGGGATTCAGGCAGTAATGCCTTGGGAATTCATGATACCTAACTTAAGGGTAACAGTGACTTAGAGACTTGAGGGTAACATATTGGCCGATCGACTGTTCATTCTTTGAATAATTGGAGGAAGAAAGGTAAATTGATGCACATAACATGTTAATAGAAAAAGATCAAGGAAAAAAATGGTTTGATAATAATGTCAAGAATAAGGAAATCAATGAGGGAGACCTTGTACTTATGTACAACGTTCGCACGAAAAAAAGAAACTAAAGCAAAGGACCATTTTGAGTCTATAAAATAACACCTTAAGGTACCATGCGTGTTGAAACCCTTGACGAGGTTAAAACCATAGGCTTCCTTAATGGTTGCAAATTCAAAAAGTATTATAATCCTCTTATCAAGGAAGCCTTGTGGTCGCACATGATAAGAAGGCAGCCAAGAAGAAATTGGAACTAAAGAAAGCTCAAGCTCCACAAGAGGATAAAGAAAGTCAAATCCAACAGCAGCAATCCAACAACGAGAAACTATCCTTGGATCCACACAAGGCTTTGTGGGAGAAGTTGAAGGAGACACAGAAAAGCACCTAGCACTTCAACAAACGTCCATTCGATTGGCTAGCCCTAATCATAAAGTGCTCTACAATGCATTGCTTGACACGAGGGCTAGTCACAATTTAATTTCCTTCAATGTATGGAACCAATGTATGGAACCAGTTGGGAAAACCTCAACTCGTACACCTCTTTAAAGGCGAAAGGTATTTATGGTAGGAATACCAAGGTACTTGGCCTACTATAAATAGAAACATATTGTGATATCAACAAGCACCTAGTGGGAGACTTTTTGGTTATGCTTGCAAGAACATTACCTAAATCACTAATACTTGGCTGTACATTTGCTGAATGTATGATTGATTGGTCTCAACGGGGCCTGTCTTTATGGGTGAAGCCATGGTTAAACATTCTACTAACCCCTTGCAACCTCTCTCTTATGTCGAGAGTTGCAAACAACAAGGAGGAGGCTTCAACATCCATAAAATCTAAGGAAACCCCCTCCACTATTCAAGAAACTCTTGAGTCTTTTACCTTCACATGCCAAACACCTCCGTGTCAGAATGACGACATATATGACAAGATAAAAAGTGGTAACCCAAATCTACCTTGAAATGGGTTCCCAAGATTTCTCCATTTGTATCACCTCAACCAACAAAGCAAAGAAGGCTTCAACGTAATAATCGGTGTAGGAAGTCCAAATTACAAGCTACCCTAAAATGGATACCCAAAATGCTTATTGAAAGCTTAAGGCTACTATGAGAGTAACCATTGTATTTGGATACCAAAACATAAATCTATACCACTAGCCTCACTGCTATCACTTAAAAATTCCCAAGTCTCCTCAATGATGGACAAAGGCTTCAATAGATCAAATTCAAACAAAGGGAAGATGATTGTAGGAGAACCTTCACCACTAACATCCTAAAGAGAAACTCTATCGCAAAAGGTAGGATGATTGATGGGGAAGATGATTGTAGAAGAACCTTCATCGCCAACACCCAAACAAGTTTGGATCTCAAAGAGAAACTCTTTAACAAAAGGCAGGGTGATTGATGGGGAAGCTTCTACATCACAAAATGTTGCCAAACCATTGTTAGCTATCCAAGACCCAATCCCATTGGTTTCCCTAGAGTGACTCACTATGCAAGTACAAATTGCCTTGCTGCAAGTGTCGACTCTATTACTCATCTATAAGGGGGAACCCATGAGCTCCATCCGGTCTTATGAAATCTCCTTACCGCCCTTAAAACTAGAGATTGATATGCCACAACAAGTAACAAAGGGTGCTCCTAGCCAATAAACACTGATGGAGCAAAGTTGGAAGGGATGGTTACAAAAAACTTACAATACCTTCCGTGAAGTAAAGGTGTGATAGGAAGCAGGAAGGGGGGACTTATGCTAATATCATCACTTGTACCCTCACGTTTTTCTCCTTGACAAATTTCATATCTATATCAGGAGGGAGCTTGTTGGAAAAAGCTAACCCATGACAATATAGCTTGCACCAAGATGTACAACAATATAGCACCTGTACACATACTAAAAACCTGACTAATAATAACAATTAAAAAAAGAATATGAGAAAGAGCACTTACCAAAATAAGAGAGTGAAAGTACGACTCTATTGTTACTACATGCCTTGAAAATGGACTTTTCGTGCTGACGAGTGACTCTATCCTAGACCCGGATTGTTTAGATTGGTACTATCAAGGGCATCTAAGTATTCCTCCTTTCCAAATCCACTCACGATATTTTTATACATACATAAACAAAGAGAGCTTGAGGAGTCAAACGATCAAAATAACAAAAAAGAGAGATTCTCTTGCTAATTTTAAGGTTTCTCCTATGTGATTTTATGCGCTTGAGAGAGAGAGAGAGAGAGAGAGAGAGAGAGAGAGAGAGAGAGAGAGAGAGAGAGAGAGAGAGAGAGAGAGAGAGAGAAAATACTTAATGAAGTTTTTTCGTTGATTAAAGGTGTGGAGAAAAGAGGTAAAAGGTGCATGAGCCCTTAAGGACACTCCAAGGGCATGCTCTCTTTTCTAATATAATTCCTTCTAGAGGCTTCACAAGTTCCATATTGTGATACATCTTCAAGGCCACTCTAAGGCATTGTTCTCTCTCTAACATAGTGAATCAAATTGGTTGTTCTCTACATGTTGTGCATGAGAGGGGAAGCCTTACTTTTGAATTGATTCCTTAATGTAATAAGAAAGATTTTTATTTTAAGTTTAACCTATCATGGGTAATACGGACAAGGCCTTTAACCTCTTTTTGCAAAATTTATGTTTCATCTCCCATGATACATAGGTCATTTGATGTGGGTAATACTATTGTTTTTACAAATCAAAATTTGTGCTAGGTGTTGTTGGGATATATATTTTCTTTGTCACATCTCTGTGAGTAAATTATGAATGTGAATTCATGATGTGTCATCACCATAGGTTTCATACTAGTGTTATATGAAACCTATAGCACTAGCATAGTAGTGTTACAAGTTTCATACTAGTGTTATATTGTACACACATGCAAAATCCAATTAATTTATTAATAAAGACCCATGCTTGCAAGGTCGCACACATTGTGACACAATAGGTAGATAGAATTTCTATAAATACAGATGGGTGGCACAAAAAGTGACATAAGTTTTCATGTTATGATTTTGACATTGGAGGGTGTCAATATGGAGGATCTTTTCATGTCATTTTGACATTATCGGAGGATGTTTTTTTAAATAAGAAAAGTAAATTTCTCGCTTTATACCAACCGGCTTGATTTTGGATAGGCGTCGTGGACGTTTTTAGCTATTTTGGATGTAGAAAACATGTGAAAATATTTCCCAACCGTCAAAGTTACATGTAAACAATGAAAAACTTGCTAGTCTCATCCTTTTCTCGTCAAATTTGACAAACAAGGGTGCTCATCAAAAGGAAACCCTGGTACCAACTTTCTAAAGCATTATAGGCTTGATACGAAAGTATCTTTTGAGGAACTAAAGTAGACATTGAAACAATTGATATTGATGAAGAACATTATTTTCAAGCAAAGCAATGATGGATGGGTCACACAAATCAATAAACATGTGATAAGATGTGCAAAAAGGATATGTTCTTTCAAAGTTGAGCGTAAAAAAATGTACATGGTTTAGAGTAAAGTAACCTAGAAGAAGAGCTATTGTTTGTCAAAATAAACATACCCACAGTTTTGAAGGGCCCGACTGTGTGCTAGGATATGACTTCAGTGCAAAAAGGTGGTGTTCAAATGTATCCTTCAAAGGAATTATAGTATGAGTAGGTTCCATGTTTTAGGAGTTAACAATTTTAATAGCACAAAGTGCTACATTTGTTTTGGCTAAATCTCAAATATTATGATAAGTGTGCATGAGGAGAGCTCTTGAATTTTGTGGTAGAGTGTACGAGCATGTATAACTTCTTAGCTTCAACTCTCCATATTTGTGATATAAAAATGCTAAGGTGAGACCACAAAGATAGAGCCATTCAAGCAGTAATGAAGTACTCACACTAACAACCCTTGTTTAAAAAAATCATAAGTGGGATGCCAAAGTAGATTGGCCTTCATACTTCATTATCTAGGTTGTTGGTTTGTATGGAGGGGACACTACAAGGTCAAAAGTGAGTAGTTTACATGAGGTTGGAAATGTGCACACTAATGTTTATTTTTTAATGTCAAATTTCACTTGCTAATCATGTTGTAGGTAGTTTTGTTGAGTGGTAATAAGTTTAAGGAAGTAATGTGATACACTAATGTTTATATTTTATGTCAAATTTCACTTACTAATCATGTTGAATTGGTAGCTTTGTTGAGTGGTAATCAAATGTCTAAGTTTAATGAATGTGATGCAATTTTATCATCTAAGTTTAATGAATCCGATACAACTTTATCATCTAGAGTGTGCGTTCTCAACATGACAAGATATCAACACTCATTGAAGATATTGATCTATTAGAGAATTTTGAGATGTTGGTGTTGTTCACATAAATGAGACGCAAAGAAGCACATCATTTTTGAAATGTGAAAGGGGTGTTCCAATTAATCAAAATGACATACAAGATGGTAGAGAAAAGAGAATGCTGGAGAGGGAAAATAACTTGATAGTAGATGAAGCTTTTTACTATTTATTGAGGGGGAATAGAAAGAGACATAATAACATCTTCTTCTCTCCTTTTAAACAAACTGTCCTCTTTTTCTTGTACGAAGGCCCTTCAAATCATTTGAAAAAAACCCATGATGTTTTCAAAGGGCACTTCAAATCATAACCCATGATACTTTACATCCAAGTGCCTAGCTTTAAGTTGGCTACTCCTATTTCAACATCTAACCGCCTTATCTAATGTAGGAGTAATCTTTACAAGTGGCATTAGCCTCCTATACCTCACTTGACGTAGAACTCTAAGAGAGATACTACTAGGCAAATTGTTTTTACACATTTGTGTAAGCCTATTCACTGAGTAGTGTCATGGCTCAACAAGGCCACACATCCATTCAATGAGGCAACATGAACTCGAAGCTTGATTAACAAGTGGGGACATATATGTGTAAAGCAAAAATCTCCAAACATGGAGTTTGCAAGTTTGAATCACCTTGGAAGAAGAGCACCATCTTTTCTCTTCTCATCTTTTTCTCCATGGAGTCTTCTTGCATTATCCTTACCCTTAGTTATCACATGTCTCTCGTTACCTGCTGGCTTTTTTGGGGTGAGGACAAATAATGTTTTTGCTGCCTACCTTCTTTGTGAAGCACGCCCATATTATAATCTTAGAGAGATCTTCCCACTTTCAAAAGGAGTATCTATTAATGTCTATTATAGATTGTGTTCACACCCTCGAGTTGCTTTTGACTAATTAGAAGCTGATGACACCGCCTCCTCCCTCATTTTCTTCCCCCATTTTCTTCCCTTTCTCCCTCACTTTCTTCCCTTCTCAAGTTTTCTATTGCATGAGTTGCTTTTGACTAATGAGAAGTTGGTGACTCATCCACGGCATCAAAAGGTTACATGATAGTGCCTTGCAAGCTCCTCTCTCTCTCTCTCTCTCTCTCTCTCTCTCTCTCTCTCTCTCTCTCTCCCATTCCTTTTTCTAGGTGATAAGTTGTCCATTGGCTTAGCTATGATGTGAAAAGACTCATCTCAGCAACTCTGAAACACACACATGCATGTAAGCACATGGGCGCACACACACGAATGGTTAAGTGTAACAACTGGGTGTGGCATTCTTTCTTTTTTGTCTTTTTATGAGTCACAACTAACGATTGCTTTTGAAAAGCAAAAAAGCCAAAAAGCCTCCAAAGTGTACATGCAATGCTCGAAACAAAACCGGGTTTAGTGTAATATCACCTTTAAATTTTAAAAAATACCTGCAAATTTATAGCTTAAAGGTGCCAATACTTGTAAAATTTGAAGGAATATAGTACAAATATTTTCAAAAATTAGAAAAACTTTTCATTGATAATTTCTTAATTATATATATATATATATATATATATATATATATATATATATATATGAAGGTTTTCCAATTTTTTGAGAAATCTCGCAGCCCATCAACATCATTAAGTCCCACCACGTTTGGGACACCAACCATTTTTGCACCAATCGCCCATCAGCGCGGCGCTTATTTGTCACCATAGCTTGTGTTCCTCAGCTCTCTCTGTAACCTTTCCCACCTCCACCCCCTTAAATTCCCTGCATTTTCTAGCGCTTGCCATTTCTCCTTGCTCTGCGGATTCCAACCTAAGTTATGGCGCTGATCAAATTTGTGCGCTTCACCCTTCTTTCAGCTGAAGCAGAAGTAGATCAGGCAAGCTGAGCTTTTTCTGGGTTTACTCAGGAAAGCTATGTTTTTGGTCAGAGATGCAGAGTTTTGGCTCAGAAGAGCAGAGTTTATGCTAAGAAAAGCAAGTTTTTCCGCAGAAAAGCTCTCCCTTTTCGCCCAGAAAAGCAGTCTTGTAGCCCCCAATGCAGAGTTAGCAAATGGGCACAACATGGTTTTCATGCTCTGACATTACTCTGTCTGCATGAATGGCCACCATCAAAGGGCAGAAACAGGGACCTTCTCCGAGATATAAGAATGGTATTGCAGAAGCAAATGATGGGGGTCTGTTAACTTGCCATGTTCTTCACATGCCAAATTCTTGAGGATGGTTCGCTTGATCCATGTAGTACTACTGCTTGTGGTGAGCTTACAGGTGCTGGTGATGAGCTTACATGTGTACGGCAACGGTACATTCCTCTACTGTAAAACCCCCAATAGGTGCCACAAAAATTGATCTTGTCTAACCAGAAATCAGCAAAGCTAATCTTGTTTAATTAGCAATGAAGTGATAGAAAGTTCCACTGTGTTTGCATTATATGCACATATTCATTTGATTCTTTGTGCATTGCTTTTCCAAACCCTTTTGCTTGCTTTCCTTCCACATAACAACCACATATGCAAAGCCTAATAATCTTGGACAACAAGTAGCCTTAAAGGTAAAACAAAGAAGTTTGGGATCGAACTCATTCAGATTAGTTCATAGATGTCCCCCAAGTTTTGCCCTGGACTTGGCCGTTTATGGCAAAGTGGTTCAAAAACACAACATACCAGGTAAGTGAGAAAAAAACAGAACGGCATTTCTGAAGCGGGACCGATGCCAAGAAGGGTGGGGTGGGTGGAAACTTTTGGCAGTGGGTTTAGAGATGGGGAGGGGTGGAGACTTGATATGTTATGCAACAGAGGCATTTCATGCTACTAGATTGAAAAAGACATGTTATCTGATAAACTTGAAACCCTAAAGGGTACCATATCTGTGATCATGTGTGCCTTGGATAGCTGCTGCACAGCCGCTGTTTAGCAAGGTGTGATCTTCTTGACTAGAGTGCTAGCATTTTGGCTGGTAATGCTGGCAAGTTGCCTGGGTGTCTTGATCAGGGTTTTGGATGGGGGCTTCTTGAGCAGTGGTCCGGTTTGTTGTCTATGTGATGCACCCTTATCATTGGTCTCTTTAGCTCTGTGCAGAAGAAGGACGTGAGTATTGGCTCTAAAAGTCCTGGTCTCTCAGCACGAGTCTTTCTGCCTCTCAGTACTCATGTTGGTAGAGGGCTACACATCTCTAATCTTCAACTCAATGACCTCTTGAAGAGGACCAAGTCCCTTGAGCAATGGAATCTGCATTTGATTGTATACTGAAGCTGAGCGCGGTAGTATGATGTACTCTTCTGTCTCCCCCACTTGCAAAAGCCACTTCCTCTACATCTCCGTATCTCTCAGTGTTCCTGTGTGACCTTTATAACCTGCCCTGTCTCCTGATAAGAAAACAGAGTCCATGACTTGGGGCCTGTTTGTGCTTTTGTCCACCAAAGATGTGAACTAAGTTGATTTGCCTCCTCACTCATGC
The DNA here is from genome assembly GCF_041138505.1 of Cibotium barometz. Lineage (NCBI taxonomy): Eukaryota > Viridiplantae > Streptophyta > Polypodiopsida > Cyatheales > Cibotiaceae > Cibotium > Cibotium barometz. Next base: position 9,911,686 of record NC_141085.1, read on the forward strand.
TGAAAAGGCCTGGTGTTTATCTTCTGCTTGTGCTTCTTAGGCCTGTAGGCTGTAGCTAAGTTCCTGTGGCCACTTGCAGAAGCTTGTCCCTTTTTTGGTGTTCGAGGGCCAATTTTTTGTCCCTGTATTCTTAGCAAAACATGCTCTGGTGAGTCCTTGTTTGTGTTTGTGTTTGGTTTGTGTGCAATTATTCTCTCAATTTGTAAGGCTAGATATATTGGAATAATGCACAGCGGGAAAATGAGACAAGTGCTGTGGAGAACAAAATGCAGAAGTGTAGAGAGAGAGAAGCTGTATAAACTCTGCTATATACACGAAGATCCGATACAATGGGAAGTGGGGGACCAAGGGTGGTATTATACCACCCTCTAGTGCTGGTCGGCCAGCCTAAAAGCAGCCGACAGCAGACTGTATGTCCATGACCAGCAAAAATAACCAGTCGGCCAGCAAAAACCAGTCGGCCAGTAGTCGGTCAGTACAGTAGGAGTCGGCCAGCACACAACTGCCCCACGACCAGAAAAAAATAGGGAAAAACTGGAAAAAATGGGGAAAAATGAGAAAGAAGGCTCCTGGGTGGGCACACCCACAACAAAGGCCCTCACTGTACAGACAAGATGACTGCGAACACCCCCTCTCAGCTCCTGGATGTGGAACCAACCCCAATGAGCTAGAGTGTTGCCGGAGCATTGCCTGAGGTAGAGACTTCGTGAAGACGTCCGCCGCATTGTCCTCCGTCGAACAATAAACAAGCAAGATGTCACCATCCAAAATCTTCTCACGAACAAAGTGACTCTGGATGACTGTAGGTTCCGCTAGTGGAAACCCAATCTCGCCAAGTAACCTCTGCAACCTCACCACCTCACAAGCAGCACCTCAAACAGCCCAGTACTCTGCCTTTGTAGACGACAAGGCAATAGTTGGCTGTCTCTTGCCGCTCCATGAAATAGCTCCTGAGCCAAGGTAGCCTGATGTAGATCTCCTCGTGTCTGGGTCTCCTCCCCAATCCGAGTCACTCCAACCTTGGAGTCTTACTCCATCCTTCGTTCCCCCTCTAGTGTCATAGAAGAGTCCAAGATCCTTCATACCGTGCAGATACCGCAAGATCCGCAATCCTGCGTCCCAATGAGTCTTCAAAGGCGTTTGCATGAATGAGCTCAACAGCCCCACAAGAAAGCTCAAGTCCAATCTAGTGTTTAGCAATCAAATCAATGAACCAAACCGCTTCCGATACAAGAAGGCATCAACCTGCTCACAAGGATCATCAACTGTAACTTTGGTATGCCAAGTCCTGGAACCTGCTGAAGACCATACAAGGCCTTCCGAAACGTGTAAACCACCCCCTCTGAACCCGGAACCTCAAAGCCTAGAGGCTGCTCATCAGACACCTCCTCCCGCAAGTCATCATCTGCCACTTGCATGGCTTTACTACAAGTCCCCTCAAAAAGAGCTTCCTCAATTGCAGTAGGCTCTTTGTCCTGAATGATACGAGACATCAAAGCATAGTTCACGTGTAAAGGTTCCTCTGACTGACGAACGCAAGAATTGGAATGTTCTTTTGCCTACTGATGGCAACATTTTTTAAGCCATTCACCATCTGGTCCTGGAAAGCTTTCCGTAGCGTATCCACATTCAAGTGGTCATGATGAAACCGCCACAAATCACCTAACAGAGAACCTGTAAGAGAGAGTGCTGAGAGTTTGTAGATCCCATTCTCCACTCCACCTTCCCATACAATCTGGCCTGCTACTTTGTCTCGTAGAGCAACAAAATGCTCATCAAACTCCACCCTGAAGCCTGTCTTGCAAACCTCATGCATTGACAAAAGATGAAAACCAAGTGCTGGGATGTAAAGAACACGAGAGGAATGCTTCCCCCCTTTGCCTTTGGGAATAATCTCCATCTTGCTTTCACTGTGAATAGAGATAGTGGACTTGTCACCAATCAGGATGTGACCTGCGTGCCTTCTAAGATCCTGTAATATCTCTCGGGAAGGAGTCATGTGCCTGGAAGCACCACTGTCGAGAAACTAGTCCTCCCGAGTGTCCCTAGCGGTGAGTCCGACCACCTCCTTGCTCGAAGAAGATGAAGCATTTGTGTCCATAATCTCCAAGTGCACAAAAGCTGGAGTCTTCACGATTACTGTCGAGGAATCTGTACCCTTCTCGGTGCTCCGCTTAGGACATTTCCTCCAATAGTGTCCTTTCTTGCCACAATTGTTAAGGTCCTCTCTGCCTTCAAGGCGTCATGATCCAAGTCGGGCTTCTACTCAGAAGACTTCTCCTGTGAAGACTTCCCTTTGCCCTTACTACGTCCTTTTGACCGTTGGCTAGTCAAGGCCTCAGAACCTTCACCCTGTGGAGTGTTCGTAAAACACTCTTCTTGGTCCAAGACCATAGGCACAAGCTCCTCCCATGTGATGGTGCTGAACCTTCCACTGGTGATTAGAGAGGAGTAGAAAACTGAATACTGAGAGGTCAGATGAGACAACAACGTGATGGCCATGTCCTCTGAAGATATCTCCTTCCGAGCTTGAAGAACCTCTTGCTGAAGAGCCGGCAACTTGTTGATGTGCTCCCACATCGTCAAAGACTTTGCAGGATTCATCACCCGATTTGCACTTCCAAGGAAATCCGCTTCATGGGTGATACCTTGTTATACAGAGAAGCCAAATGCTGCCAAATCCCTCTGGCGAGCGTCATATGTTTGATATGATTAATCACCTGTGGTGTGTAATTAAGGAAGACGAAAGAATGCACACGGGCATTGACACGATCCGACAACTGTGCCTGAGCCTCCCGTTCTTTCCGACTAGAGGGTAAAAGCTCCCCGTCCTCCAACTCCGGCCGTGGAACACCAACCACAATGAAATCAGCCAAGTCATAAGACTCCAAGACAGACTCTATCATTACCTTCCAGATGCCGTGGTTGGTCCCGTCCGAGTGTCAATCCACTGGGAATGTGGGGAGAGTAGGGATCTTCACGTGTTTCTCAACCATCTCAAGCAAATCTGCCATCTCAAGGGTTCACAAGGTCTTGTGAAGGGAAGGTGGGTGGGAAAAAAAATGAAGAAGAGGTTGCAAATAATATGCAAGGTGGCTGTCCAACAGTGATGGCCGCCTTCTATCCGATCTCCAAGTCCCGAACAGCCCAAGAAATCTCCAATCAGCACCAAAAAATCAGCAAACCCTCAAGCTCCCACTGTCTCCAAGCTTCAAGCCACTTGGGGCTTTGAATCGGAATGCACAATGGAAAATGGGATAAGTGCTGTGGAGAACAAAACGCAGAAGTATAGAGAGAGAGAAGCTGTATAAATTCTGCTATATACACGAAGATCCGATACAATGGGAAGTGGGGACCAAGGGTGGTATTTATACCACCCTGTAGAGCTGGTCGGCCAGCCTAAAAGCAGCCGATGGCAGACTGTATGTCCACGGCCAGCAATAATAGCCAGTCGGTCAGAACATATCATCAGACGGCCAGATGAAGATCACTAGTCGGCCAGATGAAGATCACTAGTCGGCCAGTACAGTAGGAGTCGGCCAGCACACAACTACAGAAAAAAATAGGAAAAACTGGAAAAAATGGGGAAAAATGAGAAAGGCTCCTGGGCGGGCACACCCACAACAAAGGCCCTCACTGTACAGACAGGAGATGAATGCTAACAGATATATTCCAATCTTATGAAGGTTCATATATGACATCAACAACTGTAGACAGTAGTATTCAGCTTATGGATGAGAGAGAAGGGTTGATAGAGAAGAGTACACAAGACACCCATTAGGTCTCAATGGTGTGTTCCCATAGTCGTGAAAACATCCCAATGGAATGAAAATGTTAACCCCCAAAACATTTTGAAAATGACAGAAAATGCATTCTGAAATGGGAGAAAATGAAAATGAAGAGAGATCCCAACACACTGTCATAATTCCATGTTTTAAGGTCATTGCCTTCCACAGACAAGGCACACTTGGGTGAGCAGGATCAAGTTAATGAATGTGCAAGCTTACAGTACGAGCAGATCTGGCTGAAGGTGGCATATCTGTGTCATGAATGTAATTAGGTGTGTTCTCTTGTTTTCTGTCAAAATCAGACCCTCTTTAGTGAGATGAGAAAGTAAATCTGGTGGGGTTTGTAGCATATAGATGAACTTTACCTATTTTCAAAGCTAAACAGCTGCTTTTTTGCTTCATTTGGCATTGTCACTGTCATTACGGCAGGCTTCTTAAGTTTGCTGATTGTCACGTGCAGATGGGGGGCAAGAAATGTTGGAGGAAAGTGAATCCAGAACTCATGGTTGTCAATGCCTGAAAAATGAAAATGTGAAAGCATATACTGATGTGCCAAGTGCTCTGAAGGGAACTGTAACTACATACATTGATGAAAGACACATGCTACTGGGTGCACCAAAATGCAGTGTTTGTTCACGTGGTCATGAAACCCAGTCGCAGAAACAATCTCTTTCATCTTTCATGCCTTTTCTTCATCCACACAAGTCTCCCTTAGCTTTTCCAGGCATTCCATCTTTATTTAGAGGGTCATGTACTGACCTTCCACCCTCTCTCTCATATCCCATATGCAGGTCACTCACAGGCTTGTCTGCCATGAAAGCATCGGATTCACAACAACGAGAATCCACCAGTCATTCTTTCATAAAAGCTCCAAGCCCTTCTAACAATATGATGTCTCATTATAGCCTTTCTTATTCTCCCACATCATCATCACACGCGTCTCCGCCGACTGCTCAAGGTTATGTGCCTCCTCCAGCTAGTGCACCTCACATTGTGCCCACTACTGCTCGAGGTTATGGCAAGGTGCTGCCTCCTTCAGCTAGTGCACCTCACATTGTTCCCACCACTGCTATGCCATCCCCGTCTCTGGGACATATTTCCCATGCATCACAGAGAAGGCATTACTACCGACATCATCATGCTCCACCGAAGGGTTCCTTACCACCAGTGCCAGGGCCGAAAGCAGCTAATTCCCCTGCACATGGACATCCCAGCACTTCAATCAGCCTGCCCCCTGGTGAGTTTGGTTTATCTCTTCTCTCTTTTGATATGGTCACTGTCTTTTACCGAGAATGTTTTCTTTTTCTTGTTAAACAGTCTTTATAATGTTGATGAGTGGCATGCCTTCTGATGTGAATCTTTTTACCATGTCATGCAGACTATAGCGCTGTTGTCTGTTTACCTCCGCTTACCAATGCTCCTGTCCTGTCACCATGTGGTTGTGTACTGCCAATTCAAGTTGAGATTGAGCTGAGTGTGCCATTCTATGCTCTTTTCCCTTTGATATCCATGCTTGCAGTGGAGCTTGCGGAGGATACAGTACTCTCACCAAGTCAGGTTGAAATCATTGGAGCCTATGCTTCCAATCAAAACCAAGAATTCTCTATTGTAAATACAAATCTGCTGCCTTTGGATAAAGAGTTTGACTATATAACCGCACTTACCATTTTCCAAAAACTTTGGAACCATGAAGTGGTTATAAATACAACCCTTTTTGGCAACTACAGTGTGGTCTATGTGCACTATCCAGGTACTTTGTTGGTCATTTTAACTTGTGTAAAACACTTTCTCAACCCCCCCCCCCCCCCCCCCCCCCCCCCCCCCCCCGCGATCCCTTCTGTAGTCGCAATTTGGTACCTGCCCCGAGTTGGTTTAGTCTTCCCGCTTGAAGGTGTTACAACTTGTGGACTCAAAGTGGCCTCAATACCATCAGGACGGCAAGGGAATTGAACATGGGATCTCCCCTCACCGAGTCACAAGCCTTCACCGTTGGGCTACATGCCCATTGGCTAAATACTTGCTTTTGGAAGCTCTCAGAGTCTAATTTGTGAAAACCTTGATGTCAGGTCTTCCACCTTCACCCCCAAGCGAGACGGAGAGTGGACAGCTGACCGGAACAGCTGGAATCCAGCAGCCTTTTGGAGTTGATGTGAGTAAAAATAGTCACCAAAAACTTGGGATTGGCACTATTGCAGCTATTGCACTATCCTTTGTCATCACACTGGTAATCTGTCTTGGGGCTGTTTGGCTCGTGTTCCTGAAATGCACCCATCATGCTGTGCCCCCTCCGGCTTTTGAGCTTGGGTTACCACCTGCTAGAACCAAAAGATCAGGTATTTATCATATGCCACGCTGAGAGAGAGAGAGAGAGAGAGAGAGAGAGAGAGAGAGAGAGAGTAGATTAACGTATAAGAAAGCCAAAATGACCTATGTAAGTATCCCTCATCTCCATCCATGAAGGGCTTTTGATGAGAGAGAGAGAGAGAGAGAGAGAGAGAGAGAGAGAGAGAGTATAACTCAAGCCTCTAATGGTCAGGTGGCCTCTCCCTCTTATCCAGTGATCGTGGTGGCTCAACCACTCTGTCATTCACCTCAAGTATAGCAGCATATGCAAGCACTGCAAAGACATTCACCTTTCTGGATCTGGACAGGGCTACTGATCACTTCAAGCCAGAAAACATAATAGGAGAGGGTGGCTTTGGTAGAGTGTATTGTGGCACTTTGGATGATGGAACCAAGGTGGCTGTGAAAGTGCTCACTAGAGATGATCAACAAGGAGGCAAAGAATTTATTGCTGAAGTGGAGATGTTAAGCCGTCTCCATCACCGCAACCTGGTGAAACTGATAGGTATTTGTACAGAAGAGCACAGCCGTTGCTTGGTGTACGAGCTTATCCCCAATGGCAGCGTGGAATCTCATCTTCATGGTATGTTTCTTGTATGGTTTGAGGTTCTAGGAAAAGGTTTTTTTGCATGATGGGAATGTTTCTTTGGTCTCATTTTTTGGCACATTAAAAAGCATTGGTTGCCAACTTGGGAAAGGCCACAGCACGTTAATCTCCTATGTAGTTGTCAATGAAGAGATCATGAACAGTTGCCATTAAGCACAGATTTTCCATTGCCATTGTAGTGCACCTTCAATTAACTTTTCCTTGCATTGCAGCATATGTACATGCATGTATGTGTTCGAAACACAATGATTGGGTGTTGTGGCCTGTGGCATGATGATATGGGTTTGGGATCTGCTTTCATTTTCGATTTCTGTTGCTTTGAAAATGTTTTGGATGTTTCGGTGGGGACAACTATGATTTGTGCTAGCATGTTGGAAAAATGCATTTTACTTGTTCTCTTTGGATCTTCCACAGTTTTTTACAGTTGCTATATATAACCTTTCAGGTGTGGATAAAGAGGTCTCTGCATTGGATTGGGAGACACGCATGAAGATAGCTCTAGGGTCTGCCCGAGGATTGGCTTATCTTCACGAGGACTCGAACCCTCGTGTAATCCATCGTGATTTCAAGGCAGGCAACATCCTTTTGGAGAATGACTTCACCCCAAAAGTCTCAGACTTTGGGTTGGCAAAAGATGCTCCAGATGAAGGAAGTGGACACCTTTCTACGAGGGTGATGGGGACTTTTGGGTAAAGTCTTAAGTTTGGATCTGTGCTAGCAACATCTTTGAGGTTCAATTAGTAGTTAAACATAGCTATAATGATTGCAGTTTGATAAAGCTAAAGTTGTTTTTTTTCGTGATTTAGATATGTTGCCCCCGAGTACGCAATGACAGGACATTTATTGGTGAAGAGTGATGTTTATAGTTATGGGGTTGTGTTGCTAGAGCTTCTATCTGGGCGGAAACCTGTGGACATGTCACAACCCCTTGGCCAGGAGAACCTTGTGACATGGGCCCGGCCTCTCCTTACAAGTGGGGAAGGGTTGAGAGTGCTTGTTGATCCTGCTCTAAAGAACAATTTCTCCTTTGAAAATCTGGCTCGAGTGGCAGCTATTGCTTCCATGTGTATCCAACCTGAAGTCTCACATCGCCCTTTCATGGGTGAGGTGGTGCAGGCATTGAAGCTCGTGTATAATGGCTCCATCGTGAACAATGGGACTAGCTCTAGCACGTGCAGTGAAGGAGGTGGTTCTTTGTCTGATAGTGATGTGAGAGGTGGGCAGCATTGGCTTGGTCAGAAGACTCAGTATGCACCAGATGGCACATCATTCATCTCCATTGACTACGACTCCAGCCCCAGCCAAGAATAGGAGGGGATACCTTTTTCGGCATCAGCATTGCCCCATGACTCTGCAAGGGTCACACAATATCATGCTGGCTCTTTCAAGAGGCATAACTTGTCTGGCCCTTGAAGAACCAGCCCAAGCAAAGCCAGCATCATACAAATGAACATATGTTTAGGGTAGTATCAGTGAACATGCCACTCTGGCCCGACATTAGACCAATGGGCTAGGCAGAGATGCATCATGCCATGATGTGATGGTGCAAGGAAACTCATTGGATTTCAACAAGATGTGATGATGCAGGACCATTCATACTATGATGTGCTGATGTAAGGAAATTGGCCATGATGTGATGATGGAGGCGGCTTCATACCCTGATGTGAGGATGCAACAAACTCAGTAGATTTTATCACGATGTGATGATGCAGGATGAGCTGTGACGACGATGTGAAGTTCTTATTGAATCTTTCTTGGGATTTTTCATAGCCTCATTGGAGATGCAATACATAGACATCTCCTGTCAACTGCATCAAAGAAAGCTGCTATGGATCCCTTACACTGGCCGTGTTTTGGAAAAAGTTGGCTGTAACAAGTTACCGACGTTGCGTTGAGGTAAGTATGAGCTGAATTTACAGGACCAAGCGTTTACATGAATGTGGATAACGTGATTGGATGCTTTGTATTCTACTCAGGTTCTCAAACTCCTCAAGAGCATGGACTAATGTGGCCATTATCCCATGATAGCAATTTATCAAAGACTGGACTGATAACATTTTCTTAAACTTTGTGAGCTGATTTTTTGAATTCATTAGTCATGGGCCAAGTGCATACTAATTTGTAAGGCATTCACGAGACCAGTGAACTGAAGCCCTAAATTTTTTTAAAAGTTTTTTACAGATCTCACAAAGTACTTGAGATCTGTATGATAAAGCCTCATAGGGGTATGATAAATTATTTGAGATCTGTATGATAAAGCCTCATAGGGGTCTTGAAATGGCTCATCTTGTTAAGGATAAGATCCAACGGCTTCTGTTTTCAGCATTGTCTCTTCATATTTTTCCTCTTGTAAACCATCCATGCTATCTCAACTTATTTTTAAGTTGCATATTCTTAAATATTGGGGTGTCAGGGTTCAAACTCATGCCCCCTTTCAGATAGTGTGATGTGGTAGTCACTCAGGCAAGGGCGGCCCACCGACAACTCTCGAGGATCTTCTAAGAATGCCTCTGCTTACTTAGGGTCTTTACATATACAAACCCCTGCCAGTGAAAAGGCAAGATCTCACGTGCCCATCCCTCATGGGCGAGGATCCCCCGTCCAATTAAAGATCCTTTTAGACAATTTCTAAGTGCATTGTGCATCTGCAGCAAAGACACAAGAATGCAAAAACATGAATCAGTTGTATATCCTTGGAGAGGTGGTGAGTTTTAATCCCTGGTTTTTTTTGGGTGATTGACATTCTCACATAGGCCCAAACCATAGAGAGAGGATAATCTAATTGATAGGGAGTGTGACATGGAGGAGGGGAGCTAGAATGGAGGTTTATATACTAAAGAAAGAGGGATTAATTAACAGGCAAGTGGGGTAGCCTGCATCCAAAACCTAAAGAAAGAGAGATTAACAGACAACTAAAATGGAGGTTTAAATGGTTATATACTAAAGAAAGAGGGATTAACAGACAAGTGGGGGAGCTAGAATGGAGGTTTAATCAATGGTTACACACACACACACACACACACACACACACACACACAATTTGGGTTTCAAAGTATCTATTTGGTTCATTTTTTTTCTCTCTCAATCAAACAATCAATGTAAGTTAAGAGTGTGAAAAAATCAATCAATCTAAGTTAATGAGTAACTTTTTTGTTAATGAGTGAGAAAAAAGGATGCCCTTGAACTTTTATTGAAAAAATTTATAAGTTAACCTATTTTATAACTAAAATTTCAAAAAATTCCAAGGCTAGGCAAATTTAGAACGGTTTTTATTGGAAAAATAAATAGGTTAACCTGTTTTATAATTAAAACATTAAAAAAATGAATCTTTAAATTCAAGATTAGAACCGTTTTTTTTATAAAACAATTTGAGCGTTGAAAATTACTCTAAAAGGACGGTTTTTTTTATAAAACAATTCGAGCGGTGAAAATTCTATGGGTGTGTGAAGATGCTTATTTGCTACACAAAAATAAAATTTTTAAAAAAAGTTTCGGATTTAATGGGAATAAAGGCGCAAAGATTATACAAATAATTCTCTCGTTATAAGCAACAGGATTAAGCAAGTGCGGCAAGTAACGAATCTCTCTTGCTTGCTTGAATCTTTAATTAGTCCTTGTTTCAATAATCCATCGCATCATTCGACCCTCTGAGCTGGAAATTGCATTCGCCCAGTTCCATTTAAGCCCTTAATCTTGACATTGTGGGTACACAATCTCTCCTTAGCTTGAGATAATTGTGGGTTATTACTCAATTAAGCCTTGCTTAATCACCCAAATTCATAACTAAGCCTTGGTGTGTTTATCCTTTGAATATCTCCTCATAATCCACTATTGTGGCCCTGTAGCTTGATCTGATTGTGGGGCTAATCACCCAAATGAAGCCTGTTTGTGATTTATCTGTTGCCCACTAATTGAAGTTGCAACCCTCCAGATTGAGCTCAATTGAGCTACTGAAGCCCTGCTGTGATTGAGTGAATCACTCCATTCCATTGAGCCATCTTCATTAGATATGGCTAAGGGAGAGGATTAAGTTGGGGCTCTGATTAAGCCTTAATTGTGATTGATTTAATCACAAACGATAATCAACTCATGCAAATCGGTGGAAAGAAGGAGACTCCCATGTTAAAGTTCCGATCATGGTTTTTAATACTGCAAAATGTGATAGGGGCATTGCTATCAGTGCCAGTATTAGTGACAGGGATCTATCTAGCAAACAAGCACAGGACAGATTGTGCAACATTCATGGAGAGGCCAGTGATAGCAATAGGTGGATTATTGCTAATAGTGTCATTAGGGGGCCTAATTTTAGCCATAATTGAGAATTGCAAAGTGCAGATGGCAGCATTACCATGCCTACACTTATTGACAATGTTTTGTCTTGTGATTTTGCTCTTCTGCTTTGCAATCTTTTCACTGGAGATTACAAACAATGGGTTAGCACACAGTGTGCAGGGATATGGGCAGACCTATTACGAGTACAGACTATATGAATACCCCAAGTGGACCAGGCACAGAGTGGAGAACCCTAATTATTGGAGCAAAGTTAAGCTCTGCCTTCAAAGATCCAGAAGTACCATCTGTGGTGCTGGTGTCCTCCCTGCTTTTGGAAGTGATCTAAGCTACACCCAGATCTCCAACCTCACACCTGTCCAGGTAATTTTTCTCATCTAGCTTTGCCTTTTCACTAATTAGGAATTTTGACCTTACTCTACTTCCCAGTTTGAATTTTAATCAAGTCTTAATTATATCGATTTTGAATTTATCCTAGCTCTGTCTTTTCTCTAATTTAGTGATTTTCATCTTAATCTAGTTCCCTTTTGTAAAATTTAATCTACCTTTGCCTTTTCTTTAATTGGTGATTTCAATCTACCTTTGTCTTTTTCCTGATTTTGAATTTTAATCCAGTTTTGTCTTTTCTCTAATTAGTGATTTTGATCTTATTCTAAATCCCATTTTTAAAATTTAACATTGTTTTGTCATTTCTCTAATTAAGGATTTTCACCTTAATCTAGTTCCCATTTTTAAGTTTTATTTTGAGATTTTCTTGATATTATTCTAATCTTTTATTTCATTTCAATTATCAACGAGAGCCTAATCTTACTTTGGTTTTCATCCAATTTTGGAAAGTTATAATTTTGAGTTTAGTGATATAAGTCCAACTATCAAATTTCATTTCAATTCAACAAGCCATTCTTGATCAAAAGTTAAGGTAATTTTTTATTTTTAGGCAATTTTTTATTTTTAGGGAATTTTGAATTTGATTTTATTTTGATCTTGATCTACATGACTTTGATTTTCATTTACAGATAAATCTTGATTAATAGTGATTCCGACCTTTTTCTATTTATTTTTTATTTTGATTTGATCTAAAATTAACTCTAATTCCTCTTGATTAAGAGTAGCTTTCATGGGTTTTTTTTTCCCAATTTCTCTAAATATTATTGATTACAAATCAATATTACCACCAGTGAATGCTACATAGGAGAACCCATCATCATATGCCTTGGGTTCTCAATGCTTTCAGAAAACAAGTTTTGGGAAAGTGTGTATAAAAAATTACAGCTACATTAAAAGAGAGTTTGTAATAAAAATTACAGCTGCATTAAAAGAGAGAGTGTGTAGTATCAAATAAGTGAGAGGAGATATGCCTACATCTCTTCTTCTCCTATTGATTTATTAAGCTTGATAAGGACGACTTACAATATGCTGCATGATGCATCTAGGGTTGATCTTCTCAATATGTAACCCCTCTCATCATTTGCCTCTTCCTTCTTTTTGGTTTTTCTCAATGCACATTAGCAATCTTTATCTACACAGTTACTCTCCTCTTTCCCCTGAACTAACGAATTGAATTTTGATTTCAATTAAATTTATCATTGGTCGATGATTTTATTTGTTTTGGGCTCCCTTATTAAAGATATGCATAGCTCTTTTTGTACCTTTGTTCAAAGTGCTAGTTTTATTTATTGGCTTCTTTTTATTCTAGTTAGCTAGTACACTGTAGTTGTTGGACTGGAGACAAAGGTAGAAACACACACAGATGTAGCAAGAAAGCAGAGATAGAGAGGCAGCAAGCAAGCTGAGATAGAGAGAAGCACAAGACTCAAAGTAGATTGATGAGAAGTAGTGAAGCACAAGTGTGTAGCATTATATGGTAGTGATGTGTGTGAACACACTTAGGACCGCCGGGGCATTTTTTTCCTCACTAGGAGGTTTTTTCCCTCGTGCGTATGTACACCCTCTTATCTACTCATTTTGGGGTGTGTACTTATGTTTTGTATCTGGCACACATTTGTTCATTCTATTCTAGTGAGTTTGTGTGCTCTCAAGCTTCTCTATCTTGTGTGTGTGTGTATTGTTGAAACCCTAACTCTAATTCCAACAATTGGTATCAGAGCTAGCTTCCTTAACACTTGATCTAGTAGTCTGCCTCCCTCCTCACTCTCACGACCCTATTTAATGTCTCCGATTGCGATACCCTCTTAGGAGAAGAAGGTGTATACTGTAGTGCGTTGTCGAGGTTTCTGTGCAGACGCTCTGGAGAGGCATCATTTTGGATTCGTTCTGCTCGATTTTGGCTGTTTGGGCTGTGCAACGGTAAAGATTTGGTGTTGTGCAGCAGCATCTACAGTGTCTTCAACAACATCGACCACCATCATACTTTCGCCCCACTAACACTCTATTCTCTACTCTATGTTATTTTTCATACACTTTGCAAGTGATTCAGTCAGTTGTTTGGCAGCCATCCAGGGTTGCATCCAGTGAATACTGAGTACTTACAGTGTGTTGAAAGATTTTGCATTTGGTAGAAAGTCATGGCTGGCAGTAGTGATGTATTCAACATGTTGTCTGCTAAGACTTGATGGGACTAACTACCCATTGTGGTCCTATATAATGAGGCATGTACTGGTTACTAAAGGCCTTTGGAATGTGGTCAGTGGTAGTGAAACTCGTCCTGTTTCACAACTACCAGTACAACCAGGTGCTGCAGGTACATCTGAAGTAGAATATGATATAGATGTGGCTCCTCCACATGCACCACCAGTACCTCCCACTGCTTCTCAAACGAGATGGGATGGAAGAGATGCACAGGCACATGCATTGCTTGCACTTTCTGTGAAGCGAAGCATTATTCCTCATATTCGGTCATGTAAGACTTCAAAACAGGAATGGGATGCACTTGCTGCATTATACCCGGTGCGCAATGAAGCACATGTTGCATATCTGCACAAACAGTTGGAGTCTGAGCACATGAATAAGGGAGACTCAATGGATAGCTTCTTGACCAAGATCAAAGATTTTAAGGAGCAGCTTGTTGCTAGTGTGGATGAGATATATCCTAATAGTACATTGGTGCCCACATTTCTCAATGCATTACCAGATTTTTGCCTCTACCCTTAGACTCATGATGACAAAGCGAAATCCAAATGCCCTTACATTTGATGAGCTGGTTTCAATACTCTTGCAAGAGGAGCAGTCTAGGCAAAACATATCTAATATGTGAGATGGTGACCAAGCTTTTGTTGCCAATCAGAAAGGCAAAGGTGACCAAGCTTTTGTTGCCAATCAAAAAGGCAAAGGTAAAGCTTCTTTGCATGGTGGCTATAAGCCAAAATCAGAATCCTCCGGTAAGGATGAAAAAAAGAAGGTGATAAGCCTAAAAAGAAGGGTAAGTGTCACTATTGCAGGAAACCAGGGCACTACATACATGAGTGCAAGAAAAGGCTAGAGAAAGAGAAAAAGAAAGAATCGGGCATGGCTAATGCATGTGCACCAGGTGCAGAGAAGAAGGAATCTGCAAGTTTTTCTCAAGATGATTGGGCATGGACTGCACATTGCAGTTATGACCCTTCTATTCATGATGTATGCATATCAGTGGCATAATCGGATGCTTGGTACTTTGACAGGGGTGTTAGTAAGCACATTACTTCACACAAAAAAGGTTTGTTCTCATCTCTGGAATCTGTCCCCAAGTGCAGGAACCGTCATATGTGCAAATGGTTCCTCATATCCTGTCAAAGGAGTTGGTAGAGTTGTGCTCACTGCTGCAAATGGGGACGCATTTACTCTTTCGAAAGTTTTATATGTGCCAGGCATTAAGAAGAACTTGCTATATCAGTTTCAGCCTTAGCCTTGTCAGGCTTAATGGTGAAATTTGTGGATGACAGATGTACAATTCAGGATAGAAATGATGGTTATTCTATCATTGCCTCCGGTACCTTGTTTCATGGACTATATAACATGGATGTATTTGAGAAGTTGCAGCATGATGCTTGCTCAGTCTCTACGACTAGTGCTATGAGTGATGCAAAATTATGGCATGCACGATTTGGCCATCTGAATTATGGTAGTTTGTTACGCCTTTAAAGGCATGATATGGTGTCTGAGTTGCTAACTCTTGAGACCCCTACTAGACATGTATATAAGGGGTGTATTCTTGGTAAAATGTAGCGGGCATCATTTCCAAAAAGGATGGATCTGTGAGAGCTGTTAAGAAATTACAGTTTATACATAGTTTTTTGGGTGGTCCTATGAGGACACCATCTATTGGGGGATATCTCTACTTCGTCACTTTTATTGATGATTACTCCAAATATAGCTGGGTGTATCCTTTAAAGCAGAAGTCGGAGGTTTTTATGTGCTTTAAGCACTTCGTATCCATCGCTGAAAAATGCATGTGAATGTAAAGTTGGCACCCTTCGTTCAAATCGAGGGGGGGAGTATATGTCCAAGGAATTTCATGCATATATGGCTGAAAAAGGCATAAGGCATCAATGTATAGTGCCATACACACCTAAGCAAAATGGTGTGGCTAAGAGAAAGAACAGGTCTCTCATGGAGATGGCACGGTGTATAGTGAAAGCCCAAGATTTACCTCATGGTTTTTGGTTAGAGGCAACTATGTGCACAAACTATGTGTTGAACAAATTCCCTACACCAAGGCCTTGCAGTCTAAAACTCCTTATGAAGCTTGGCATGGCAGGAAGCTTTTTGTGGCTCATTTGCATGTTCTTGCTTATGCTCTTGTGCCTGAGCAACACACAGTAAGCTTGATGGATAAGGCAGTTAAATGCATATTTGTGGGATACAGTTTAGAAAGCAAGGGATATAGACTCTACCATCCGGCCTCAAAGCAGACTTTAGTAAGTAGAGATGTTGTTTTTGTTGAAAACTCAGTTCAGCCCGTGCTTTCATGCAAAAAACAGCAGAATGTATGCTCACAGGACATGTTTGATTCGCTCGTACCTTTGTTTAATGAGGGCAGCCATATGTAGAGCAATTGAGTGCTCAACCAAGTGCTGAAATTTAGCCTTTGCAGGTGCAAAATTAGTCTTTTGATGAGGCATTTATTGAGGATGTAGTGGATGAGGAGAGAGCAGCCATAGAAGAATCTAGGCGTATGCCAAAATGGCTTATGCAGACATTGAGGGATAGCAAGTTGGCAGCTCCTTTACCTAGCAAAACTCGTGCAAGTTCTCATCATGAAGATTATTCTCATGTGGATCATGTTCTCATTTCTACTTTATGTAATGAGGAGGAACCTATTTCCTTTGAGGAAGCACAGGATGATGATCATTGGATGCATGCTACGCAGGATGAGTATAACTCTATACTCAAGAATGACACTTGGTATTTGACAGATCTACCTCATGGCAAGAAGGCCATTGGTACTAAGTGGGTTTACAAGTTAAAACGCAAAGCAGATGGTAGCATTGATCGCTATACTACAAGGCAAGACTTGTTGTTGCAAAGGGGTATGCCCAGCAAAAGGGCATTGATTATGATGAGACCTTTGCACCCACATCTCGTATAATTGTATTATTATTTGTGGATTCACTTTATGCAGTGCAATGATGGCATTGTTATACTGCAATCTAAATATATACAGAAGCTATTGGAGAGGCTTAATCTTGAAGACTGTAAACCTATGGCTACACCTATGGAGACAGGTACTCGACTTAGTCTTCAAGATACAGGAGACTTTTTTGATGCTAGTTTGTATCAGCAGGCTATTGGATCCCTTCTTTATGTATGCAACACGAGGCCAGATATACAGTATGTGGTCTCACAGTTGAGCAGATTTATGCATAGCCCAGGTACGAAGCATTCGCAGGCTGTCAAGTGGGTTTTTTGCTATTTGCAGGGCATTCAATATTTTGGATTTTTTTAATCCAAAGGGGGGTGAGTCACAACTGCATGCTTTTAGTGATTCAGATTGGGCTGGATGTTATGACACACGAGTGTCCACTAGTGGGTTTTGCTTTTGCCTTGGTGATTCATGTATATCATGGCTCATCAAGAAGCAGCCTACAGTGGCCACTTCCAGCTAGTGAAGCTGAGTACAGGATAGCTTTTTCAGCTACAGTTGAGTGTCTGTGGCTCAGATGTCTTATGGTGGCTGATTTGGGTGGTGTTGGACAGTCGTCTAGCACTACCATTTTCACTGACAACCAAAGCGCATTAGCAGTTGCGACGAGGAACCCAGTGTTTCGTGCTCGCATTAAGCACATTGAGGTGCATTACCACTATGTCAGGGAAAGACTGACACAGCAGAGATCAGCTTGATCTATGTGCCTACACATGACAACATGGTAGATTTATTCACAAAGGATCTTCCTTGTGAAAAGTTTGAAGCTTTTCGTAAAGCTTTGGGCTTACTGCCTTTTCAGGATTGATCGGCCATACCCTGTACATGTTCACATCATCACTCCAGGGGGGATTTGTTTTATATGGTAGTGATGTGTGTGAACACACTTAGGACCGCCGGGGCAGTTTTTCCCTCACTAGGAGGTTTTTTCCCTCGTGCATATGTACACCATCTTATCTACTCATTTTGGGGTGTGCTCTTTTCTTTTGTATTCGGCACACATTTGTTCATTCTATTCTAGTGAGTTTGTGTGCTCTCAAGCTTCTCTATCTTGTGTGTGTGCATTGTTGAAACCCTAACCCTAATTCTAACAAAGTGAAGTGCCATGATAAGGTCACACACTCACTCATAAGAGTGTGTACACATGCTCGGGAAAAAAAAACCTCCTAAGGAGGGAAAAAGTGTCCCAGTCCATTATTAGCGTACTATATAAATGACTGCAAATCCCCCATATAGTGATGATGTGAACATGTACAGGGGATCATGTGGCTAATCGATCCCCAAATGGCAATAAGCCCAAATCTTTGAAAAGCTGCGAACTTCTCTCGTGAGAGAGCCTTTATGAACATATCTACCACATTGTCGTGTATAGAGACATAAGCTAGGTTAATCTCTCCTGCAATGAACCTCTCCCTAACATAATGATAATGCACCTCAATGTGCTTTATGTGCGAGCATAAAACAGTGGGTTCCTCGCAATAACGGCCAATGCACTACTCTATTTGTCACAATGAAGATGGAGGTGAAAAGTTGGTGTTCAACACCAAGATTTTCCACCAAAAGGCATATGAGCCATACACGCTCCACAATTGGTTGTAAAACTTCCTTGTACTCAGCATCACAACTCGAAGTGGCCACCATCGGTGGCTGCTTCTTGTTAAGCCATGACATACATGAATCACTAAGATAAAAGCAAAAGACACCACTAGTGCTCGCGTGTCATAACATCCAGCCTGATCAGAATCACTGAAAGCGTGTAGCTAAATATCACCTCCCTTAGCATAGAATAGCGTAAGGGACTGGGTGCCTTGTAAGTATGGAAATACTCACTTAGAATCATGCAAATGCTTACTTCTAGGACTACGCATAAACCTGCTCAACTGGGAGATCCCAATGTGAATGTCAGGCCTTGTATTTCATATATAGATGAGGCACGCCCAACATCATGCTGATAAGGTTATGCATCAAATGGTTCACCTACATCCTAGAGGCTGAGCTTACCACCTGTCTCTACTGGCATAGGAACAATCTTCAAGACCAAACCGTGTAAGTAGTCTGTGTATGTACTTTGACTATAACATAACAATACCATCATCACGCTGCATAAACTATATGTCCAAATAATATTGCAATGAACCCAAATCTATCATCTCAAATGACATGTAATTCAGCCTAAATTTTCTCCTTACTATGGCATGTGAGCAACATGTCATCAACGTATAAAACGATATTGATAAACAATCTTTACTCCTCTTTACATAGAGGATCCTGACTATTACAAAAAGCATTTGCACAACCAAGTTTGCATTTATCTTCTCATACCATGCTTTGGGAGCTTGCTTAAGGTCATATAAAGCTTTTCTTAACCTTTTGAACAAAACCACCAGGCTAAGATACATAAACCACCTCATGCAAATCACCATTCATGAAGACAGTCTTGATATTCGACTTATATACATGATGAACAAAGAGTCCAAATTGACACTACCCTGAGATGTCTGTGAAAACCTTAGAACATGTGAGTGAGTCCTGAAACAACCCAAAAGATGTAAAAACTTTGTTAACCTTCTCCATAGGGTATAGGGTATACCTTCTCCGCCTAAGAGGATAGCTCAATATGATGAGACAACCAGAAAGAGCCCACCAAACGACACAAAAAACTTCGTTAAGCTTCTCCATAGCGCATACCTTCTCCACCTAAGAGGATAGCTCAATATGAGACAATCCGAATAGCAACTCGAGGAGGTGATGACGAGGGAGTGAGGGCCAATATAACTTGCTTCGATACCAATTGTTCGAGTGAAGACAAAAGTAGCAACATGCATAGATGTAGCAAGTAAGAAGAGATAGAGAGAAGAACAACACTCAAAGTGGATTGATGAGAATCAGTGAATTATAAGTGAAGTGACATGATAAGGTCACTTACACACTCACTCATAAGAGTGTGTACACACACTCAGGAAAAAACCTCCAAAGGAGGGAAAAAGTGCCTTGGGCCATTATTAGCCTATGTCCACACTTTGCTACCATCTAAATGACTATAGTAGTCTGACTCTACTTTTCAAGTTTCCTATTAATTGCTTACACCTTAGTCTAGCTCTATTTTCTTTCATATAAGAAGGAATTATGGTAGCTTTTAATAATGCTTTTAAATCAGAGTGTATGGGGAGTTTTGATCATATAAAGCACTAAATGTGATCAATAAAATCAAATTCCCTTGCTTAATTTAATGATAATAATGATTATGTTGATTAATTTGATGATAATAATGATTTTGTTGTTTTGTGCAAATTTATTCTTGATTGAGCTAATGATACAAATTATGGTGCTTTTGGTGATACAGAGGGGATGTTGTCTAGCTCCTAGTGCTTGTAACATTACATATTTGGGAGTATCACATCAAAAGGAGGGAACCACAAAAAGAACTAACATCAATGCTACCACAATTACTACTAACCAAGCCACTACTCATCATGAGGTGGAACCCACAACAACGACAACCATTAATGCTACCACAATTACTTCTAATCAAGACAATGATCATGAGGCTATTTATGAGGAAACTACCACAACAAGAACCACCTTGAGTACTATCACAATTACCACCAATCAAAGCACTAATCATGAGAGTATGATGAGTGAGACCATCCATGCATATACTCATGATTGCAAGTATTGGAGTAGCATCCCTAGCCAGCTATGCTATGATTGTGACACATGTAGGGCAGCGATCATCCAAGCTTCCATGGATCATTGGAAAAAATCTGGAATGCTTTATGTTGTCTTGGTTATGACCATGATTATCACATATGCACTCTTTGCTTGCTATGCCTTTAAAGAAGGCCAATAGTTATAATTTGGGCCAACCATTATTTTTTTAAATATATTTATGGCCAAGGTTTGTATCCCCTTGTGGTACTCAAATTTGTGAGTGCAAAGAAAATTCGACTTTAATTGAGTGCAAAGAAAATTCGACTTTAATAAAATAGTATGAAGTATAAGAACTACATTTTCTTGTAGTTTTAAAGACTTTTGTCCAAGCTACCTAAATAAGCTACCTAAATAGTAGGATACTTTTGATAGTAACCAATCATAAACAAAAAGCACAACATTTAATTCGCTACATTTTTAGACATTAATTGTTAGTTAAACTAAACTAGGACAACTTTAGTAGTTTTGAGATAAAAGGTGACCTCCCGTGCTAACATGCTGTTTCACTATTTCAGTCCTTTCATAAATGACATTTTTATTTGTGACATGTCATGCCTCTTTGTGCTAAACTTACCAGTTCTAAAGAGTTTTTAAGGTGTGAGCACAATTCTATAAGTATAATAAGTTGAGTTGTATGATGGTTGTATCCAATGAACTGCATGTTGTAAGATAGAAATACAAGGGACTTAATCTTTGTTTAGAAGAATTATATCCTTCTCTTCATTTCTACAGTTTAAAGGGGGCCTAGCCTAGATATTCTTCTTTTGTTATTAAAGATTTTAAGAGGCATTTAATAATTTCCTCAATAACGCATGGCTCCATCTTCATTTTCTCATCATCTTTCAACACTTCTTTATGAGTTTTTTTTTAAATGTTTGGAATTAGGATATTAGTGGCAAGGGGCCGATGGTTCAAAGTTAGGAATTAATTTAAAATCCTCTTCACTCTCATGACTAAGAGTGCATGGTAATCAGGTTAAAATGCCACTTCACTAACTTACATTATTTGGATAGACTATGAAGCTGTACATACTCCTCAAAACTCTTGTAAAATACACCTTGCACTATAAATATACCACCAAATTCAGCTCAACGGCCAATAGGAAGCGTAGATTCTTTGAATTATAATGAATGATTAAGCTAGCATGAGGCTAAGGATTATATTTAAGTCTTGGCTAGAACACAAACCACTTGTAGATAATTCAATTATAAAGAGCTTTGGGTCTTCTTATTGAAGCATTTGAGAATACATATTGTGTATATGTGTGTGCCTTCTATGTTTCACATTTTTATATACTTTGGTGCACGTTACTCCCCACCCCAACCTAGGGGTGCAAACTGTCATGAGGAACTTACTAGCTACCAGGTCATACATCCATTAAAAAAGGCTTCCTTAGATTTGGCTTTATAACATTAGCCTTACATACTAGATTCTCAAAAAATTTCCCATGGGTTATTACATAAAAATAATATTATGATGAGACGTTATAAAACAAGGGTACAAAATGCCCCTCTTCCTCAAGTAGGTTTCACCCTTAAAAACCTAGATGGTGGGATTTCTGGTAGATATTTGCTGATAGTAGAATTTACTAAGAAGGTAGCAGTTGTTGTTGTTGTTGGAGAGAAGGCTTATATGAATTCACCTTCTTCAACCTAAGAAGCAAGATAATAGTGATGCTTTCCAAGGTGCCCTGAGGGTTAGTGGGAATAAAAGGAAATAGAAGAGAGTCATAAACTATGGGGTGTGGTGGTTGTGAAACGAATTGTGTGTTAGGAGTGGAGGGTCGGTGGTTCTCTTGGTGGCCAAGGTCTTTAGTCAATATTAGGGCATCCTTCTTCTATGGATCTTTGTCTTTATCTCAAGCCATGCTGCCCCTAACCACATAAGGTACATGCGTACCACTCCTTTTCCTATTAATCGACACCGTACCTTTCCCCCAGAGCCATGCAGGCCACTGATCCACAGCCTTTGCTGATACACCGTTCTTTCATCCTTGCTTTGCGTAACGCCCGTACCCGTACCCCACAGCTATATAAACCCCGCCGGGGTGCTCCATGGGCAACATGCATTTCTGCGTAGCGTATGCTCTGTTGTGCCGCCATCCGTACCGCCGTCCATCCTCGTGCAGCGTACTTGCTGTAGTACAGCCGCCCCTTGCAGCCACCCCACACCGCCTTATTTGCTTCTTTTCAGATAAGGCAATTTTCCTCTCTATCCCCCTCTTGCTAGGAGAGACAATGTCCTTAACTCTTCTCCCCCCCCGTGTGAAGAGACTTACAGCAACCCTCAGCCCTTCTCCCCTTTTGCAAAATGTTTTTGTGTTAAGGATATCTCACAATCCCCCCCATTTGCGTGGACTTTAGTAAGAGGTTTTTGCCTTAAGAGAGGGTTCATGCGCTATAGTCTTTTGCTCATACGATGAGCAAACGATCTCAAAATTGAGATCCGACTGAAGCGTTTCGTCGACCGCGACCGCGAGCCTTACAAGACGACGTCCAAGATGGCCCCTTCTCGGAAACGTCATAATATTGCCTCCTCGGGAGGAGCGCGCAACAACAAGATTAGAGAAGATGCTCTCGATGCAGCTCCAACCCTCCCTTTACAAGCTCCTCAAGGAAATGGTGGCCAGGTTAGCTTGGTTATCTTTTAAAGAAGAGTTTTTTTTATATTAGTGTTAATAAATGTGTATCTTTTCCTTTTAAAATAATGACATAAAATTGTATGAAGTTACGAATTGTGTGATGTTGTATTCAATAAATTGTGTGAAGTTACGAATTGTGTGATGCTGTATTCAATAAATTGCATTGAAATTGTTATCTTTAAAGAGTGCAAGTTTTTCTTGGCTTCAACACTAACTCTGTTTCGTGCTTGTGTAGCCGGGCGGCGTCGTTAGCAAAGCCTGGGAATGGCCCAAGGTATCCCTGATACCATTGGGAGAATAAGTTCGCCAATTGAGGCGAGAGATTATGATGCTGCCTAGTTCTGAGGGCCCATGCTAGTGCGGTAAATAAGCCCACCCTAGTGTGCAGATATCCCTCTGAGGGGCGGGAGGATCGAGCGATGGAGCCTAAGAGGGTGACAGGCCGGCTTGAGTCGCCAGTGGCCCGATGAGGTGTATGGTCCCATAGAGTTTTGCCCAGCATGTAGAGGTTGGAAGGCCGAATTCTTGATCATCGATAGTAAAAAGGAAAAGAATAAGAGAGCTGGTTTGGCTTGTATGGAATTGATTCATGTATAAACTTTTTATATATATATCTTGTCTTTGGCATGATTGTATTGTGGAAAAAGACTGTTTTAACAAACCTTGTGAAAAGGGCCTTAATTAAGGAACATGTTTATTTATGTCAAACAGTGTGGTAGGATAAATTAGACAACAAATTGACGTGTGAGTAGGGTGGAAAGTGGGAGGATGGAATGCCCTGACGGCACCATCCTACAAACGGGTGGACCCGATTAGTCGGGTAGCTTTCCAACAGATAAGCCCTATGCTATATAAATAGGTTCTTGGGCAACTCTATTCTAGAAGACTAGGCCAGCGGCGGCTGTGCCTTGCATGGATGAGGAAAAAAGCATTGCCTCTAGAAATCAAGTCTAGTAGTTGCCCAATTTATGACCAATTACCCTATGGGTCTGAAAAGATGTCTCATCACCCTTAAATCACATCACAAGGGCAAGAGCCTTCTTAACCCGTGAAATAGCAGTCTATTATTTCACGGATTCAACACCAACCCTTCGGTAGAAATAACACTGCATTTTATCGCATTCCGATGTTTGGGGTATGCTATAGCTACACACTCACACTTATTTTAACTCAAAACATCACACAAAACTCTGCTATTTCATAGATTTATAACCTGCACTTTCACGGGCTAAGCCTTTCATGGCTTAAGCTCTTCATGAACTAACACTTCACGGCTTAAGCCTTCACACCTGCACCTTCACGACTTAAGCTCTCACATCTGCAACTTCACGTCTTAACACTGCTTCTCGACTAACACTCATACACTCTGTTATTACTCACCCCACTAACATACTTCTCATCACGCATCACATACACACACACACAAATACACCCAAAAAAAGAGGAGGACCACGAGCTCCTACCAATCATTATGACTGACGCTCTTTCCAATGTTACAAATGACCTCCTCCATTACACCAGAACTAGAAGTCAAAGAGACTCCGGTCTTGACCCAAACCAGTACCATAGGGTCACTCGTGGAACGAAGAAAGAGAGCACCACATGGCACTAAGCTCAGCTATCTGGGGCCATATGCACAAAAGTTTCAGGGATCTGCGATCAGCAGACATATAGACATTACATGGGAAGATCACGCTCTAGTACCACAGTCCCGAGTGTCTACAAATATTGGAGGATACAGAGGTCAAGGGTAAGCTGGAGAAAGTGGGTCTTGGCAGAATGGCCGAAAGCCTTCCCCGTAACATCAACATAGATTTATGTGTGGAATACCTCAAATCATATGATAAATCCACTAAGAGAGGTACTGTAACAAAGGCACATGGCACCGGAGAACATGTCCTCCTCTCAAAAGAACTGATACGCGATGCTTTGCAGTTGCCCCCACCAATCCAAACACATATTCACAATATTGAAAAGATGCCCATGGAAGATATGCTAAAAAGGATTTCCCATAACTCCAATGGGGCAGAGTATGACCATATATGTGATGAAGTAAATGCAAAAGCTTGCAGAGCAATGTCTATGATGATGCAGGTGAAGCTAGTTGACACGTACAATAGGGTTCCACTTAACAGTATAACCAAGGTACACCAAGGTACATGAAGAAAAAGAGGAAGACTATGCACATGGTACATCCATAGAGAGATGAATAATTACCTAAAGTCACACCAATCAAAGGTGTGCAATACCTATCTACTTACCAAGGTTCTAAGTCACGTAGCTAACCTTCCAATTCCTGAAGGCACGCCAAAAGCACAGGTACCACAAGCTACAATGTCTCTAGAGCCACCAACCATCATTACTGAAGAGCTACAGGAAGGACAAGCCCTCTTAAAGGAGACAAAGGAGATAATGCAGGAGCTAAAGAAGGGGAAGCAGACAAACAAAGGCAAAAAGATGAGGGGCATAATTCCAACAGTTACTGGAGGAATCCTGGCACTTGGATGCAGAAATAGCACAAGATATTGCATCATATTAGCAGGTGCTAGAGCAGCACAAAGCATGGGGAATAAAACTACCCGATATACCAGTAAGGATAGTTTCGGAGTTACCTCTTCACACGGCCCCTCCCAATCCGCCATAAATGGCATTCAAGAACCTCTCACCACTGCGACTTTATTCTCTCAGATCAACCATTTTCAACAGAGATTGGTGCAGAAAAGGCCCCAGAGGAAGTAGTACACCACAAAAAGATGTTAGTAAAAGAAATGAAGAGGCTACATCCGCACATCCAGAGGCCACAATGAAAAGCCAAGAAGCTGAGAAAAGGAAGAGAACAGAAGAACCTACAAGCCCAAGCAAGCGACAACCTATACTGCTTCCCGAAGACTAACACTCATAAACTCTGTTATTACTCACCCCACTAACATACTTCTCATCACGCATCACATACACACACACACACACACATACACCCAAAAAAGGGGAGGACCACAAGCTCCTACTAGTCATTATGACTGACGCTCTTTCCAATGTTACAGATGGCCTCCTCCATTACACCAGAACTAGAAGTCAAAGAGACTCTGGTCTTGACCCAAACCAGTACAACAGGGTCACTCGTGGAATGAAGAAAGAGAGCACCACGTGGCACCAAGCTCAACTATCTGGGGCCATATGCACAAAAGTTCCAGGGATCTGCGATCAGCAAACAAAGACATATAGACATTACATGGGAAGATCATGCTCTAGTACCACAGTCCTGAGTGTCTACAAATATTGGAGGATATAGAGGTCAAGGGTAAGCTCGAGAAAGTGGGTCTTAGCAGAATGGCCGAAAGCCCTACAACATCAACATAGATTTATGTGCGGAATACCTCAAATCATATGATAAAGCCACTAAGAGAGGTACTGTAAAAAAGGCACATGGCACCAGAGAACATGTCCTCCTCTCAAAAGAATTGATATGCGATGCTCTGCAGTTGTCCCCACCAATCCAGACACATATTCACAATATTGAAAAGATGCCCATGGAAGATATGCTAAAGAGGATTTCCCATAACTCCAATGGGGCAAAGTATGACAATATATGTGATGAAGTAAATGCGAAAGCTTGTAGAGCAATGTCTATGATGATGCAGGTGAAGCCAATTGACAGGTATAATAGGGTTCCACTTAACTGTATAACCAAGGTACATGAAGAAAAAGAGGAAGACTGTGCACATGGTACATCCATAGAGAGATGGAGAATTACCTGAAGTCACACCAATAAAAGGTGTGCACTTACCAAGGTTCTAAGTCACATAGCTAACCTTCCAATTCTTGAAGGCATGCCGAAAGCATAGGTACCACAAGCTACAGTGTCTCTAGAGCCACCAACCATCATTACTGAGAAGAGCTACATGAAGGACAAGCCCTCTTAAAGGAGACAAAGGAAATAATGCAGGAGCTGAAGAAGGGGAAGCAGACAAAGAAAGGCAAAAAGATGAGGGCATAATTCCAGTAGTTACTGAGGAATCCCAACACTTGGATGCAGAAATAACACAAGATATTGCATCATATTAGCAGGTGCTGGAGCAGCACAAAGCATGGGGAATGAAACTGCCCAATATACCAGTAAGCATAGTTTTGAAGTTACCTCTTCGCACGCTCACCATAAATGGCATTCAAGAACCTCTCACCACTCCACGACTCTATTCTCTTAGATCAGCCAACTTCAACAGAGATTGGTGCAGAAAAGACCTCAGAGGATGTAGTACCACAGAAAGATGTTAGCAAAAGAAATGAAGAGGCTACATCCACACATCCAGAGGCCACAACAAAAAGCCAAGAAGCTGAGAAAAGGAAGAGAACAGAAGAACCTACAAGCCCAAGCAAGTGACAATGACTGGAAGATGAAAGCCCACTAGATGACCATTCCTTCTTGCATAACTTAAGGGCCTATCACTTCTTTACAGGAGACAAGGGAGGGCCTCGACAGCTTGTTACAATTACCATTTAGTGAAATAGAAGGTGCGGCCTCCACAAGCGCTTCTATCTAGGAACAAGAGCAAAGGGTATGGCACTGTCACTTACTTACTACTCACATGATCCAGGACAGGAATGTCACCCTATAGAAGCAAGTACAGGAAGCTACAGACCAAGTGCAAAAGCTTAAGGAGAAAATGGCTATAACCGATGCTATACACAAAGAAGTCATCATCCTCAAAGGCTTGAAGGTCGTGGAAGAACAAGAGGCAAGATACCAATTGTTAGAAGGGCACAAACAAATGCTAAGAAAAACCGTAGTTCAAAGGATCAAAGAGAGCACGGAGCTGAAGGCACAAGTCAAACAAGCCAAGGAGCAGCTTCAAAAACAGGTGGCAAATGCTAGAGAAAAAGAAGGGCAACATACACAGCAGCTTAAAGAAGCTCATGCAACGTTCCAAGTCAAAGAAGAAGGGTTTACAAAGCAAACCGCTACCCTAATTGAAGCGTTGAACAAAAAGTGATTAACCTTCAAGCTGAAAGGGAACAATTAAACAAAGCCCATGCATAGAAGATTAAAGCTTTAAATGAGGTAATCACTACAAGATCTTTGGAAATGGACCATATCAATCAGTAGAGCTGAGAAGCAGCCAAATATTAGTAGAAGAGCAACTAAAGAAGATTGAAGATGCTAATGCACTGGAAGCATCTGCAAGAAGAGCACAAGAAACAGCTACCAGAAGATATGAAGAGTTGGACGCTACTAGAATGGTACGTGAGGCTGCCATCTCTAACCTTTTGTCGACCAAAGACTCAAGGATTCAAGAATTGGAACGCCAGCTGGCCATCAGGGAAAGGACTAAGAGAACGGAGCCACTAGATGAATTACGACTATTCATCGAACAAGCCGCCTCAGAGGTAGGTTCGTTGCCAGTAACTCCTCGGGCCCCTCCACAAACACTAACTTTGTTTCTATCTACACTAGCCCTCTCTCCTTCCGATCCCACTATTATTATGGGTATCTTTCGGGGGGATTTAGTACTAACTAATCCAGCTGATATCTTTTTTTACCCCTTACATGCCATCGTGCTTAACCTCCGTAGTTGGTGTCAGGGGCTACAAAATTCTGACATGTTGGATAACAGTGTCGATAAACTCAACCTGTTTATGCCAGATGATACACCCACAACACCGGCCAAACTATGAGGTGGTTGCATGCAGCTATCAATGGATCATCAGCCACACGGATGGTTAGAAGTTTATAATACGCACCAACATCTAAATCTTTCAGAGTCCACTCTTTATCATCCGTTTGGTATTATTAAGGTTTACTGCAATATCCATAGACATTTGGAGTCAATGATGACTAATGTGGTTTATAACTTTGATAAAACACATATTAAATATCCTAACATAACTACAGAAGATCTCACTGACCTCCAAGAATTCATGAAAATTAACAAGCCTACCCATCCACCCCCAAATTCAGGTGAGGGTCAGGAAGAAACACATGGCTCATCCATTCCAACTACCTATCCAGTGTTCTCTTCTATTGCAAGTAAGTTACTAAACCCCTTCCCGAGTGCGACTCCTACTGACAAAACTAAGGCAGACTGTATTTTATCTCGCATACATTCTATCCCTCTTGATTTTCCCACTGACACTCTTGCCCCCAAGGAGATGCCGGCACAACCAATTTGTCTCCACCATGGCCATTTCATGAGGTACGTCCTATTCAACCACAAGATGAAATTAAACCTTTCACTGACATCAATATCCTTGAGTCCTTGTCATGTGCAGATTATGAAGGGTTTATCAAAGCAGGCAACCCCTTATTGAAGCCAAAGTTAATGTTCAAGGTATTGATGCAAATCACACCGTTTGAACCAAGCCGAAGAATACAGCCAAATGCTTATTCTGCAATGACATCAAGTTGGCAACCTTATGTGCCCTATCCTCTCCGTGCACCAATGCCCGATTTGGAGGAGCTGTTACCAATTGCAGGTGAAGGAACATTATGGGCAAATGTGGTAAAGCATACAAAGCTGACAAACCCCCACTTAGCGGACCTGCTCGAGATCTGAATTGTTACATTCATGATTAGTTACTATTTCCATAGGTGGCGCAAAGCAAATCCCGTTCACACAAGGGGGGGTTACACGGCCATCATAACAGATGACACAAATCCCCACACATTGAGGATTTCGGTACACAACCAAAATGGCGTAAGGAATATCTAACAATTCGTGAATATAGTTAGTAGTGCCAGTGCTCCCCGCCGCCAACCCAAAGGGTTGATCCACTATACATGCCTATCAAGTGAAGGTTAACCCCGTTATAATTCCATGATGCCAAGTGCTAGGATTCTCATGTTTGCTATAATTTTTCGCTATTTGCACCATCAACATTTTCGAATATTGCTAGTCAAAGGCAGCAAATGCTCACCTGGATACGAGTTTGGAACCGTGCTCCAGATCTAGATATCGTGGTGGCAACAGTCAGATTTCTAAAGCTGATAGTGGTCCTAATAAATCAACCTAAGGAATGATATGATGAATTTACAGTTGAACAGCTCTGATTCGACATGAACATAGGTCCTGATGAAAGGGGCATGATGCTATACTATCATCACCTAAGGTGTCTTCCAGGTTACATGCACATTATATTTGAAAATATGGTCGACACCGAGTTCTAGACGTCACACGCAGCCTTTAGAAGAACCCTAAAAAAGCTTCAATCACGTCGCAACTTCTACAAACATGAGTTCGACGACCAGGTCTTTAGACCTCGATAACAGGTTCTGAGGACAGAACCTACATCAGGTAGGAGGAGATGTTAATCCCATTTTGCATTAACAAATATGTTCCTCCATTTGAGGACATTAATAAGTGTTATGCAAAGGCACTATAAAAGTTGTACATTATGAGATACTGGCCACCTAATGCCTTAGTTAGTAAGTTTTGGGCGCCCAAGTGTGAATAAGGGCTAGTTGTATATAAGGTAATTTCTCATAATGGAAAGACACAATCCCCCTTTGTGCTATGAGAGCTCTTGTACTTTGTCTTGAGAGAGAGTTGAGAGTGTGCTCTAATACATGTGCCTCTTGCATGCATGTATTTGTATGAGAGAGTGAGAGGTTGGTTGCCTTGCATATGTGGTGTGAGCGACTTCGCAGTGGAGGTGGTGTTTAGAGGAGTGGAGCTTCCAAAACGAGCTTGGGGAGCCTCAAGGGACACGAGCTCGAAGCATTGGTAAGTACCCAACAATTGTTGTGTCTATTGCTTCTCCCATTGGTGTTTGTGTGGAGTTCCTTCTTGGGAGGTGCGGTAGCCCATAACACAAACACACACACATATACAAACACACACACACACACACACACACACACACACACGCACACATGTACACACATTGGCATGCATGGACACACATGCACACACACAGATATGCACACTTATACGCACACACGCACTGAAGCTTGTACATATATATACATGCATATGCACACACACAAGCACACACATATACACACACATACATAAGTACACATGCACACAAATGCATGCACATATGTTTACATAGATGCACATTCATACACATTTGCACATATATATGCACACTCACACACACATGCACGTGCGCGTGCACACACATAGACACAAAGATGCACACACGGACACAATCACATGCTCGCACACACATACATGCACACACGCTCGCACATGGAGCCAAATAAATACATACAGACGCACACACACTCATACACACACTAGCATATGTGTACAATCAAAAGACACTTGCATGATGCATGCCCCTATGAAGTCGACATTACACAATCACACATATGTGTGTATGTGCACACACAGTCACACACATGCATGTGTAAGTGTGTGTGTGTGTGTGTGTGTGAGAGAGAGAGAGAGAGAGAGAGAGTTTCTATACGTGTGTGAGGGGGTGTGAGAAGGGAGAGAATGTGTGCATGTGTATACGTGAGAGAGAGGGGTGTGTGTGTGAGAGAGAGGGGTGTGTGTGTGAGAGAGAAAGAGAGAGGGGGGTGCATGTGCACGTGTATGTATGCATGTGTGAGAAGAGAGAGAGAGTGTTTGTGTGTGCGTGTGTGGAAGATTAAGTGTGTGTCTCTATGAGAGGACACACACACACACACACACACACATGCACACACATGAACACCACGCATACATGCACACACATACACACTTGCACATATAAACACGTGTACATACACATGGCATGCACACCACATAGAGTACATACACACACACTCGCTCACATGCACACACATGTATATACATACACACTCGCTCACATGTACACACACACACTCACCTACATAAACATATGCATAGAGTTGCATGTTTGTATATGCACACACGCACATACACACACACATCTACTTAATATATAAATGTGTTGTCCCCACCTATCCAAATGACATGCTCCTAGCGGCCATTTGGATTTTCACACCCATAGCCTCCTTGCAATTTTGCATTGCATTACTCTCCCCATCCCTGCACAGCCATATGTATATATTGCTTAGGACGACCACACTCTCCATGCCCATCAATTGAAAGCCCCACAATTTCCCACCTTTCCGCCCACTAAATTCATACATACATAGAGAGAATATACATACCTATACATACAAGGATAAAACACACACACACACACACACACACACACACACACATATTCTGTATGTATGTATGTGTATATCTATAGGTGTGTATGTATGTATATGTAAATAGATATGTATATATGACGACACACACATGTATGTGCATGCACACACACACATGATACACGTACACAAACATACACACACACTCGCATACTGGACACACGTGCATAAACACAACACACACTCACACCATATACACAAACATGTGCACATACACACACTAGCACATGTGCACAAACAAGACACTTGCACGATGGATGCATGCATGAAATCGACATTACACAATCACACATGTGTGCAGTCACATGTATGTGTGTGTGTGTGTGTGAGAGAGAGAGAGAGAGAGAGAGTTTCTTTGTGTGTGTGAAGGGGGTGTGAGAAGAGAGAGTGCATGTGCATGTGTAGGCATGAGAGAGAGGGGGGGTGTGTGAGAGAGAGAAAGAGGGGGGGTGTGAGAGAGAGAAAGAGGGGGGTGCATGTGCACGTGTATGTGTGTGCGTGAGAAGAGAGAGGGTGTTTGTGTGTGCGTGCGTGGGAGATTGAGTGTGTGTGTGTGTGTGAGAGAGAGAGAGAGAGAGAGAGAGACATGCATACATGCACACATGAACACACACACATACATGCACACACATGGACACACACATATACACTTGCACATATAAACACACGTACATACACATGGCATGCACACCACATAGAGTATATGCATGCACATTTGGACGTACACACACTCGCTCACATGTACACACATGCATACACACACTCACCTACAGAAACATATGCAAGATTTGCAAGTTTGTATATGCACACACGTACACACATATATTATCATTCTCTCCTCGTGCTCAGCTTCCTTGACTTGCCACACCTCCATGCCCTTTACACCCACGGCCACGTCAGAATTTGTAAAAAAGTGTGTCTAAATATCTATTACATATTAACCATGGACAACAAAGGCACAAGGAGAGGAGAGAGAAAAGAAATCCTAGATTTCTAAAAAATAAGAGGAAAAAATCCCTTCGATTGACCCTTTGTATTCCGGTTTCCATTCCTGCTTTTCGCTTCTTAATGTCTTTTACATACTGCACCAACAAGGGTTGAGAACTAGTACTATCTATCTAATTTTTTATATATATAAAAGTAATCTATTTCTATTATTTTACAAAAAGTCATATTGCCAACACGTGTCAAGAAGAGAAGAAAAGTGAGAGGGCTATATGCTGACTGTGTTTCCCGCCAAATTAAGTTACTCTCAATATCGCATTGCAGGAATTGTTTGAAAGCTGTGGACTTAGTATATCACAAGAGAAGCTATGTCAGTGCTCTCTCTCTCTCAGCCTTTGATATTTGAAAGTGTAGTAAGTCACTCACATGATGCTTATGTGTAATCATGCACTTTTATTGTAGTAAGAAGTAATCTACACAGAAAATTGACAAGAGGGGAATCCTGTGCCTTTGCGGGGAAAGCTGACAGAGCAACTGCCTGAAGAGGGCATGGCGGATCATACATAGCAATCCTAGCAATAAACACACCGATGTCTTAGGATGTTTATACCGATCTTTGCACTGTCTTGAGGTCTGACAATATGGGAAGGTAGCTAAAGAGATGCACAGGAAGTGCCTCTCATTGCTGGCTTGTCTCGCTAAGGGGAAATGGAAGGCTATACATAGGATGGGTACTCATATTATTTGCAATGTCTTATCTGGTCTCCGGTAACAGACATGGCTGTCTTATTATGTTGAAGGGATTGTGTTTACTCATGTAAAAAGCCTAACGCTGCACGATCCATGTCTTTTATGTGCAGATGTTCAAGATTCTAATGCATTAAGCAGCAAGATGCGCAATCAGGTGCACATTTCTACTGACAAGCTTGTGGAGGATGACGATAATTTTGGACTAGATTGGTATATGAATAAGATCTTCAAATCCAGGGCAATAAAGGTTCTAAACTCCATAGATGGACGGTGTTGCAAGATAAGATCAATGGAGGATCTTATGATGCACTCCAAGGGAGCAGGCCGGAAACTAGATTACACACAGCCTGTGTGGGGTGAAAGTGGATCCTTTTCCTTTAATACATACAAGGGTAATTCAAGTGTATTAGATGGTACTGCAACTAGTAATGGTGTTGTTAGAGATGGAAGGCATTCAATAAAGGCCATGAGTCAGGCATCTGACGATGAGGATGATGGCATGGGAAAGATGACCCTTAAGGAGATGCATCAGTTTCTGAAGAAATCTGTGCAAAAGCCACTGAAAGGGCAAAGCTCTTTAGCCCCATCCTCACTGCTCTCTTCAGATATCGACCCGAACTCAGGAAGCTGTGCCCCTCCGCGTGACATGCCATTGACTGTGGAAAATGCTGTGCTCATGGGTGGCTTGGAGCTGCATTTGGACTCCTCTACTTCCAATAGTGCAGAATCTAGTGATGATTTCTCTTCCCTAGATGTTGCAACTTCATGCCACAAGTCAGAGCGTGTGCTACATGAAGCCAACATTGTGGCCACAGAGGTTGATTGTGAAGGAGTGGCATCCAAGAAGAGAAAAGTTGTGGCTGATCCTTTGGTGACAACAAAGAGTGTAACCACTGAGGATGATGAATGGACCTTGGAGATGTGGCAATCTTACAAAAAGCAGCTATCCTGTGGCAAAAAACCCAAAAGCCATGCAGTCTTAGAGGCTCAGTCTATGGATAAACATGGCTTTTGTGAGCCTTCTTTGATGCCTGCTGATACATTGGCAGCATGCTCTCTTAACTCAGCCCCAGACATCGATGATTACGTTCTCACAAGTTCAACGTGTTCTCTCAACTCAGCTCCAGATATAGACAGTTATCAGCTAGAATCTCCAGCTGCTTCTTTGTGCTGTGCTCTATCTGAAGATCTGAGTTGGAAGGACAGCTCAATGCCACACAGTAATTTGATAACCAATTGTGAGCCAAATGAGGGGAGTGGTTTTCATGATGAGGTGCCTACCGAAGCTAAAGGCAATGAAGATGTTGAAAGTAATGGAGAAAGCCACAATTACAGTTCATTGATGTGTGAAGGGTCTCTTGTTGGTTCAACAGCAGTCAAGTTGGCTCTAGAAGATGAATCAGAGAGTGGCACATTGATAGGCCCATCTCCTTGGGTGCTCAGATTGTGCACCAAGTCTGTCCAACCAGAGCTTGGGATCATTTCCATGCCACAACAGCAATCCATGAAATTCTGCATCTTACCCAATACTGATCAAAGTCCAAAGTATGCTACATTGATTGAAAGTGAAGGAAAACTAAGAGCAGAAGAGGCTAGGAGTATGAAATCTATCCAAACTGACATTGATGCTGCTGTTTTCAAGCCCTCTGATGGTGCCTTAGAAGTATCTACTAACAGCTCAATGAGTCTTAGTGATCCTGTGAATGATGAATGCAACGAGATCTCCCCAAAATATGAGTCCTCCAGAAATGATCACTCTCGAGACAGAATTGGCTTTTCCAAGGAACACCAACGAGTGTTGGTTACTGTAAGGCACAGCAAAGACAATCTGAGCATGGTTTGCCGACAGGTGAACAGTGAGGAGTCTTCTGAGCTGCCAGTCAGCCTGTTTACTACAGAGAGACTTGATGCCGAAGAGGAGCAGGGGTTGGACCAGCTCAAACCATCTAAGATCCCATGTAAAAGGAAGGCAAGTTGACTTATTCGATGCTTGATTTCTATGTATCCATGGGTGCAATCCCAGCCTTTTTCTTTGTTAAATCTACTTAACATTTTGCAGGCCATCTCTCCATTGTCCCGAGAAAAGCTGCTACAGGCGTCCAAGTTTGGGGAATGTGAACAGGGCTTCCATGACTTGGACAACCGAGGTAATGTTACATTCCCAACTGAAGATCATTTGAAGTGTCTTGCAAGGATCCTTGCATTAGAGAGACTAAGAACATATTAGCGTTTATTGTGCAGGTCCAAAAAAGTTGCCACGAGCTTTCAAGTGCTACATTGGCCGGGGTAGCCTCAACCAAGAATGGGTTGATGTATGTGCCTGGACTAAGGGCAGCATCATCCATGAATCCAGCCCACCTGATAAATCCAGCCAGAAGGAAGAAGCTTTACCTGGGTCTCCTTGCCATAATCGGGAGAAGCCCTTTATTTCGAAGTCTTTATTATCAAAGGTTTCATCTTTATCCCCTTCATATGGGATCTCTGTTGCGGCAGCAGCTGTGGCCGCTACTCCGCAAACACAATCATCATCATCACATGCTCAAAGGCTATCTCTTATGTTGAATAGTTCACCTTCTCCACCTTCCCAGCAAACTTCCAAGCTCAGCAATGCCAAGTCACCACTGAAATCATCACCTTCAATCCCTGCGAAAGGGATTCTAAGGTCAACTTCCCCAGTCTGCCAAGGGGCATGTAAGTGTGAGGAATGTGTGTCTTTGCGGTGCCGTGCAGAAAGAGCTGCTGAGTTCTCTCAACGCCAGATGCATGACATTGAAGGGCTTGCCGTGAAACTCTTGAAGGAATTGAACACAATGCGAAGCGTTGTGGAAGAAAATTTGATCCAGAGCTTTTCGAGATCGCAAAGCCCACGCTCTGCCTTAAGTTTATACCAGGTAAAATGCAAGCAGCTTATCTTGTAGCTGCTTCTCACAGTTTTAAAATGCTGGAAGTGACTTTGCAGATGCTATGAATGCTAAATTGATCTTGTAGATAAGATGTGCAACTTCAAATTTTAAACTCGCATTTAAGTTGGGCTTCTTTAGACTGTCATGATGTCTTAGGCTTTTTCATCTTAGAATGTTGGCTTTCTTATGTGCAGGTGAAAGTAGCTGCCAATAATGCTCTTGAGACTGAGAAAATGGCCAAATCATGGCTGGTGAGAATGGCACGCGATTGCAATCGGTACTGCAAAATCATGGTATGCATCAAAAGTGTACTTATTTGTCCACGTCAAGCCTGCATATTAAGTATAAGAGCTGATGGGGTGACTTGCTTTTCATTGATTTGTTCCTGTTTGGGTAGTATGTTGGAGGGCCATGTTTTTGGGTTTTAAATTGATTTTTGGCTGATTTCATGTTGGCAGCGCATGCAAGAGAGGAAGCTGACCTTTGCAGATGAGTTGGGTGGCCAGCTCTGCCATGTCAAATTGTTCCATTCACAGGCCCATCCAGAACTCACCCTTTCCAATGCTGCTGTTGTTGAGTGTCCAAGATCCGCCTCTGTAGAGGGCTGCAATTCTCGCACAAATGATGAGCCTGCAGCAGATGTAGCTTAGGAAAACAAGAGAGAACAATTGAGGTACTGGTCTTAAATTAGTTTGGAAGCTTGTGTATCTATATGGGCACCACCTACATAAAGTCGTCGTAACTTGGTCCAAAGGGCGCTTCAAGCAGCAAGAAAGAGGACCCCAGGTGCCATGGAGATAGAACTTGTACTTCTGGCTTCACAGCTTCAGAGTTGCTTCGTAGCCAAAATGATGTTGGAGAAGAGAAGCTCGTGTCCAAAGGGCGCTTCAAGCAGCAAGAAAGAGGACTCCAGGTGCCATGGAGATAACTTCACAGCTTCAGGGTTGCTTTGTAACCAAAATGATGCTGGAGAAGGGAAGCTTGTGTGGAAGAAAGATTCCTTCTGCAGGTAGGCGAGTTTGCTTCACCTTGTATCAACCCATGTTTTTTCTAACAAAATCGAGCAGAGGGACATCATCTCACTGCGAGAGGGGGAGGGTGATGGTGATGCGAGCCTCGGTCATCTACGTTGTGTATGCTCTGTCATCTGCTCTGCACGCCCCATCAAGTCACCAAGCGCACACCCCGAATGGCTGGCGTCTCTGGCTGCTCTTCCCCATATCGGTGGGCCTATCACTGCCTGAGCTGCGGTCATTGAGAGAGAGAGAGAGAGAGGGGTGGATGTGAGAGAGAGAGAGAGAGAGAGAGAGAGAGATTTTCGGTAACATAATAATTTGGAAAAAATCCTTGTTTATTAAAAAAAATCGTTTTATTTGGGAGTCATCGAGAAATCCACTTTATCAACACTAGGTAGACTATAACGAATATATATAGATTATGCATTTGCGTGTGTTCTTATACGTTATGTTATGTATGTATTCTTATATATGTATATGTATATATGTTTATGTGTTGTTATATTTGAAAAAAACTTATATATAGAATAGATAGAATATAATGTATAATATGTATATGTTATGTATGCACATATGTATATGTTTTCTTATATATGTATATGTATATATGTCTATGTGTTGTTATATTGGAAAAAAAGTTATATATATAATAGATAGAATAGAATGTATAATATCACGGGTTTTTAAGCGTTTTTATTTAAATTTTTATATTAAAAAAAACGATATCTATTTATGTGGATACTTTTTTAAGATTCATTTATGTTTTTTTAAAAGAAAAATAGAAAGAATGACATGTATATATGTAATCTTTTATTTTGTATATGAAAAAAAGTTAACTTTAGTGGTTCAGTGTGTGTGTGTGTGTGTGTCTCTCTCTCTCTCTCTCTCTCTCTCTCTCTCTCTCTCTTAGTATGGAGGCTTAAGATTGTGGCTGTGATGGTGTTTTGGGTAAACAAAGAGATAGATAGTTTTTTGATGTGAGTGTATGTTTGTTTAGAAAGAGAGGGAGAGAATGAGATGTATGTATGCAGTCTTCTATTTTGTATATGAAAAAAAGTTAACTGTAATGAATGTATATATTTATATACATGGATTATGTATTTATATATGTTATATATATATCTGTGTTCTTATACGTTATGCATTTATAAAACTATGTATATGTTAAGTATGCATATATGTATGTATTCTTATATATGTATATGCATATATGTCTATGTGTTGTCATATTTGAAAAAAACTTATATATAGAATAGAAGGTATACTATCATGGGTTTATTAACGCTTTTATTTAAGTTTTTATGTATCGATAAGAACCTATAGTATGTGGAGAGAGAGAGAGAGAGAGATTTTTATATGTGGATATAATCTCTTAGTAAATATATGGAGACTATAAA
The DNA here is from genome assembly GCF_041138505.1 of Cibotium barometz. Taxonomy (NCBI): domain Eukaryota; kingdom Viridiplantae; phylum Streptophyta; class Polypodiopsida; order Cyatheales; family Cibotiaceae; genus Cibotium; species Cibotium barometz. The sequence goes on from NC_141085.1 coordinate 9,950,818, forward strand.
GAATTCTTCTTTTAATGGTTTTTAATGAAAATTTTCTCTTTTTATGGTTGTCTCTTATATGTACATGGAGAGAGAGAGAGAGAGAGAGAGAGAAAGAGAGAGAGAGATTTCTAGGCTTGGTTTGGTCGTATATGTACATTAACAAGCCCTTGGATGCTAGTTTTATAATGTTTTTTGTAGTATTTGTGACATTGCTATTACCTTTTTGTAGTATTTGTGACACTGCTATTACCTTTTTATAAGTATATACGTAATGTTTAAGGATTATAGGTTTTGTGTGTTGTTATGTATGTAAGGTTTAAGGATTAGGAACCATAGATTTTGACAAATGGAATAATGTGAAATGAGGTTGAGAGGGTGGAAAGAGCTCTCATCTATTCTAATTTGTGGATCAATGTAGGCACTTTAGCTTTTCATACGGTTGGCATATTGTTGATTTGTCACATAGTTTGCGTTTGCCTTGGTCTTTTGTGGTAAGCTACCAAAACTTTTGCTTTTTGCTTAATTATTGTTTTTCCTTCTTAATTATATGTTTATGCAAGGATAAGAGCTTTATCTTTTGAACCTTATGATTTTTTAAATACAAATAGTTAGTTATAGTTTGAAACTTCGCAAAGATCAAATGGGTTTATGACACATACCTACTTACATACAAGCAAAATCTCCGTAAAAATAGGTGCCAATATACGATGCTAGTTATGTATATATATATGTGGATGCATGTTATGTTATACATGTTATTTTTAGTAATCCAATAATCTATGCTTTAAGTTGAAGACACAGTGAGTGCGAGGGAGATATATATATATGTATGTATGTATGTATATAAATATATATGTATGTTTAAGGATTATAGGTTTTGTGTGTTGTTATGTATGTAAGGTTTAAGGATTAGGAACCATAGATTTTGACAAATGGAATAATGTGAAATGAGGTTGAGAGGGTGCAAAGAGCTCTCATTTGTGGATCAATGTAGGTACTTTAACTTTTCATAGGGTTGGCATATTGTTGATTTGTCACATAGTTTGCGTTTGCCTTGGTCTTTTGTGGTAAGCTACCAAAACTTTTGCTTTATTATTGTTTTTTCTTCTTAATTATATGTTTATGCAAGGATAAGAGCTTTATCTTTTGGATCGTATGATTTTTTAAATACAAATAGTTAGTTATAGTTTGAAACTTCGCCAAAGATTAAATGGGTTTATGACACATACCTACCTACATACAAGCAAAATCTTCATAAAAATAGGTGCCGATATACGATGCTAGTTATGTATATATGTATGTGGATACATGTTATGTTATACATGTTATTTTTAGTAATCCAATAATCTATGCTTTAAGTTTAAGACGACACACTAAGTGTGAGGGAGATATATATATATATATGTATGTATGTATGTATATAAATATGTATGTATGTATATATATATATGTATATATATAGAGAGAGAGAGAGAGCTTTATAATCCTTTAGTATGTATGTGAAGATTGGAGAAAATCTTACAAGGGATTGTATATTATGTGTACACAAATATCATAGAAAAAATATTGTTGTTTTTGTTTACTATTTTATAATAAAGAAAATGAGTTTATACTTAATGTGCCACTCTTTCTAATTGAGTACTTGATGGAATTAGGTTTATGGCAAGAATGGTAGAGGCATGTAGTTTGAGGTGTCCTCTTCAGACCATTTCCTTGAATGCTCCAAGGAAAAGGAGAAGAAATAAAAAATAGCAAGCATAGAGGAGTCAAGGGATATGCAACCTCATTGTTATGATGCAGGGGGAGGGAGGCATAGTGTTATGTGTAATGTCGGTGATGCATTGATGTAAGAGTCTCATAGGATTGTTGCAGAAAATGATACCTTTTTTGCACAGAAACAAGCAGCGAAAGCAACTTTGACACATTTGTCCCGATCTAGCACTAAGAGGTCTTGAATTGTCCTGGGTGGAGATGAAAGGATATCTAACAAGAGTGCTAGAAGTGTTTGTTGAGAGATTTCTATAAATAGGACTCGTTTGAAAGAAATAATAAGGAAAATGACAAATGGATTGTATTTCGAGATGTCATTGGTGGCTAAAAGTTTGAATCTTACGAGAGAAGGTATCGACGGTTCATTGCTGGAAATCCCCTAGAAATAAGGTTTCTTATAATGCAATTAGAAGAGTAACATTTGATGGAGCTAACGAGGGTCTTGCAATATCCACGACATGGGCTATGAACATAATTTCTTTTAACAAGGGTCCTGCAGTGGTGGCTAATCAGGGTGTTATGGCAAATAATGAGGCAGTAGTGGTGTGCCTTGATGTAGGTGATGAGGGTGTGGTCAGAAGGGTTGGAGTGAGGGATCCAAGAATATTATCTTCTTTGGCAGGTGGTGAGAGAGTAGTTGCACCACAGAATGGAGCTAATAAAGATACCAGTATATTGGATGAGAGAGGTGTGGTAGATTGTCTAAGAGTAGCAATAGATGGTCAAACAGTAATGGTAAAGGCTGAAAGTGTATTGGTAGACGGTCAGACAGCAGTGGTAGTAGAGGATGAGAGTGCATTAGAATTTGCAAATGAGGGTGATGCAACTACAATGGCTTTCTTTTCTTTCCGTGAAGAGAGAGAAGTATCATTTGCTAATACAATAAGAAAGGACAATCTTAGCTCTCGAATTGCCCTGGGTTAAGATCAAATGATATTTACCAAGATTACTAGAAGTGTATGTCGTGAGATTGCTTAGAATAGGACTATTTTGAAAGAAATAACAAGGGAAATGGCAAGTGGAGTTTATTTAGGAATGTCATTGGCTGTGATAGTTTGAGACTCACAAGAAGGTACCGTGGCTTCATTGTTAGAAATAGGATCTCTTATAATGCGACTAGAAGGATAATGCAATTACAATGTCTTCCTTTTCTACCCATGAGGAGAGAGAAGTGTCATTTGCTAATACAATAAGAAGGGAGAGTGTTAGAGAAATCCCCTCCTATGTATTTGATAAAATAAAGGGAAGGATGTTGTCTATCCTCCATGAACTCCCACTAGTACAAGGTATACATGTAGCTACTTGGCCTTTGGTGTATTCATGCACTTTAAGCCACTCATTTAGGAGGGATAACACATGAGTGTGGGTTTTGTGGAGCACAATTATGGGAAGGTGCAAAGAAGATGAGTCGTGGACCAGTTCTTGGCAAATATTGTTGTAAACATGGACGTGTGTCTCTTCCTTTATTTGTTGAACCACCTGAGCCATTAAGGTCTCTTTTGATTAGTAGAGATACTACAAGTAAAAATTTTCGAGTAAACATTTGGACTTAAGTCATACAATAGTGTGTTAGCTTTTGCATCATTGGGTGCACGAATAGATGAGTCTCTCTTTCGCAATAGTAGTATCTATGTGCATGGAAGTGCATATCATCGGATTGGGTTCTTGGTCTCCAATGATATGTACAATCCTAAGCCACGATTTGCATAGTTGTATGTGTTTGATATACTGAGCATGAATTGGAAAATCGACTAGGTGTCATGAATGGATTGGAATCCATAGCCTTGAAAGCACTTCAATCCATGATGCACAGTTCTAATCCATTTGCACAAGCTTTTCATTTTGTCGAAAGAATGCTGAGTGACAATCTGGGTTTGGAATTGAAAACGACTATATGTGAGACGAAGTACACATCTAGACAGTACTCGATGCCAACAGCTTCCGAGATTACTGGAATCATGATTGATCAAGGTGATGATGATAATCTTGGTCGTTGTGATATTTTGTTGCATACTCGAGAAAGGAACATGCAAACAATCTCTAATGTGCATAGGTACTATATGCCTCTTTTGTATGCTCTGTTATTTCCACGAGGGGAGGATGTATGACACTTGAAAATCCCTTATGCTGATGTACTAGTGAGTGCATTGAGAAGTGGTCAATGTGTGACTCAACGACAATACTATGCTTACCGGTTGCAAATTCGTCCAGTTACAAATGCATGCTTGCTACGTGGTGGAAGGGTTGTTACAACAGTTTATGGTTGATGCCTATTTGCAGTGTTAAAGAATCACGATTATCGTGGTTATGCCATAGTCAGAAAAGTTTGCGTTTAGAGGTTTATAGTGGTTTAGCAGACATGCTTTATGTAGAAGGAAGCAGAAGTAGTATTGCAGGAAGGATAGTGGAAAGCAAAATAGTGTCACCCTCCAATTTTACTCGTGGGCCACGACAAATGTATCATCTTTATAAGGATGCCATGGCAATTGTTCATTCAAAGGGGAAAGCCTAATTTATTCATTACTTTCACATGTAATCCAAAGTGGCTAGAGGTATTAGTGCTTTACTTTCAGGGCAAAGTGCATGTGACCAGTCTGATTTGACTCTACTAGAGTATTTCACCAAAAACATTCATATATGATGAAAAATATCATAAAGAAGGAGCTCTTTGGTAAGGTGATTGGAGATGTGAGTGTCATTGAGTTCCAAAAAAGAGGACTGCCTCATTCACACACGTTATTGATCTTGGATAGTGCCCATAAACCTAAGATTGTCCAAGACTATGACAGGATAGTGTGTGCCAAATGGCCTGACAAGCACATGTTTCCTGCTTTGCATGATGTCGTGTTGCATTGCAATATCCATGGGCCTTGTGGGCCATTCAATCCAAATGCAGTTTGTATGGATAAAGGGAAATGCACAAGGGACTATCCACATGCTTTTGTACAAGAGACTATTGTGGATGAGAGTGGTTACCCTATGTACATGCGTCATAATGATGGAAGAACTGTGGCAGTGAAAACGTGTAATGTTGATAACAGATGGGTTGTGACATATAACCCTTATCTTTCAGTCACATATAATGCTCATATAAATGTGAAAATATGCTCGACAATAGCAACAGTGAAATATCTTTACAAGTACATATACAAGGGGCATGACAGAGCAACAATAAGATTTAGCACTATACAAGGTGGTGATGTTAATGCTGCTTGTGTAGTCGATGACATTGAGAGATATCTAGATGCACATTATGTCTCTGCAGACTATTTGAGTATGATTTGCACAATGAGAAGCTTGATGTGCAAGAGTTGCAGGTACACTTAGATGGTGGTTATACTGTAATGTTCAGAGATGATGCTAATATTACATATGCTTTTCAGAGGAAAAATGTAGGCAAGACTACTTTGACTAAATGGTTTACTTGCATTCAACATCTTGAAGCAAATGATACATTGTATATTGATTTCCCTCAACAATGGGTTTGGAACTCTGTATTGAAGAAATGGACCAAAAGAAAGGTTGGAAATACTATAGGGCGCATGTACTTTGTGGCTCCTTGAGGCAGGTGAGACATACTATATTTGCCTACTTCGTACAATATGCAAAGGATCTAAGTCATTCGAAGATTTGCGTTCCTTAATGGTTACGTCTATCCTTCCTTCAAGGCAGCTTGCATTGCCAGAGGGATACTGGAATATGATTCTAAATGGGTTGCATGTATGGAGGAAGCATCATTGATGCAAAATGCCTTGCAGTTGAGATGTCTTTTGGTATTATATTGTTGTTTTGTGAGTCTTCTTGTTGAGGAATATTGTGGGAGAGATTTCGAGAAGCAATGGTAGAAGATTTTCTATACCAATTATTAAGAAGTAGGGGTCAGTTTACCGGTATTGAACAGTCGACTGAAACTCATGCGTTGTTGCATTTAGAAGAAATTCTTTGTGCTCAGAGACGGGCATTAGCAGATTTTGAAGGAATGCCTGAACTAAATAGAACTGATTTGGAAGTCTTGGGTGGAAATAGATTGCTTTTGAAAGAGAGACAGGTTGATATTGTCAAACAATTTAACCTGTCAAGTGCTATGGAGTCAACATTAACAGATAGTCGACGTATTACTTTCGAAGTTGTAATGCATGTAGTTGCCATAGACGCAGGTGACATTTTTTTTCTAGATGATGTGAGGGGATCGGGCAAGATATATTTGTATAATTGCTTGCTTACGTGATTATGTGGAGAAGGGCATGTTGCTATGGCCACTACATTGTCAAAGAACGTATTGCACATTCTAGATTCAAGATACCTCTGGAGCTAAACAATTCTTCAACTTACAAAATCCCTGTACATGGACAACTTGTAGGGTTTTGAGAGTTTCTAAGCTCATTATTTTGGACGAGGCTCCAATATTTCATCTTTATGCTTTTGAAGCATTGGATAGGACCTTACAAGATGTATTGTTCTCAGATAAGCCATTTGGTGGAAAGTTTGTTTTATTGGGGGGAGATTTTAGGCAAATCTTGCCTATTATTATGAAGGGGAGACGTGAGGATGTTATTAATATAGCATTGTGTTGTTCCTTTTTATGGAAATCTATCAAAGTTCTAAAGTTGACTGAAAATATGCATATTCAATCAAGCAATACTAATGGATGCAATGAGTTTAAACAACGGGTCATGAATATTGAAAATGGAGTGGATTGTAGTGAATGAGAATCCGATGGTGGCACTACCAAGTAATATGGTCTTGCAAAGATTGACCCTTAGCAACTTGGTACATTGGGTATACTCTGAATTTGCAATCACTATGATAGATGCTTCATACTTTAGTGAGCGTGCCATTCATCTTCCGATAAATAGTCAAGTGGATATTGTGAATAAGACAACTTTGGATGCAATGCCTGGTGAGCCTAAGAAATATTTCAGTGCAGATTCAATTCTTGGAAGTAGTGAAAATTCATTCCTATATGTCACGAAATTCAACCTTCGTGGTGGATATCCACCTCACTGCTTGGTTTCAAAGTTAAAAGCTCATGTTATTTTGCTTCATAAATTGGTCCAAGACATGGACTCTGTAAAACAGTACACATATGATATGTAAGGCCTTTTAATCTAAATTCTTGGAGACTAAAATCATCACACTGGTACTAAAGTTGGTGAAAGAGCATTTCTTCCACAGAGATTACCTTTATATGCATGGAGGCCCAACTACCATTCACCATGAGACAGAGACAATTTCCAATGCGACTGGCATTTGGTATGTCAGTAAACAAATCACAAGGCAAAACCCTAAATGTCTTAAGGTTGTATTTGGTGACTCCAGTGTTTAGTCATGGGCAATTATACGTTGCGTTGTCACGAGCACGGTCTCCTCATGGTGTGAAGGTGTTGCTTGAGGATAATGCTAATGTAGAGTCTTCATTTGATGACCTCCAAAGTTATACACCTACGATAAAAAACATTGTTTATAAGGAGACCGTGACGACTTCAGAGTGACAAGTCAATTTTCTTATTTAAGTTTTGCATTTTGATTAATTTTGTTGTGATTTCTTTCTTATACATATTTGCCCATGGTAAAAGTACTTATCTTTTTTATTCATGTTTTAACAGACATGTCTAAGGTTATCTTTACATTAGACATGCCTTTATCAAGGATAGAAGATTAGTTATTCTCTATTGCATAAATTTTCTTGATTATAAAGTATGAAACATGACATTCTATACTGATGTCTGTCTGTACAGAGACACCTCTATGGTCAGCTCCTGTTACTGTGCGTCACGTAGGAGGGATTATGATTGATGTATATAGGGATGGGTAAGTATAAATGTAATTATTAGATCAGAGAGACATGGTATAAATATGTATAAATAATTATATAATCTATTTGTTATACTTTGATCTGACAGTGATACCTTTATGGTGAGAGTTGTCCACGAAGGCTTGGAGATATACGTAATTAGTGTCTCGGATGAAGAGTGGGGCATTTATTTATTTCAGAGAGAGATGGAGTTTACCACCCTTTAATCAACTAATCCCCTTTCCTATAGGCGTACCATAAAAGCTATATTTACCATATCTTATTTTTGGAGTTAACTCTCAAGTTTGTCAAGAAATATTAAAGTAGTTTTTCCTTTTAAAGCATCTCAAACTTTTGCTTCAAAAGCTTCCCGACATCATGTATGTCAAGATCACTATCACCCGATAATCAAGTCATCCGCATAGATGACTAATAGCATGATCCCTCTATTTGTCTTTCTCACATAAAGTGAAAAATCTACATTGGATATTTGAAATCCAATGGTAACAAGATACTCCCTGATCTTGTTTGACCATGATCTGGGTGCTTGCTTCAAGCCATACAAGGCTTTGCATAACCTGCACACAAAATCTGGGTGTGCATCACTCTCATAACCTGGTGGTTGCATCACGTAAACTTCTTCTTGCAAATCACCATGCAAGAAGGCATTCTTTAGATCTAGCTGATGTAAAGACCAACCCTTTGCTGCAGCCATAGCAATGACAGCTCTCACGGTTGCCATTCAACGGGGCTAAATGTCTCTTCATAGTCAATGCCATAAGTTTGCGCATAGCCTTTGGCCACCAATCTTGCCTTATACTTGCTCACTGAACCATCAACGCTATGCTTGAATTTATGCACCCACTTACATCCAATTGCCTTCTTTTCCTTAGGCAAAGGCACTAACTCCCATGTTGCATTTGTATCCAATGCTGCCATCTCCTCATTCATGGCATATTCCCATTTCTTATTTCCAAGTGCCTTCTCAAAACAAGTGGGCTCTAATTCCTGTATTGCTTTAACCATGTAAGCATAATGATGGGCTATATATCCATCATATCTCAACCTCTCACAACAGGGTACCTAACCCTCGTAGACCTACATACACTTGGATCACTGCTAGTAGGTGTCCTTAAAATAGCCCTCGTTCTCCTTACACCAAGCCCTAACCATAGATGGAATGCCAAGCTCTCATCAAGGCTCTGCTCAGAGCCGCTAGAGTCACCATCCACATATGAGTGACCTGCTACTAATAACAGATCACGAACAAAAGGTTGATCTATCTTTTCCTTCCCTTTGCATGATACATGTGTACCTACATTTGTCATCAACCTGCCTGACCATGGGCTAACATTGGATCCATTGCTAGAGGACTCTCCAGGTCCACTAAGCACCTGTGATTGCTGCTCTACATGTGGTGCAGCATCAACACTTCTTACATTTGCATCTTGTGTTGCTTTCACTGTTGCTGGTGCATACCAGCTACTAATCTCATCAAAGACAACATCTTTTCTTACTCGCATCTCACGAGTGGTAGGGATATAACATCTATAACCTTTATGCTCCATAGCATAACCAATAAAGATGCATTTCTCTACCTTTGGATCCAACTTTGTTCTCACTTTATCAGGAACATTCACATATGAAATACACCCAAACACTTTAAAGTGAGACACATCTGGTCTTATGCCTATAAACTTCTATAAGGAAATTGGTCATTCTGAACTTCCAGGAAGGAAAGTTGTTCTTGTCTAGCTTTTCACTGACAATCTGATTAATTCCATCAAACATGTTTTTCTGCAATAATAAAAAAACTACAACAGACAATTTCTATATGCAATCTGTACAGAGCAGTATCTTCTGTGACTACTATAGCGGTACTTTAGCACAACCAGTAGGTCACCAGATCTGACCAAAGTACATGTACATACACCCTATGTCAACAATACATGTGCAAACACTGTCTGCACTACCAAAATGCATTGTTGCACAATAATAACCAGGAGACAGTTCTCAACCACATATGTACCTCGAAGCCTGCGAAGCTCCTCAATCGAAGATCTGTAGCTCTTAGAGCTACTGAGGGGTGTTGTGTTGAGATATCGAGCTCATCTAGTGAGGCGGTGGACACTGATGACCTGCCTGGGGGATAGGCCCCACACTTACACCACTGGCATGGTTGGTGAGATCATGGGTGATATGCGGCCAGTGGGATGACAGGCTGTGTGTGACAGCCATTCTAGAGACTGGCATAGTTATAGCGCCAGCTCATTTAGTTGGGTTCACACTATAGAGAACCCTAGTATATATTTGGTTGAGTACCTTTTCATATTGTGTGTACTCTTATCTTTGTATATCGTGTGTTGAGTGTTGAAGAAGAAGGTTGAGTACCTTTTCATATTGTGTGTACTCTTATCTTTGTATATCGTGTTGAGTGAAGAAGAAGAAGATTTTCAGCCTCTCACCTTGTGTGTTCTCTTTTAGGGTTTTGTGAGTGTATGTGGGCTTGCAAGAGCTCAAGCTCTCTTCTCCCCTGCATCTTTTCATGATATTAGAGCCTGGTTCATGCTAAGGGCTGAGCTGTAACAAGCAAGAGAAGCATAGGAAGCGGTACGAGGGTAAGAGCTTCAACTACTCTTCCCTATTTGTGTTGGCGACTACACCCTTTCAGTAGAGTCTACGGGAGGCACTGGCAAACGATCTCTGATTGAGGAGCTTTCTTCGCGAGAGTAAAGCTATAGGGCAACTATATTGTCCTATTGGACTCAATTTTTCAGGTCGAAAATGCATTTCGGGCACGTTAGGACCTCCGTTTTTCAGAAAGCAGGCGATTTCGAGCACTGCAGGGTAAGTCATCGATTCTCTGCAGAACTCTGTTTTAAGAACTACAGAAAGACAGATTGGTTGTGCAGACAAGGAGGTCAACAGCAGTTGCCATTGGGTGTATGTATGCACATTGAGGTCACTCGTTTGTGACATTTGAGTGCAGAACTCTGTTTTAAGAACTACAGGAAGACAGATTGGTTGTGTAGACATTGTGTGTGCTGCAAGGAGGTCAACAGCAGTTACCATTGGGTGTATGTATGCACATTGAGGTCACTCGTTTGTAACATTTGAGTGTAGTACGGTACCGCTACAAAAAATATAGCAGTTTGTGCAGGACAAACCAAAGTGCTGTTTCTGATAAATTTGTGTGTCTTAGCAAGATGTCAAATGATGGCATAAACCAGATTGTTGCTGAGAAGCTTGATAAGAACAACTTCCATGCTTGGAGGTTCAGGTTGACGAATTTCCTGATGGGAAAGGGTTATTGGGACTACATAGAAGGTGAGCATGAAGAGGCACCGGAGATACCGAAGATCAATCCGACTGCTGCAGATGTGAAAGACTTCAAGGATTGGAACCAAGGAGCCAGAAAAGTTATGTATTGGCTCTCTATCAGTATACAAGACACTATGCTTGGGCACATACAGGATGCCAAGTCCCCCAAGGAAGCGTGGGACACCTTGGTAAAACTCTATGAAACGAATACCAAGGCACGAAAGATACAGTTGAAGAATGAACTTCATACTGTGGAGAAAAAGAGTATGTCTGTGAATGACTATGCATTGAAGATCAAGGGTATTGTGGAATCCCTTGCATCTATTGGCGTTTCAGTAGATGATGATGATAAGGTGGAAGTCTGTCTACGTGGTCTCGGACCACAATACAAGGCGTTCAAGATGTCTATTCAGAATCGAGAAAACATTCCCAATTTCACAGATTTGGTGTCTATGTTGATTATAGAAGAGAAGAGCTTGGGTGAAGACCAACAGCCTTCACAAAACAAAAACAATTTAGAGCAAGAGGCCTTCTACACAAGTTCAGGAAGAGGACGAGGTAGAGGAGGCCGTGGACGCGGCCAAGGAGGTGGCCGAATAGGTAATCAGAATTATGGCCAGTAGCAGCAACAACAACAGTCCCAGAATTCACAACAACAACAACACGCAGGTGGAAGAGGCCAATTCAGAGGCAGGGGGAGTCAAAGAGGTCATGGAAATCGACAAAGGCAGTATAATGATACACGTGGATGCTTTTATTATGGTAAGCCTTGACATGTGTAGGCAGATTGTTATAAGAAGTAGGCTGATATGCAAAATGGAAAATTGCAATAAAACAACTATACATCCTCGAGCAGAAACAATGAGGATAATGAAAGGTTGTTTGTTATGCAGCATGTCTTTAATGCCATGTCTGAAAATGTTAAAGCAGCACATAAAGATGATGTATGGTACGTTGATTCAGGTGCTTCGAACCACATGACAAGTCATGGGGAGTGGTTCAAGGAGATGAAAAACCTTGAAAGACGAGGTTTTGTGGAAACAAGGGATGACACTGCTCATCCAATTGCCCATGTTGGAGATGTGCCATTGTCTATGCAGGATGGCAAAGTGAAGTACCTTGTAGATGTACTTCATGTTCCGAACATAACAAAGAATCTGGCTTTAGTTGGCCAGATGATTGAGCAGGGTTTGCAGGTTCGGTTTAACCCTGATTGGTTATTATGTTAAAGACTTTAAAGACAAGTGCAGGTTGGTTGCAAAAGGCAACAGAGTGGGCAGAATGTTTACATTGAATGTAAACATGCATGAAGTGAGTGCTGCGATATTTGCAAATGGTTCAGGAATTGTTGCAGACATAGACATTTGGTATAAAAGAATTGGACATGTGAATGTGTAGAGAATGAAGTCTATGCAGACTAAAGGAATTGTGACAGGGCTGCCAAAGTTTAAAGTTAAAGGTATGCAGAAAATATGTGAAGCATGCCAATTTGGAAAGCAAACAAAGCATGTATTTCCACGTGACAGAAATGTGAGCAGAAATGCACTAGATGTTGTGCATTCAGATGTATGGGGTCCTACGAAGACCATGTCTATAGGTGGATGCAGGTATTATGTGACATTTATTGATTGACCACACAAGGAAAGTGTGGGTATACTTGATGAAGGAGAAGGGTGAGGTGTTACTCATTTTTAGAATTTCAGAGTTATGGTTAAAAAGCAAACATGGAAATATGTAAAGTGCCTAAGGTCAGATGGAGGGGGAGAGTACTTCTCCAATGAGTTCTCTCAATTTTTGAAGAAGAATGGTATTCGGAGACAGTTTACATATAGATACACTCTGCAGCAAAATGGAGTTATTGAGCGAAAAAATAGGCACATTGCTAAGATTGCGCGAGCATTGATGGGAGAGAAGAATATGCCGCATAGCAATTGGGCTGAGGCTGTTTCTACAGCTTTTTACATCATGAATAGGACTCCAACTGCAGCCATACATGATGTAACTCCAGAGGAGAGGTTTACTGGCAGAAAACCTGATTTGTCTCATCTGAAAGTCTTTGGATGCATTGCATATGTGCATGTGCCAGATGAGCTGAGAACTAAGCTGGATCCAAAAGCTAAAAAATGTGTGTTTATTGGATATTCCCTTGAGCAAAAGGGATACAAGTGTTATAACCCTGCTACACGTGAGTTGAGGGTAAGTAGGGATGTTTTTTTAATGAGATGAGCAACTGGTATGCTGTTAAAAAAGAAGCTATTGGGGCTGATGTGAGTGGAAATGTGGTTGCACAGAATGCAAGTCAGCAATCATAGTCTTTGAGTGGACCAAGAGAGTCCTCATCTTGTGGTCTAGTTCATAGACCATGGAGTGGCAAGCTGCGTCATAATACCAGTCCTGCGAATGTGATTAGTACATCACATAAAGGCAAAGAGAAAGTGATTGAGCCCCTTAGTATGCCTGACATTTCTGCAGGGCATTCTCATGTTGATGGAGAGTCTAGTGGCTCAGAGATGAGAATTGATGAGGATATTGGAGGCTATGAGAACACCTAGTGTAAAGAAGGCTATGGAAGCCATGAATGCAAAGCTGCAAAGATCTGGGAGAGTGAAGAATCCTGTGCAGAGGTTCACCTATGATGGTTATGTGGCATATCACTATGCATACATGGAAAAAGTTGTGCAGGTTGTAGAGCCCACATTGTAGAGCCCACATGCATTGATGAGGCTGTTGGAAATGTGTGTTGGGAGAAAGCTATGGATGAGGAGATGGATGCACTATATGGAAATGAGACTTGGGATTTAGTGCAATTGCCTGAAGGCAAGAAAGCGATTGGATGCAAGTGGGTGTACAAAAGTGGGTGTACAAAGTAAAACATAACAGTGATGGAAGCATAAGCAGGTACAAGGCTAGATTGGTAGCCAAAGGATATGCGCAGACATATGGCATTGATTATGAGAAAACTTTCAGCCCAGTTTTGCCAAAATGGCAACAGTGAGAGTTGTGATAGTAGTGGCTGCGTCAAAGCAATGGTCTTTACATCAGATGGATGTAAAGAATGCATTCTTGCATGGGGATTTACAGAAAGAGGTGTATATGTTGCAGCCACCTGGTTATGAGGATGTGAGTCACCCCGAGCATGTTTGCAAGTTGAAGAAAGCCTTGTATGGCTTAAAACAAGCACCAAGAGCATGGTCTGACAAGATTTCTGAATATCTTGTCACTATTGGCTTTCATGTAGCCAATGCAGATTTCTCGCTGTATGTGAGACACAGTGATAGAGGGGTTGTGCTTGTTGTCATCTATGTAGATGACCTGATCATTATGGGGGACCATGATGCAGAGATCTTTGATGTAAAGATCTTGCTTAGACAGAAGTTTGAGATGAAGGATCTGGGGGAGCTCAGATATTTCTTGGGCATTGAGGTGCTTAGGTCACCACATGGTATTGGATTACTGCTGCAGAGACAGTATGGCTTGGACATGTTGTCCAAGTATGGTATGACAGGTTGTAAGCCTATCTCAGTGCCATTGTATGGTATGACAAGTTGAGTGCAGATTCAGGAGAGAATTTGGAGGACCCTACTATGTATAGGCGCATAGTAGGAAGCTTGATCTAACTAAATATAACATTAAGATTCTCAATAAGGTTTAGTTGAAACATACTCTATGTATCTATGTTGATCTCATGCCAATATGTTAATATTGATTACATGCAGGTTCCTCGAAAGCCGCATTTGGATGCATTGAGACGCATACTGAGGTATGTGAGGTCTTCTTTGCATTGTGGACTATTTTATATGAAATTGGGACAGAGATATGTGTACATGGGTACACAGATGCTGATTGGGCTGGTAGTATCTCAGATAGAAGATCTACTAGTGGCTTCATGTTTTCTTTGGGGAGTGCTGCTGTGACTTGGAGTAGCAAGAAGCAGCCTACGGTTGCTCTATCCAGTACAGAGGCCGAGTACAGAGGTGTTGCTATGGCAGCGTGTGAGGTAGCTTGGTTGAGAAAGCTACTTGCAGATTTGGGTCTATCAGTGGGATAGACAAGTTGTCATTTTCTGTGACAACATTAGCAGTATACAATTGGCCAGGAACTCAATTTTTCATGCTCGCACACGAAGCATATAGAGGTCCATTACCATTTTGTTAGAGAGAAGGTTTGGCAGGAGACATTGACCTTGTTTATGTCAGCACACAGGATCAGGTCGCTGACATCTTCACCAAAGCGTTGGGTACAGAGAAGCTCCGCGCAGATTTAGGGCTTCGCTTGGTGTACATGAGATGGAGTTAAGCTCGAGGGGGAGTGTTGAGATATTGAGCTCATCTAGTGAGGCGGTGGACACTGATGACCCGCCTGGGGGATAGGCCCCATACTTACACCACTGGCATGGTTGGTGAGATCATGGGTGATATGCGGCCAGTGGGATGACAGGCTGTGTGTGACAGCCATTCTAGAGACTGGCATAATTATAGCGCCAGCTTATTTAGTTGGGTTCACACTATAGAGAACCCTAGTACATATTTGGTTGAGTACCTTTCATATTGTGTGTTTTTGTATATGGTGTGTTGAGTGTTGAGTGAAGAAGAAGAAGATTTTCAGCCTCTCACCTTGTGTGTTCTCTTTTAGGGTTTTGTGAGTGTGTGTGTGCTTGCAAGAGCTCAAGCTCTCTTCTCCCCTGCATCTTTTCATGTTGTACCTAGACCAAGAAGGGAAAGAGATGGTGATGCTCTTACCCGGTGTACCACTTCCTTGCTTACTTGTTCTTGTCTCTTGCTTGCCTCCTTAGCTCTAACACGAACCGAAGCTCTGTTACCATAAAGAGAATGTGGGGGGGAGAGAGAGAGCTTGAGTTCCTTGTGCAAGCAAACACACACATAGACACACACACACACACACAAAAGAGTGCAAGACACAAGAGAGATGGATGGCTGAATTTTATTCTATCTTCTTTTCTTCTCTACACCCATATATCTAAATGATAAGAGTACATACATGAAGGGAAAATACTCTCCTACAACAGCATACAAAGTAGTCGATCTATAGTGTGAACCCGACTATATGAGATGGCACTATAACTATACCATAACTCTAGTACTCCAAAGTGGCTGTCACATAGCTTATCATCCATTGGCGGCATATCAATCATAATCGCACCAATTGTACCAGTGACATAATTGCGGAAGCTCACCCAGGCAGGTCATCAATGTCCGCTCTTTGTAGCACTAGTTGAGCTTGATATCTCAACACTCCTCTCACTCTTGCACTTACTCACACAAGCACATGCACCAAGAGCATCTAACACTCTCCTCTAAACTCTCTTACACACCATAAACTCACAATAAGAGAGAAAGAAAAGAAGCATGAGCTAAATTATCACAAAGGGGGATTGTGTCTTTATCCTATGAGAAATTGACTTATATAC
Organism: Cibotium barometz; assembly: GCF_041138505.1. NCBI lineage: Eukaryota > Viridiplantae > Streptophyta > Polypodiopsida > Cyatheales > Cibotiaceae > Cibotium > Cibotium barometz. The sequence continues at coordinate 9,967,113 of NC_141085.1, forward strand.
AATTGGCTCTTATTTACATTTGGGCATCCAAAACCTTAAGTGTGACTAGTTAGGTTTGGACATGGTTAGTTTTTGTCATAATTAAAACCTTTCGAGGGCCGTTGCATGATTCTTATCAAGCCATCTCATGTGTAATGGAGAAATGCTGTTAGTCACAAAATTGGGTTAACATCTCTCTCTACCTGATTTAGATTTCATCCTTGAAAGCTATTGCTTGAGGGATTGTGATATATCTTGTAATCAACTCTTCCACATCTCAACCATACGGATTGCAAGAACAAGATCTATGAGAAACTTGTATCGATCATATCTTCAAATGTCGTGTGCATTTAAGATGGTAAATATCTTAATCTATGGTAATAATACATGATTCCTTTTTCAAAAGGACCTATGTTGAGATCAAACTTCATGCCCTCTCTAGTATAGCTATACACACAATCATCTTTTCCATAGTTGTTGATGGATCTAGAATATTCTTCTAAGCATGTATAGGGGTAAGAATGAACTTTTGTTGTTGATTAAGGGTATCAAACCTACTATGCTCAAAGTATGGGAAATTGTATATAAAGTGTGAATCCCTTTTTCTTGTTTTCTTAAACTCCATTTGTGTATCAGCATGTGAAGTGGGTCGATTCGAAGGGTTCTTGATTGGCTTCTATAGAAGTCCCCATACTGATTGATCTCTAGTATTGGTATTCGGCCATGATGGTTGGATTCTATATCTATCCATTGGTATCTTGCCATCAGCATCTGGTTGGATCTAATCCCATCCATCTGGTTGGATGTAATCCCATCCATCTTTAGTCTCTTTTAGAAGTTATCTTTTCTCAAGCACTTGTCTGCATGTGCAATCATAAATGTTAGAAATTTGATCTCAAGCACATCCGTGCATCCCAGGAGCTCACCCTACACTGAACCCAAGATGGTCACGACCTCGAATATGTACTCATGTGAGTTACCACTGGGTGATCCACGCTATCACCATGCAAGCTTTCTTCAGGCATGTAGCCTCTCATTATCACAATTTATTAAAGACTTGGAAAGAATTCTTATTAGGCATCAACACCAATTAGTCCTTTAGCAAACATATGAAAAACCATTGCAAGTAGAGATCACATTTTCCACTCTTTATCTCCTTCTTGTAGTAGGATGTCATAATCTTAATTCAGCAATTTTGAGTGGTGATAGATCTTCTAAGAAGTCACATTGCCATGGAGTACATATGAGCATGGTGTAAGAGACATGGATCAAGAACAAGATAAAGGTAATCAAGAACAAGATAAAGGTACAAGAAAAACATCATAGTGTCTTCCATATCCATCATCTATCACATTGTATTGTGTCCAAGAGTCATGTACAATTTGCATACAAGAGGGGATTTATATAACCAACCAACCATGTGACTCTTGGGATACCCATGTGACCATTGGGCTCCCATAACCTCCACAAGATCCTAACTCCCCACTAGCCCTCTTGTAACCACTTCTTGATATGACATCTTTTAATAACCAAATCCCACAACTCATTAGCCTAAGCTAATGCTACTAATGCCAGGGGGTGTTCACACCTAAGCTTATGTCAAAATGCTAGGGAATGTACACACCCATCAACACCTCTCTTTCCCTGTGTTTAGTTGAGGGTGTACTATGTCCTATCAATGCCAAGTACATCATGAAAATCTATGAATAAGTAGCTGCCCATAAGGTACAACGCAAGCTATTTCAAGTTATACAATATATCATGTAGAACCACATAAAACTGATGGTAGACCAAGGAGATGGTGGGAAGATAATTTCCACCAATATGATGAAGAGTACACAAGTATATGCTGAGATGAAGAATCTCGTCCCATGGGCACTCAATTGTGCTAGTACCATCTATTTTAATGTAGCCACCTGCTTCTGCTCCATGTGTTTGGGAAGTCAGCTTTATCTCCAGAAGTCCACAAAGTGAGTCCTCCCTTGGGTCCTGAAATTTCAACACCAACAAGTAACTACATTCTAGAAATCATTACATCATTTTCCTCTATAATTTTCTTATGCTTTTAACATTTTTCTTTTGGTTTATATTCTATTTGTTTCTTTTCCTTTACAGGCAACTCAGTGGGAACCATCATCATCATCCTCAACTATGTGAGGGATAGCATCAAGTAGCCCATGTGCATCATTGGCCATGGCTACATCAAGTAAAACATCTACATCTTGAGTAAGGTGAGGGAACTAATCTAGTAGACTATGTGCATCATCGGTCATGGCTACATCATTATAGATAAAAACAACATTAGAAAATGAGGTGGTGGAAAGTTCTTTGCCCCCCTCATCAATACATACAATAGGAGTCGTAATAGACTCAGGATGGATGCGTGAAGATGGTAGCTGCCAGCATAGTTCTCTTGGTTGGAATTATTACGCCATGGACATAAATCAATTGCTCTTGTAATGAGGACAAACTATGTCCAGGAGTAGTGATCAACACATTCTACTATATAAGGACAAGCCTGTCTCAACACTCAGTCTTGCAAAGGTACTTCCTCTTTAATTGGTAGATAATGAGGGGGACAATGCGGGAGAGTGTCAATCCATAACCCATGAAGAACTTTAGGGGCACAAAGGAGATGAAGAAAGTGTCTTCGAGAGGGAGTTATTTGCTGAGAAGCATGATGATGGACTTTGGGTTATCGATGAGTTCATTGAGGAAACTGAAGAGGGTGCCTACTAGGGTGATGCCTGAGAAAACATTAAACATATTGAAGTAGAAGTGCTTGTCGGCTTGTTGCCCAAATATGGACCAAAAGCCACATTCTCACCACCCAAGTGGGTGTCTCCAAGCTGTTGCCTTCACTTCAAAGATACCCTCTTTGATAGTAAGGAGGGAAACATCAAAGGTACCGCCCCTAAAAGGGAAAAACATCAAAGGCCCTCCAAATAAAAAATCAGCATATTCGTCTCACCAACACTAGGAGCCTTGTGGTCAGCAGACGACACGGCTCATAGCGACCTGGTTCTTGGCGGCATCACCGATGAGACGCTTCATGTTAGTGAAGGCGACATAGGAGGGAGAAGTGCAGTTGTCTCGAGATCGATGCCTTGGCCATGGCGACAAAGCAGAAGAAGACAAAATACAGTGAGGGCGGCTGAGCCTCACTGTTCAGGAAGTGTATGGAGCCTGTTGAGAAGTGTCTAAGGGATCTTGTGGAGAAGCAAATGGAGAGCTCAAGGAGGTTGTGGAGGAGGAGGTGATGGTATAAGGGTATTTTCTCCTCTACATTTCTAGTAAGCTAGGGTTTGATGTAGAGGTAACAGGGTATTTCCTCCTCCACAGACTCCATGCTAACTTGTACTTTGACATCCTCACAATACAAGAAGCCATCTTCTTTTCTACATATCAATGGGAGTGCAGCAAGCGAAGAAGAGCTTTGAAAGCCTTGGCCTTGCAAAGAGAAAACCCTTTGAGGCCGCAAAGCCATGGCTACTGTGACAAGCTCTCCATGTTCCATGTTCCACAAAACAGACCACAAGCAGTGACAAGCTCTCAAAACCCTCACATAAGAGCCTCATTTTTAAAGTCTTCGCAGCATAGTGAGAGCCTTTCACGCAATATATCCCCTTCCATTAATCACTAATCCTATGAACAGGTTCATTAGAATAGACAAATGACTCTCTCTCTCTTGCATGTGCGTGCACACTTTCTCTCTCTCTCTCTCTCTCTCTCTCTCTCCTTCTAGAAAGAAATGCTTAAGGATCAGGCATTTGACTTCTAATCAAAAGCTTGTGGGCAATGAGAAGATCAAAGCTTCTCGTCCCACCATGATTGCCAAGTGTTAGCATAGCCTTGCTAACATACAAGGGAAAACATATGCTCATACAACAAAGCCATGGAGGATACATGTACACATGAGCATGTTGTAAGAGACATGGATCAAGAACAAGATAAAGGTACAAGTGAAAGATACAAGCAAAACATCATCGTGTATTCCATATCCATCATATATTACATTGTATTGTGTCTAAAAGTCATGTACAATTTGCATACAAGAGGGGCTTTATATAGCCATCCAACCATGTGACTCTTAGGATATCCATGTGATCATTGGGCTCCCATAACTTCCACAAGATCCTAACTCCCCACTAGCCGTTTTGTAACCACTTCTAGATATGACATCTTTTAATAACCAAATCCCACAACTCATTAGTCTAAGCTAATGCTAGGGTGTGTTCACACCCAAGCTAATTCCAAAATGCTAGGGGGTGTACACACTTGTCAACAACTCACTCACTAGCAGGTAATACAAAACATACGAGTCCATGGTCCACATACGTAATGGCTCAAACAAGGGTCTTCTCACTAAAGTAAAAGTGGGTGCAAGGTACATCATAAAAGTCCAAAACTACATTTTCACAAGAAGGGCACATATAAATGTAACCACACAATGAAATCTAGGTAAATAACACCACAAAATTAGCAACACAAATGCCAAAGGAATAAAAAGAGCCAGTCACATTACCGCTATCCTACATCCCTCTTATTCAACATGCCCGTATGTGAAGTGATGAAAGATAAACCTCCATGTCAAAAACTTTGGAGTAGCGCTCAATTCACTCCATAGAATCCCTTGCACAAACTCCATGACCAAGTTGGAACTTATGAGACAAGTAGCTAATGATCATAAAATAGAGTTCAAGGAAGGCCCTAACCTGTCATGGAAGACACAACCACCAACCAACCATTGTTGGAAAGAGAAGCAGCCAAAAAAGATAGATCATAATAGACATGGTTCTTTGTGAACATATCCCATGGAGGCCTCTACACACTCTCATGGAGAATCCCTCCAAACAGGAAGCTCAACATAGTAAAGTCTACCAGCCATGGCACCTGCTTTCCTTTTCTAGTGTGCACACCACTCATAGTCTTATTCTTCGGGAAGAACTTGTGAATGCATTTGTACACTGGGTCTCTCTGCCCACTAGCAAATGCCTTGCCAATCACGATGTAGTCCTTGTGTGAACCGCCATGCATGTAGAGACACTACCAAAGCATAAAGTGTGCTCTCTCAGAGAAACAAAGGTTTGGCAAAGTTTCAAAGTAGATGTAGACAAAGAAAGAAATAGATACAAGAGTATAAAATAACAAGAAACCATTACTCAGACACCATGATGCAATGATCACAACAATTATGAGGGCAAGAAAGACCACTCGCGCTTACCCCTACAAGCTAAATCATCCTTATTGGCATACAAGTCATCATCAATGTGGTCCACAAGTGGCTCATCAACAACACTAGTAGCTTGCTTTCTTTTTGTTTCACTTGCCAACCCACAAATAAATTTAGGAAAAATACTTCACATCAAGTTTACACAAATTGCTTATCCTTTCATCATAGAATGTGTCTTGAAGTCTTTGTGATGATTGATGACTATGCCACTGTTTTGCAGTTACCTTCCTAGACATAAAACATGTGTTTGGCCAGGATTTTCAGCTCGTCTCGCTTTGAGCTATGTCATTATCAAACTCTACATTGATAGCCCTCCAGTGCTTGTCCCCCCCCAACTTTGCTCAATGTCTTCCGTGACCATGCTCTCCTCTTACAGTGATGTACACAAGGAAACTATAAAACCCCCTTCTCCTCCATGTAACCCTCATACTAAAAGCTTGCTTTAAGAGAGGAAACATCTTCTCGGATTCCACAGACTTTGGCATGTGGAATCAAGCAGCATAAAGGGATAGGTGGGCAAAATTTAGAGCTTATAATCTTTGTCCTCCTTACAATGTCCTCGCCATGAATCATGGTGATATCCCCCTCCTCCCCACTAGCACATGGCTCATTCGCAGTGGTGGATACATAGGGCACAATTTGAAGAGAAGCCTTTCATTGCAATTTGAGTCTCATCAACCTTATCTTCCTCCCCCGCTTCATCCATGGCACTTTCATGTCTATCAACCTCATCCATCTCAACAATACTAGGAGGACTAGCTTTCTCCTCAGTATGGAAAAAAATTAGAAAGCAACCCGCATCGATGTGGGGTACTTCCTATTTTTTTTTCCATTCCTTGGCCATGGCCATGCTCATAGCCATAGCCAAACAATGGGAAAGCACAAGAATTAAGCAACCAAGTTAAGCACCTTGCTTTGAGTATCCCCAACCACAAACTCATGCACCTCCTGGTTAACCTCTACTATCAAAGCACTTGTAGGTTTTTTCTTCACACCCGCATGCTTCCTCAGCTCCTCTATCTTGTGTATGCATTGTGCTACCTACTAATGGTTACGTAGATATCTGCCATGAGAACAAACCATGTAGCAACTTTTGGTTTTATCTCCACAAGTTCCTCAGTGAAGCATCTTAATCCTAGTTCAACTTCCATAAGATGCAAGTTAAGCAAGAATATTCTTTGCATGAGAGCCTCATTTAAGAGCTACAAACTTGTACTCAGCAACAAGCAAAAGTATTTGAAAGGTGACCTTAAAGTGACATTGGACTTGCAAAACAAAGATAACAAGGATAGTGAGCTCCAAAAAAAAGGGCTCTAGGGAAGTTGAGGCGCAATCATGAAGCCCACCTTAAGTTTTTCACTCTCAAGTGCTACATCATGTAGCCCTTACAAATAGAGATTCAGATATTAGACACCTTTATATGAAGAGCTCACAAAAGCTAAAGCTACACCACAAGAAAAGGAAATACCAGGAAGCAAGGAACTCAAGGATTGGCTAGAACAAATGCTAAGCCAAGTAGCCAAAATTGGTGAGTTATGATGTAGCCCTTACAAATAGAGATGCATATATTAGACACCTTTATGAAGAGCTCACCAAAGCTAAAGCTACACCACAAGAAAAGGTAATACCAAGAAGCAAGGAACTCAAGGATTGGCTAGATCAAATGCTAAGCCAAGTAGCCAAAATCGGTGAGTTACCATGCTCTCCAAGGTTGCCATCCGAGTCCTTTAACCTTTCTATTTTGACACTAACCCTCTCATATCTTCATCATAACATTTATTGCACACAACCACTACCACTACATGGCTACTCCATCATGTCATGAGAAACATTATAATCACACCACACCCTATGCACACAACACTTAGTGGCATTCTTCCAATGCACCCTCACATTAGATAATCCAAGAAACATCTTTGAGTTACCTCTTCATTTGATGTGCTAAACTTTCAATCATAGTGTCATATCCTCTATGATGTCATAGTACTAGATGATAATAAAGAGCAAATGCTAGAGTTGTATTGCAACAATAATAACACATTGATACTAGAGCCTTTAAGGGAATATTTACTCAAAGTGCCTAGCAAATGAAGGATGGTTTGAGGTAAGAGCTACAAGAAGACACCTAGAAGCCAACAATAATGCTATCTATAATCTGAGGGTATCATTCTACTCTCTTATAAAATCAACTCTATAAAATCAACTCCAAGCAAATGTTACAAGTAGGCCCTGTTCTTTTTAATGAGCTACACATTGCTTTCCTCGTTAATGATGAAGATGAAAATCTTTTTGAAGATGCCAAACAATTCTTTGGGAATATTGAGCCACCAACAACTTGAGATAAAGACAAATATCCATATAAGAAGGATGCCCTAATATTGACTAAATACCTTGGCCACCACCAAGAGAACCACCAACCCTCCCCTCCTAACAGACAATCCGTTTCACAATCACCATCACAACCACAAACCCTCCACTCCTAACACACAATCCGTTTATGGCTCTATTCTATGAAAGCATCACCATTATCTTCTCAATAAATTCTACTATCAGCAAATATCTACCACAAATCCAACCATCTAGGTTTTAAGGGTGAAACCTACTTGTGTGGAATGTAATAACCCATGGGAAATTTTTTGAGAGTCTAGTATATAAGGCTAATGTTATAAAGCCAAGTCATTTTAAGTCTTTTTTAATGGGTGTCTAACCTAGTGTGAACATATGGCCATGGTATATATAAGTGACTTTGAGATGCTATTGTGAGACTTTTACATGTATTTGAGAAGCTCTTAGCAAACTCATGTGAAGAGAGAGAGAGAGAGAGAGAGAGAGAGAGAGAGAGAGAGAGAGAGAGAGAGAGAGAGTGCTTGAGACATCAGCTTGTTGTGTGTTGTGCCACATGCTTTCATTTGTATGTGAGAGAGTGCGAGTAAGAGTTTAGCATTCCCATATCTTGGAGAAACCGTAGTGAGTTGACATAATAGCAGATTGGAATTGGGAGTGTAGTGATCAAAGAGAAGCACCATGTCCAAGCTCTCGGCTCATGTAGGGAGCTGATAAGTTCCTCATGACAGTTTGCACTCAATTTGGCCTAGGTTGGGGTGGGGAGTAACATGCACCAAAGTCGGATATAAACCACCATAAGCTACATAAGAATGTGAAACATAGAAGGCACACACATACACATAATATGTATTCTCAAATGCTTCAATAAGAAGATCCAAATCTCTTTATAATTGAGTTATCTACAAGCGGTTTGTGTTCAAGCCCGCCAAACCGAGACTTAAAAATAATCCTTAGCCTCATTCTAGCTTAATCATTCATTATAATTCAAAGAGTCTACGCTTCCTATTGTCCATTAAGATGAATTTGGAGCTATATTTAAAATGCAAGGTGTATTTTACAAGAGTTTTGATGAGTATGTACAACTTGATAGTCCATCCAAATGTAAGTTAGTGAAGTGGTTGATGAATTTGGAGCTATATTTAAAATGCAAGGTGTATTTTACAAGAGTTTTGCTGAGTATGTACAACTTGATAGTCCATCCAAATGTAAGTTAGCGAAGTGGTTGATGTAGCCATTTTAACCAAGGTGATAAACATGCACTCTTAGTCATGAGAGTGAAGATGATCTTAAATTAATTCCTAACCTGAACCATTGGTCCCTTTCCACAATCTTCATAATTCCAAACATTTTGAAAAAAAATACATAGAAGTGTAGAAAGATGAGAAAATTAAGATGGATCCACGTGTTATTGAGGAAATTATTAAATTCCTCTTAAAATATTTAATAAAAGAAGAAGAAACTCTAGCTAGGCCCTCTTTAAACTGTAGAAATGAAGAGAAGGATATAATTCTTCTAAACAAAGATTAATTCCATCATATAGTTCATTGGATACAACCATCATACAGCTCAACTTATTATACTTATAGAATTGTGTGTGGGACCTAGGTCTTGCCTCATATACAACAATAGGGATTGGTTCACACCTTAAAAAATCTTTAGAACTAGTTCTTTTAGCACAAAGAGGCATAACATGTCACAAATAAAAATGTCATTTATGAAAGGGGTGAAATAGTGAAACGACATGTTAGCGCACAGAAGGTCACCTTTTATCTCAAAACTACTAAAGTTTTCCTAGTTTAGTTTGTCAATTGTAGCAAATTAGATGTTGTGGTTTTTTTCATGATTGGCTACTATCAAAAGTATCCTACTATTTAGGTAGCTTGGACAAAAATCTTTAAAACTAAACTTCATACTATTTTATTAAAGTTGGAGTTTCTTTGCACTCACAAATTTGAGTACCACAAGAAGGCGATACAAATCTTGGCCATAAATATAAAAAAAATAGTGGTTGGCTATTTGCCTTCTTTAAAGGCATAGCAAGAAAAGAATGCATATGTGATAATCATGATCATAACCAAGACAACATAAAGCACTCCAGCATTTTTCCAATGGTCCATGGAAGCTTGGATGATCCCTGCCCTACATGTGTCACAATCATAGCATAGCTGGCTAGGGATGTTACTCCAATGCTTGCAGTCATGAGTATATGCATGGATGGTTTCACTCTTCATGCTCTCATGATTAGTGCTTTCATTGGTAGTAATTGTGACAATATTCAAGGTGGTTCTTGTTGTGGTATTTTCCTCATAAATAGCTTCATAATCAGTGTCTTGATTAGAAGTAATTGTGGTAGCATTAATGGTTGTCGTTGTTGTGGGTTCCACCTCATGATGAGTAGTGGCTTGGTTAGTAGTAATTGTGGTAGCATTGATGTTAGTTCTTTTTGTAGTTGCCTCCTTTTGATTTGATACTCCCAAATATGTAATTTTGCAAGCACTAGGAGCTAGACAGCATCCCCTCTGTATCACCAAAAGCACCATAATTTGTATCATTAGCTTAATCAAGAATAACTTTTATCGCACAAAACAACATAATTATTATTATAATTAAATTAACCAACATAATCATTATTGTCACATTAAATTAATCAAGCTCATTTAGTTTTATTAATTGCATTTAGTGCTTTATGTGATCAAAACTCCCCATATACCCTATTTTTAAAAGCATTATTAAAAGCTACCACAATCCCTTCTTATATGAAAGAAAATAGAGTTAGACTAAGGTGTAAGCAATTAATAGGAAACTTGAAAAGTAGAGTCAAACTACTATAGTCATTTATATGGTAGAAAAATGTGGACGTAGGCTAATAATGGGTTGAGGCACATTTTCCCTCCTTTGGAGGTTTTTTCCCAAGCATGTGTACACACTTATGAGTGAGTGTGTGAGTGACCTTATCATGTCACTTCACTTATACTTCACTGATTCTCATCAATCCACTTTAAGTGTTGTGCTTCTCCCTATCTCTTCTTGCTTACTGGATCTATGTGTTGCTACTTTTTTTTTCACTAAAACAATTGGTGTCAGAGCAAGTTATCTTGGCCCTCACCCCCTCATCATCACCTCCTCGAGTTGCTATTCAGATTGTCTCATATTAAGCTACCCTCTTAGGTAGAGAAGGTATACCCTATAGAGAAGGTTAACAAAGTTTTTGTGTCTTTTGGGTTCTTAATTGAGCTATCCTCTTAGGTGGAGAAGGTATACCCTATACCCTCCTATGGAGAAGGTTAACAAAGTTTTTATGTCTTTTGGGCTGTTTCGCGTGCGTTTTGGGACTCATTCACATGTTGTAAGGTTCTTGCAGATATCTTGGGGTAATGTCAATTTGAACTCTTTGTTCAATTTGGGATTTTTAAATTGTAGCATCACACATTTGGTGTACATACAGGACCTTCATCATTGATTCTCTATCATAATTGACATGTCATCTTCTATTTCATCATCAAGAGCTTTGACAGCATCATCATCATTGTGATAGAATTTTTCATCCTTGTTTCTCAGTAACATTTCTACACTATACCATTTTTCATATGCTTTGCAGGTTTCTTCATCTTTAGTGATCTGTAGGCAACCATCTCGGTATCATTTAGTAGGCATTGACAATACTTATTTGTAGGTGGTTGGGATATTTGCATTTTGTGTCAAAGATTCATTATTTGTAGGCTAAAACCATAGGCAAATACAACCATAGGCAATGATGTATTTGGGATACTCTACGGATAATCTTGACGAGACCAACTACCTGTTATTATCCTATACGATGTATCATGTCAGTGGTTTCCAAAGGGCTTTGGAATGTTATTATTTGAATTGAGGCATGCCCTATCTTGTATAGGATAATATAAGTAATTTGGATATTGATACTAGTTTAGATGTAATTGTGGCTTTTTCCTCTGCACCTCCCATAGTGGAATAAGCTAGGTGGAATGATAGGGATACACAAGCACATGCATTGGTAGCACGTTTTGTAAAAAGGACTAGTATTACTCATATTCTCTCATGTTAGACTTAATGTATAAGTTTCTCACAAGGATCAAAGATCTCCGAGAACAGATTTCGCATGTATTTAGGCCTATCTGGACATTTCATTGGTGTCTACTTTACCAGATTCATACTAGGGTTTTGCACCCACACTTTGGCTCATGAAACCAAACTAGTATGTGTGTGGGAGATCATGAATTCATTGCTAGTCAAAAAGATAAAGGTAAAGCCTTTTCTGAAGGTGGCTACAAGCCAAAGACAGAATCAGTCTAGTCTTTTGGCAAGGATGATGCCAAGAAGGGGGGTGATAAGCCTAAGCACAAAGGCAAATGCAACTATTGTTAGAAGCCAATCCATTATATCAATGAATGCATATAAAAATACTAGTAGAGAAGGAGAAGAAGAAAGAGTCAGGCACGGTTGTGGCTGTTGAATCAGTATACCAAGTGCTAAAAAGGAGGAGTTGGCAAACTATGAATATGATGATTGGGCATTCATCATTGTACACATTGCAAATCAGCTTGAACTTCAACCCATAGGTCAGCCTATTGATGAGGCAATTGTGGATGATGCATTGGATGAGAAAAGGGAAGCCATCATATAGACTTCCAGGTGTATGTTAAAATGGTTGGGGGATCGCAAATTAGCTACTCCTTTGCATAGCAGGACACGTGCAAATTCTTATCATGCATCTTATTCTTTTGTGGATCATGCTCTTAATGCCAGTATATGTAAGGAAGAGGAACCTATTTCCTTTGAGGAAGCACAAGAAAATGGTCATTGGATGCAGGCCATGCAGGATGAGTACGACTTGGTATTTGGTAGATTTTCCTTATGGTAAAAAGGCTATTAGCACAAAGTGGGTTTATAAGCTTAAGCATAAATATGATGGTAGCATTGCCACAAGGCAATGCTTGTTACAAAGGGTTATGCTCAAGAGGAGGGCATAGATTATGATGAGACATTTTTTCCTACATCTCTTATAACTACAATCGGGTGTATTATTGCATTGGCAACATATCATGTATATCAGTTGGATATCAAGATTGGCTTCATGAATGGTGATTTGCATGAGGTGGTTTATGTATCTTAGCCTTGTGGTTTTGTTCAAAAGGTTAAGAAAAGCTCTATATGACCTTAAGCAGGCTCCCAAATCATGGTACGAGAAGATAAATGCAACCTTGGTTGCAAATGCTTTTTGTAACAATCATTATCCTCTATGTAAAGAGGAGTAAAGATTGTTTATCAGTCATCATTTTATACGTTAATGGCACGCTGCTCACATGCCATAGTAAGGAGAAGATTTCAGGCTTCAAGGCCGAATTATGTTATTTGAGATGACAGATTTGTTAGTATATGTTTAATGCCTGCCTCTCAGCATGTATCTCACGTTGATGTATACTGCACATTTGTACGGCCACCATAATGAGGAGAAGCCATTTGTGCACATAGCCTTAGTGGGAAACCCATCTTAGATGCTGGAAGGGATCGTAGTTGTGACCATTGATGGTTAGGAGATGATGAGGGGTACAAGCATTAGCTGGGGTCCAAGAATATTCCCAAGAATATTTCCTTAGATACTAATTTCATCACATTAGTGAGCGGTGGTTGGTGGGACGTGTTATGGATGCGCGGGCGATAAGCCACATCAATGTAGCGTAGCCACCCACATCTTAGACGCGTCCGCACTACCTGCTGCACTATAAATGGACATAGTTGGCACAAGCTAAGGCATCCAATGCTTGTGAGTATATATTCCCTATACTCTCAATACGCCCTCCATCCAGAGTTTGTCTAAATCGCCATCTAAGATTTACACTAGAGCACATGGGTGGACAATACCATTATATTGCACCTATCTCATGTTTGGTATAATAAAAAATTTAGAATTCTCTCCATTCTCTCTATTGCATTGTCTAGTGTACTTTTCTCTTGCTGTATCTCTTTCTGATGTGCCATATTCTTACAAGATTTGGGCTCATTACATTATTATTTGGACATATAGTTTATGCATCTTGATGATGGTATTGTGATGTTGTAGTCAAGGTACACATAGAGACTACTTACACGGATTGGTCTTGAAGACTGTGTTGCTATGCCAGTAGAGATAGGTGGTGCTAAGCTCAGCCTCTAGGATGCAAGTGAACCATTTGATGCATAACCTTATCAGCATGATGTTGGGTGCCTCATCTATCTATGTAATACGAGGCCCAATATTTAGTTTGGGGTCTCCCAGTTGAGCAGGTTTATGCACAATCTCGGAAGTAAGCATTGGCAAGATTCTAAGCGAGTATTCCCATACTTATAGGGCACCCGGTCCCTTGCCCACTATTCTATGCTAAGGGGGATGATATTTAGCTACATGCTTTCAGTGATTCCGATCAGGCTAGATGTTATGACATGCGAGTATCCACTAGTGACGGCTTTTGCTTTCATCTTAGTGATTCATGTATATCATGGCTCAACAAGAAGTAGCCACCCCAATGGTGGCCATTTCGAGCTGTGAAGCCAAGTATAAGGAAGCTTTTATAGAGTGTGTATGGCTCATATGCTTTTTGGCAAATCTTGGTGTTGGACAATAGTCCCCCACCTCCATCTTCACTGTGACAAAGTGAGTGCATTGGCCGTTATTGCAAGGAACCCACTGTTTCATGCTCACACACAAAGTACATTGAGGTGCATTATCATTATGTCAGGGAGAGGTTCATTGTAGGAGAGATTAGCTTGGGTTATGTCTCTATACATGACAATGTTGTAGATATATTCATAAAGGCTCTCTCATAAGAGAAATTCACAGCTTTTCGAAAAGCTTTGGGCTTACTACCATTTGGGGATCGATCAGTCTCATGATCCCTTGTACATGTTCACATCATCACTATAGGGGGGATTTGTAGTCATTTACATAGCAGGCTAATAATGGGGTGGGCACTTTTTCCCTCCTTACAAGGTTTTTTCCCCCAAGCATGTGTATACACTCTTATGAGTGAGTGTGTAAGTGACCTTATCATGGCAGTTCACTTATACTTCACTGCTTCTCATCAATCTAGTTTAAGTGTTGTGCTTCTCTCTATCTCTACTTGCTTACTTGCTGCATCTGTGTGTGTGTGTTGCTACCTTTGTCTCCACTCCAACAACTCCGGTGTACTAGTTAACTAGAATAAAGAGAAGCCAATAAATAAAACCAGCACTTTGAAAAAAAGGCACAAAAAGAGCTATGTATATCTTTAATAAGAAAAGAAGGAAAAGGCAACTGATGTGAGAGGGGTTATATATAGGAGAAAGAGAGATGTAGCCATTAGGTGCCCCTATAATGACAATTTAGAAATATTGAAATACCTCACTTATTTGATATCTTGTAATGTTATAATTTTTATTACGAACTCTCTTTTAATGTAGTTGTAATTTTTCATATACATATTTTTCCAAAACTTGTTTTTTTGGAAGCATTAAGAAACCAAGAGCTCACACATGCCTCTGTCATAGCATATGATGATGGGTTCTCCTATGTAGCATTCACTGGTGGTAATATTGGAAAGAAACTAGGGAAAAAAATAATTCATGAAAATTACTCTAAATCAAGAGGAATTAGAGTTAACTTTCGATTAAATCAAAATTTTAAAAAAATAGGAAAAGGTCAGAATCACTATTAATCAAGATTTAACTGTAAATGAACATCAAAGTCATGTAGATCAAGATCAAAATAAAACCAAATTCAATATTACCTGAAAATCAAAACAAGAGCAAGCTCAAACTACCTTTGATAAGAAATACATATTAAATTAAAACTACCTTTTGATAAGAAATACATATTAAAATGAAAATTTTACTCGATTTCACTAAAATCAAAGTTAAAATGGAAACCAGATCCCCAAAAAAAAATCAAGTTCAAAATTGGATCAAAACCAAAATAAGATTAGGCTCAAACTTTTGATCAAGGAATGGCTTGTTGAATTGAAATGAAATTCGGTAGTTAGACTTATATCACTAAACTCAAAATTATAACTTTCCAAAATTGGATGAAAACCAAACTTTAAGTAAGATTAGGCTCTTGTGTTGCTAATTGAAATGAAACAAAAGATCAGAATAATATCAAGAAAATAAAAAATAAAACTAAAAAATGGGAACTAGATTAAGATCGAGATCCTTAATCAGAGAAATGACAAAACTAGGTTAAATTTTAGAAATGGGAACTAGAATAAGATCAAAATCACTAATTAGAGAAAAGGCAAAACTAGATTAAAATTCAAAATCAGAGAAAAGGCAAGGGTAGATTGAAATCACTAATTAGAGAAAAGGCAAAGGTAGATTAAAAATTTACAAATGGGAAGCAGATTAAGATCAAGATCACTCTAATTAGAGAAAAGGCAGAGCCAGGATATTGAAATTCAGAATCGGCAATTAAGACTAGATTAAGATTGAAACTGGGGACTAGAGCAAGATCAAAAACCCTAATTAGAGAACAAGGCAAAGCTAGATACCTGGACAGGTGTGAGGTTGGAGATCTGGGTGTAGCTTTGATTGCTTCCAAAAGCAGGGAGGACACCAGCACCACAGATGGTACTTCTGGATCTTTGAAGGCAGAGCTTAACTTTGCTCCAATAATTAGGGTTCTCCACTCTGTGCCTGGTCCACTTGGGGTATTCATATAGTCTGTACTCGTTATAGGTCTGCCCATATCCCTGCACACTGTGTGCCAACCCATTGTTTGTAATCTCCAGTGAAAAGATTGCAAAGCAGAAGAGCAAAATCACAAGGCAAAACATTGTCAATAAGTGCAGCCATGCCAATGATGCCATCTGCACTCTGCATTTCTCAATTATGGCTGCAATTAGGCCCCCTAATGACACTATTAGCAATAATGCGCCTATTGCTATCACTGGCCTCTCCATGAAGGTTGCACACTCTGTCCGGTGCCTGTCTGCTAGGTAGATCCCTGTCACTAATACTGGCACTGAGAGCAATGCCCCTATCACATTTTGCAGTATTAAAAACCTTGATCGGAACTCCAACCTGGGAGCAGCTGCCTCCTTCTTATTCATCATGATTCCACCACAGCTTTGCTTGAGTTGATTGTCTTCAATGATTACATCAATCGCTTAATCAGCCCCAGCTTAAGCCTCCCCCTTAGCCATATCTGTGAAAAGAGATTAATGATTACAGCAATCACAATTAAGGCTTAATCAGCCCCAGCTTAAGGGATTCCGTAGCTCAATTAAGAGGGCTGCACCTTCAATTAAGGTAGCTCAAGGGGGCAAGAGATTGATCTCACAAACAGGCCTCATTTGGGTGATTAGCCCCACAATCAGATCAAGATAAATCAATCCATTTTGGGTGATTAAGCAAGGCCTAATCGAGTAATAACCCACAATAATCTCAAGCTAAGGTGAGATTGTCTGGCCACAATGCCTGGATTAAGGGCTTGAGTGGAGGCGGACGGATGGCAATTTCAAGCTTAGAGGGTTGAATGATGCGATGGATTAATTTTAACGACGACTAATTAACGATTTAAAAATAAGAGACATTCGTTACTTGCCGCGATTGCTTGCTAGATTGCTTAAGGAATCTCTTCCTGTTGCTTAAAACGAGAGAATTATCTGTATAATCTTCATGGCTCAAATTGTGAAAAAAAAAACGGTAATTTAAAGATTCAAATTTTTTTAATATCTTAATTATTCATCAGATTAACCTATGTATTTTTCCAATAAAAACCGTTCTCATTTTGCCTAGCATTGAAATTTTACTTTTTTTTTTGGAATTTTAGTTATAAAACAAGTTAAGTTATGCTTCTTTTCAATAAAAACCAATTGAGGCATCCTTTTTTCACTCGTTAGCAGAAAAATTTCTCCATACAAGCTATGATTCATTTATTTTTTAATAAAGAAAGTTTTTGAGTGTCATGCCTTGGGAAAATTTCCACAGCAAGTCCTCTCCTATTACAAAAATATCACCACAGACTTTTAACTTAGATTCATTGTTTGATTGAGAACAAATTTGAACCAAATAGATACTTTGAAACCCAAATTGTGTGTGTGTGTGTGTGTGTGTGTGTGTGTGTGTGTGTGTGTGTGTTGGGAGAGAGGGGCGTAGGTGGGGGAGGGGGGGCAGGTTAAAGGAATTTTTCAATCTGTGAAGAGAGAGAGAGAGAGAGAGAGAGAGAGAGAGAGAGAGAGAGAGAGAGAGAGTTTCCTAAACATTGATGGCACTGTCTATGCCATAAGGATGCGTGCATGTGCATGTACATAGAGATTTTGTATTCTAAATTGGACATACAAGTAACAATTGAATGTAGATGAGAGTGCTTGATTGGGCTATCATCATTATTATAAAGTATGTATTCAAGAGTGCATATATAAGTTTTGTTAGCACAATTTCTTGTGTCCTCCAAAAAAAAGATGAGAGTGCATAGTGTGGTTTTGTTAGGGTGTTTTTTTTTTCAAAAGGTGTCATCCAAAAAGGTGTGCCCTTTACCCTTGCAAAAAGAAGCAAGTCCAATCTTTTGAATGATATCAAAAAACATTTGTCTCTCGAGGATGATTAAGGGTTGTACATAGCAAAAAACCCCTTCCATGAGGAAGATCCTGTAAAATAAAACCTTTTCATACACTAACAATAACGAAAGGACTCCACAAGGTAAAAGCAATTAAGAACTTTATATTATAACACCCAAAAGGAAAGGAAAGGAAAAACTTATGAGATGCGTTGCCATGTTTTATCAATGAGCATTGGTTCCATGACAAACAAGGACTTACAATGGAGAAAAAGAATATGTTAACTTTTCCCTCACTTTGGGTCTAACAAGAGATCCTTTGCCTCCCAGACACGATAGTCGAGCAATAGCCTCCCAAGAAGCAGGTTGTGGGTTCAAATATACCCTTGTGGTATATTAATTTAGTACCTACTCTAACATCAAATAAAGAAGAAGAGGAAGAGAAGCTCACATGATTAGCATAGTTAATCTTATCTTACTAAATATAATAATAGAGAAGAATGAGAAGAAGAAGAAGAAGACGAGAACGTCACATTAACATAGTCAATCTTATCTTACTAAATGTAATTATAGAGTAAAAATTTGACCATAAATTCAATCTACGTCACATATTCAAATCATTCACAAAGTGAACAAGAGGATTTTTTTTTGTTTTTGGCTTCTTGCTTTTCAACCCTCCATTTACCACTTTTAAACCTTACATAATATTTTAAGAAGAAAATTTCAAAAACCCTAAAGATTGTGTTTTCTCCTTCAAAGATTGTAAGTTCTGGATGCTAGTCTATAGTGCCCTCTTTGTTTATTATAACCATAGACTTGACCTCCTATCGGGAGTGAGATTTTTTCGGATATATTATTTTTGTAAAAGAAATCTTCTAGAGCAAGCAAGGATTTTTCAAATATTTTATTATCCAATTTTTATGAAAGAAAAGCTTGTGGAGCAAGCATGGGCTAAAATAGCCATGTAACCTATTTTTGAAGTAATAAAATCTATAAATACTCAAGTGAGGATGCTTTTAGCACACGCCTGGGGAGGGAGGGGATAGTTAGGACCCAATTTGGTGTTCTCTCTCGTCTCTGTATTTTTCTGTTGCGCACATTTCTCGAGGTTCACGGTTTCCCATTTCAACCCGGGCGACGCTTCGTCAGATTTGGAGACAAAGTTTTTGGTGTTGCAGCACTCAGACGATCGTACACAGCAGCAGCAGAGCAGCCGCGCGGGCATAAGTTTCTGACAAGACACACCGACGTGACGCATGAGAAATTGCCAGTGTCGACGTCAACTGCACACAGTGCGGGCCAATCAAACCGAATCATCTGCGCAGGCGACGATCGGTGCCAGGTGCCAAATAGCCCAACCAGATCATCAAACAACGATGCACCAAGCGTGGACCACGAGGAGGAGCCTCTGTCTCTCCCACGACTTGACCTCCTATCGGGAGTGAGATTTTTTCGGATATATTATTTTTGTAAAAGAAATCTTCTAGAGCAAGCAAGGATTTTTCAGATATTTTATTATCCAATTTTTATGAAAGAAAAGCTTGTGCAGCAAGCATGGGCTAAAATAGCCATGTAACCTATTTTTGAAGTAATAAAATCTATAAATACTCAAGTGGGGATGCTTTTGGCATGCACTTGGGGGGTAGTTATTAGGACCCAATTTGGTGTTCTCTCTCATCTCTGTATTTTTTTGTTGCGCACATTTCTCGAGGTTCACGGTTTCCCGTTTCAACCCTGGCGACGCTCCGTCAGATTTGGAGACAAAAAGTTTTTAGTGTTGCAGCACCCACACGACCGTACACAACACAGCAGAGCAGCAGCCGCGCGGGCATAAGTTTCTGACAAGACACATCGATGTGACGCACGAGAAATTGCCAGTGTCGATGTCAACTGCACACAGTGCGGGCCAATAAAACCGAATCGTCTACACAAACGACAATCGGTGCTAGGTGCCAAACAGCCCAACCAGATCATCAAACAACGATGCACCAAGCGTGGACCACGAGCAGGAGCCTCTCTCTCTCCCATGACTTGACCTCCTATCGGGAGTGAGATTTTTTCGGATATATTATTTTTGTAAAAGAAATCTTCTAGAGCAAGCAAGGATTTTCCAGATATTTTATTATCCAATTTTTATGAAAGAAAAGCTTGTGGAGCAAGCATGGGCAAAAATACCCATGTAACCTATTTTTGAAGTAATAAAATCTATAAATACTCAAGTGGGGATGCTTTTGGCACACGCTTGGCGGGGTAGTTAGGACCCAATCTGGTGTTCTCTCTCATCTCTGTATTTTTCTGTTGCGCACGTTTCTCGAGGTTCACGGTTTCCCGTTTCAACCCTAGCGACGCTCCGTCAGATTTGGAGACAAAAAGTTTTTGGTATTGCAGCACTCAGATGACCGTACATAGAAGTAGCAGCAGCCGCAGGGCATAAGTTTCTGATAAGACACACCGACGTGACGCACGAGAAATCGCTAGCGTCGACGTCAACTGCACACAGTACGAGCCAATCAAACCGAATCGTCTACACAAACGTCTACACAAACGGTGATCGGTGCCAGGTATGAAACAGCCCAACCAGATCATCAAACGACGATTGTAAGATTCCTCCCCAGCCTCTCAGGATGTCCAGTATCTTCCCCTGTAGTCAAATCCCTCTTCAAAAATATAAAAGATCTTGTTTCTACCAGTTTTGGCCTAGAGAGAGAAAATCTTCTAGAGAGTGGTAATTCAGTTTTTAAATATTTTTGGATGGAAAAATATCTCTTCTTATTAAAATAAGTTTCCCCGAAACAGAAGTTCAAAAAGATTTTCAGAAGGTGCATTAGAAATCAAGTATAATTTGTTCAAGAGGCCTTATCCTGAGGGTCAAGATTTTTTTGAAATTTGAAATTAAGGTTCCTATGGACCAATAAGATCAATCCATGTGTGGGGAGGAGATAAATCCAATTTGTAAAAGAAAAATACCCAAAAATGAGTAAATGCTCACATAAGATGAAGAGTTGACTATGTGTACAAGGGTTATTAGTAAAAAACTATGAGTATTACTAAGAAAATGAGATATTTTGGGTATAATGATTCCATTTTGACACATGTGTAAGGAAGGGGAGTCCTTTCAAGGAGGCGCCTACTTCACATGCTTGAATGAGTTTTAAACTAAAAAATAATGTGATATTTTTATCTCTCCTCTCTCTTAGATCAAACCGAATCAAAACCGAATCAAAAAGCAACAATCAAGCAATTTGTAAGGTAAAGTGTGAATTTTGATCTTTTTCCATAATTTCTCAATGTTTCTCTCTTCTCAACCCCTCTCAAGGTTGAGAACCTTAATTGGAATGGCTTTTTAATGCTATTGAAGTTAATTGATGAATGGTAGTAAGGAAATACAAAAAAAAAATCCATTTATGCTTAATTTTAATGGCTTTTATGATTTTTGTCTTCTCTAAAATGATTATGATGTTATGCCTCATTGAAAAAAGGCATTCCCCTCTCTTCTTTAGTAAATCCAACCATTCTTTATCCTAGATGAATGATTAATGGATAGAATCAAGTTTTTCATAATGTTTTTCTTAAATAAGTAGAAATTGTTTACATTAGAATGAATTAAATACTCTTGGTGAAATTCTAGTTGATTTTAGAGAGTCAAAAATTGAAAAATGGTCAACCATACAAAGGAGGCTATGGCAAAATTTTCTAAAATTATGTAAAATAAGTTTTATTTATTTATATCAAAAAGAGTAATTCCCATCGTATATGTATTCTTAGAGTGTTAATTTTCATCCTAGGTATAAGAAATTACATACTAAAAATATTTTATTAAAAAGTGTTACTTTCTTTAGAATTAAGTTCTATGCATAGAAGGAAGTATATTGAAATTGTTATTCTTATTATAAAAGTGTGATTTTCATCATAAATAAATTTATGCATAAATTAGATGCATAAAAAAAATTCTTTTATATTAAAAGAGTGATTTTTATCATAAATGATTTGTATGCATAAACATATGCATAAAAGATAAATTTTTTATATTAAAAGTGTGATTTTCATCATAAATAATTTTCTGCATAAATTAGATGCATAAAAGAAATTCTTTTATATTAAAAGAGTGATTTTCATCATAAATGATTTGTATGCATAAACATATGCATAAAATATTTTTTTTTAATATTAAAAGTGAAATTTTCATCATAAATGAATTTATGCATAAATTAGATGCATAAAATAAATTCTTTTATATTAAAAGAGTGATTTTTATCATAAATGATTTGTATGCATAAAAGATATTTTTTTATATTAAAAGTGTGATTTTCATCATAAATAAATTTATGCATAAATTAGATGCATAAAAGAAATTCTTTTATATTAAAAGAGTGATTTTCATCAGAAATGATTTGTATGCATAAACATATGCATAAAAGATAAATTTTTTATATTAAAAGTGTGATTTTCATCATAAATAAATTTATGCATAAATTAGATGCATAAAAGAAATTCTTTTATATTAAAAGAGTGATTTTCATCATAAATGATTTGTATGCATAAACATATGCATAAAAGATAATTTTTTAATATTAAAAGTGTGATTTTCATCATAAATGATTTTATGCATAAATTAGATGCATAAAAGAAATTCTTTTATATTAAAAGAGTGATTTTCATCATAAATGATTTGTATGCATAAACATATGCATAAAAGATAAATTTTTTATATTAAAAGTGTGATTTTTATCATAAATAATTTTATGCATAAATTAGATGCATAAAAGAAATTCTTTTATATTAAAAGAGTGATTTTCATCATAAATGATTTGTATGCATAAACATATGCATAAAAGATTTTTTTTAATATTAAAAGTGAGATTTTCATCATAAATGGATTTTATGTATAAATTAGATGCATAAGAGAAATTCTTTTATTCTAAAAGTGTAATTCCTACTAAATTGGATTTATGCATGGAAAGATACATAAAGAATTTATTTTAACCCAAAAGTGTTATTCTCATCAATTTTGATTTTATGCATAGAAAGATGCATAAAGAAATCTATTTTTAGTTCAAAAGAGTTATTTTCATCAATTTTGATTTTATGCATGAGAAGATGCATAAAAGATTGAATTTTAATTCAAAAGTGTCATTCTCATTTAAAATGAATTTATGCATAGGAAGATGCATAAAAGATTGATTTTTATTTCGAAAGTGTTATTCTCCTTAAAATGGAATTTATGCATAAATAGATGCGTAAAGAAATCTTATATAAAAAATAAGAATTCTCTTGTATTCTATAAATAGATATGAGGATGTGAAATGAATCGGATAGATGAAAATGTGAAAGAATGGATATAGATGTGGATGTGGATGTGGATGTATGGATGTAGATGTATGAATGTGGATGTGAAAATAGATGTATGGATGTAGATGTGAATGTGAAAATGGATGTATGGATGTAGATGTGGATGTATGGATGTGGATGTATGAATGTGGATGTGGAAATAGATATATGGATGTAGATGTGAATGTGGAAATGGATGTATGGATGTAGATGTGAATGTGGAAATGGATGTATGGATGTGGATGTGAAAATGGATGTATGGATGTAGATGTGGATGTGGATGTGGATGTGGATGTGAAAATGGATGTATGGATGTAGATGTGGATGTGGATGTGGATGTGGATGTGGATGTGAAAATGGATGTATGGATGTAGATGTGGATGTGGATGTACGAATGTGGATGTGTATGTGGAATAATGAATGCGAATATGTATGTGAATGGATATGGCATCGATATGAGCGAATGGATGAGATGAGATGTCATGTGAATCAGAATGTGAATGAATGATATAAGATGTGAATGAATGAGATGTAATGAGAAATGGATGTGATGAGACGTAATGTAATTTAAGAAAGATAGGAATGGATGTTATGTGAAGTGAATGGATCTGATGTGATGGGATGGAAAATGATGTATCTGGTTAAGAATGGATATGCATATGATTCGGATTTGGGTTAAGTAATATGGATTGATGTGGAACAATCTGGAAAGACGAGAGTTCATTATAGAAACTGTATTTGTGAACTAATTGTAAATGAATGTTTTATGTCATGAATGTTGGGGAAGCATTTTGAATGTCTTGAGAAGGTGGTCGTGGAGACCTACCTGATAAAGTTACAACAGCTGACGGAGAGTCAACAGAGGACATCTCGCGTAGCAAGGTCGGCCGAGGTCTTGACCAGTCTTAGTTTGATTTAAATAGTGAGCTTCCGGTACGGTGGATGAGGGACCAAGGAAGCGGCCTATGAGTGAAGCGCTAGGTGACCTGCGAAGGATCCTAGAGGGTGCTGACCATACGGTGCTCGGGCTCTGGGTCACCGAAGATACCCACACATGTGTCGTGGAAGATATTGGAACAAGGAGTAAGAGTTGTTTTCTGAAACCGAGTATGGATCTGGTTGATTGACCTTGCTGGTCCTCAACTGATGAGTCCATAGCTCTCTTATATGGATCTATTGGTTGATCTTGCTGATCTTCAATGAGGATTCCATCTTGATTTTTATAAGTGAATATTTGCTGGGTACTATGAGCTAGGAACTATCGAAAAGGCCCCTGAGTGAACATGTGGTGAGCGTTCTAGTTGCCAATGATGCCATAGATACTCCGATGAAGGAATGATTGGAAATTAAGATTCAACTGGATACTTGGAAGTTTATGATCAGTAACACTATGATTTCATTAAATGACTGATTTAAATACAGTTGAATTTGGGAAAAAGGCAATTTCATATTGGGTGTGTAAGTGGTGTGACTGGAGTTAAATTTGCTTGAAAATCTGGCTAGGGGGCCTGGGAACTCTTTTCCCTGGTACCCAGGACAAAACCTAACCAAATTCTAAATTGGATCCCATCACTACAGTGGTTGGGTGGTTGGCTAACCCATGGGACTGGATGGGGTTAGGCTGGACTGATGGATCCGTAAAATGATACTCAATTTCTATTGTAGTATGCTAGATGAAGTAAATCCCGGATAGTAATTGTTCTATGGAAAAATGAATCAACGGCTGTGCCTCTCAATGGGGAAAAAAGCGTTGATCTCTATGATCCAAGTGCAAGTTCCTTCCTTGATCTGACCAAGTGACTTTAGGTTCGGTTGGATCAGTTTGGTCAGTAATGACCCTGACTACGTTAGAGTAAAATTTTATCCTAGAGGAATCGCCTGTGCTTTCCGGGCAAGGAAAGTTTTTCTAAGTTTGGTTTTGGAAGAACCGAGGAATTAGTCATAAATCCAGATATCCGTGGGCGAGGCCCTGAGTGTAGGACCCTGCCCCGCGCAAGATGTGCTACTTCCGCTGCTAGCACCAAGAATCCGTTGCGCGGTGGGGACGAGGATCTTACAACGATGCACCAAGCATGGGCCACGAGGAGGAGCCTCTCTCTCTTCCACAAGTGGGAGACTAAGGGAGCCCTTTGTGCCTCTTATACCTTCCCTCTCATGCGAACACGATGCCATATGGGATTAAAGGATGATTGCATGGTGGTAGCACAAGAAGAGAGGAGAAGAAAAAGAAGAAGAAGAAGAGGAGGAGGAGGAGAGAGAAGAAGAAGGAGAAGAAGAAGAGGAGGAGGAGGAGGAGAGAGAAGAAAAAGAAGAAGAAGAAAAAGAAGAAGAAGAAGAGGAGGAGGAGGAGAAAGAAGAAGAAGAAGAATAAAAGAAGAAGAAGAAGAAGAAGAAGAAAAAGAAGAAAAAGAAAAAAGAAGAAGAAGAAGAATAAGAAGAGAAAGAAGAAGGAGAAGAAGAAAAAGAAAAAAGAAGAAGAAGAAGAATAAGAAGAGAAAGAAGAAGGAGAAGAAGAAAAAAAAAGAAGAGAAAGAAAAGAAGAATTTTGCTAAACTAAAAAAAAAACGATTATTGTGACATGATATCTTTAGTAAAACATTTGGATTTAATAACTTTAGATTAATGGAGAGACGAAAAACTCTCTCACTTGTAGCAAGAGTAGTACGATCCACATATAGCTCAATCCAATGGGATTTGCATCCCTTTTGGAGCTAGGGATTCAACCTATACCGGTGCACAAAAGCTTATCCATTTGATGGAGAGAATGCTAAGAATACTACTACCATTGACATAGACTTAACACACACACAAGCTCAATCTTGCTATTGCTCACTCACTCATCATCCCACTCATTCATACATCCAAACAAGAAGAAAGCTAAGCTATTGCATACACAAGATCAAAGCATTCTTCATTCTCAAATACTCATTTCCCTAGCATGCACACAAACCTTGAAGCTATCAATAAGAAACATGCACACTAGAGAATTGACATGAGAAGAGAGACAAACATCAACTCATTGCATTGAATTAACAAAAATAGAACTTACAATAATGTAGATGGGGAGAGAGAAGAGCTTGCACCTCTATGGGAAAAGAGGGAGAGCTAGTCTCAAGAGAGCTCAAACATGAGTTTGCCCAATGTGTCCATAAACTCTCAAATGAGCCACTTTTTATACAAAAACTCTAAAACTCCCAAAAGTTTCCATGTGGGATTATTCTTAAGCCCACTCCCACACTCATCTACAACTTGGAACTCTTTACAAGAGCCCTAAGCATCTTTTTGTTGCGTCCTTGCATTGATCTTCACTCGTCCACTCATCACCCAACACTCCCCCCTTCCTATTTTGCGCACGTCCTCGAGCGCGGTAGAAGAAAGAGCTGCAAAAAACAATGGATACAAGTAAAGCCTTTTATTGAAAAAAAGAAAAGAAAAGAAAAAAAACAGCAATGACAATCTCACACGTGAGCATACAAGTGAAAGGCTGATTAGAGTTTTAAAGAGTGCTAAAATAGGTGAGTAAAGACTAGTCAAAGTGAGACTAAGTGGTAGATAGTGCTATGCAAAGGCAAGTGTGCTTGCACACCATAGGTTATGACCGCAGTCTCAATGTCCTACAAGTATTTCAGTTATTCGTAAGTGGCAAACCTACTCCTAAATATGAGCAAAGGTGATTGGACCTCTTCTTCTTTTCTCTTTTTTTTTTTTGAGGTGTGTGTGTAAAAGATGATAAAGATGAAGGTTCCATCCCAATGAGACCCAAGCAATGGCCAAGAGACCTCCGCCAAGAGAATCTAAAGGCCGCTAAGTATCTCAAAGGCGACAGACCCTTTTCTTTCTTTTTGTCATAAGGAGTACCCCATGAAGATGAGGGCATCGGTCTCGAGGACCCATAATGTACCCCAGAGTCCTACCAACATCTATCAAGGCGATAGAGTCCTTGAAGATCTTTTTTTTTGAATCTGTTAGACGTCAGTGTGCACCCCATGGAAACCAAGGCATCGGCCCCAAAGTGCTAAGACTTAGCATTTGATCTAGCCAATCCTTGAGTTCCTTGCTTCTTGGTATTACCTTTTCTTGTGGTGTAGCTTTAGCTTTGGTGAGCTCTTCATAAAGGTGTCTAATATCTGCATCTCTATTTGTAAGGGCTACATCATAACTCACCGATTTTGGCTACTTGGCTTAGCATTTGATCTAGCCAATCCTTGAGTTC
Organism: Cibotium barometz; assembly: GCF_041138505.1. Classification (NCBI taxonomy): domain Eukaryota; kingdom Viridiplantae; phylum Streptophyta; class Polypodiopsida; order Cyatheales; family Cibotiaceae; genus Cibotium; species Cibotium barometz. Next base: position 9,994,737 of record NC_141085.1, read on the forward strand.
CTTGCTTCCTGGTGTTACCTTTTCTTGTGGTGTAGCTTTAGCTTTTGTGAGCTCTTCATAAAGGTGTCTAATATCTAAATCTCTATTTGTAAGGGCTACATGATGTAGCACTTGAGAGTGAAAAACTTAAGGTGGGCTTCATGATTGCGCCTCAACTTCCCTAGAGCCCTTTTTTTTGGAGCTCACTATCCTTGTTATCTTTGTTTGCAAGTCCAATGTCACTTTAAGATCACCTTCCAAATACTTTTGCTTGCTGAGTACAAGTTTGTAGCTCTTAAACGAGGCTCTCATGCAAAGAATATTCTTGCTTAACTTGCATCTTAAGCTCTTCAATCTTAGATTGCTAAGTCTTTTGCTTTAGTGCTATTGGTTGCTTCAATCTTCTTTTGTGGCTCTCAAACAAAGCTCTCATGCTGCAAAGAATATTCTTGCTTAACGTGCATCTTAATCTCTTCAATCGTAGCTTGCTAAGTATTTTTCTTTAGTGCTATTGGTTGCTTCAACACCTTGGCTTGCTTCTACATCTTCAGTTCTTCTTCTTTACTCTTTAATAGCTCTTAGTGTTTTACAAGAACTTCTTCATGGGCTCTTGCCTTTTTTATAACTTGCTTCTGCTAACACTTCTTCAAGCTATGTGTTCTAGTCAAGAGATTACCTTAGACTTTACCGAATATCATATGTCTTTGGGTCTTGCCTTTGAGTCACAATGCAACTTCCCAATGTGGGTGCACCAGCTAATCCACTGCCAAACTTGCTGAGCCTTCAGGCAATCCCAAAGATAGTGTCATTTGAGACTCCTGAGGGTGGCTGTACCTAGAACAAGCTACTAGTCGACCACCAATGGCCAACCACGTGTGCCAACTTCCAAGCTCCTATGTGCCATCAACCAAAGAAAGAGGGTAATCTATTGAGGCTGAAAATTATCCCCCCAGAGCCTCTTCCAAAAATCTGAGAGAAAACGTTATGAGAGGCCTTGTGACTACCAATGATTCTCCGCATCTTCACAATGGATAGACCCTCAACTCGTATCATTACATGGAGGAGACATGGAGCACTGTTGCTTGGGCCATAGAGGCTAAGGTTTCCAAGGCTTAGGAGGAGGAAGGTGGGGGGGCTAGCCCTTTAAGTCTCTCACCTTCATATTTTGGCAATACCAGTCCTAGTCCCATCTACTCCTCCTCACTAGAGACCGGGCTCATGCTAGAGATGGGAGATTTGCACTAGCATTGTAGCCTAGCATATATGGAGAGCTAGATGCAGTGAAGCCATAGAGGGCACCCACACTCCACCTGCAGAGTCTATCAAGAGCGTTTGGCTTGACATCATCGCGCGGTCAGTGGGGGAAATTTTAGTTTTAGGGTGGCTCAAACCACATGCCTGGCCCTTTTCTCACCGATAGAGGTGGTGATCCCACTTGGAATTACAGATCAATTGTGTGGTTATTCGCCCCCTCCCTTCCCTTGTATGAGATAGCCTTCTCCTCATAGAGTAGCCAGTTGGAGGGGAAGTGCATCTTTCTCTACCCTTTGGATTATTTGATCCCCACCTCATACATGGAGGTGAGTTGTATCTAGCCCTTTGTGGTTGTACTTAGCCCTTCGTGGTTATTTTCATTAACTAATAGAAGGATCTTTTTCCAAAAAAAATATGCTAGTTTGCAGCATTAATTGTTGTGCATTTTACCCTTGCTACCCCTGAGACTTGGCGGACTATTAGGTGTTGGTTGACCTGTCTGTTGGTGACTTGGATGCTAGCCGATTGAGGTCTAATTGCCTCTTTTGTTGGCTAACTGAGATAGGGGGCATCTGTAGGCTACCGACTGGCTACATATGCCCTCTATGGCCAATATATTGTCCTTATGGGTTGGCCATGCTATGGGATGGTTGCCCATAGACCTATCAATGCAACTACTGCAAGACCCATGCTAGGGATCTGACTTCTACATGCCCTAACTGATGAATTCTCCAAGTGGGTAGTAAGAGGATTGACACATGCAGACTCTCTATGGCTATGGAAGCTGACGTACGTAGCTCATGCCTAACATGTCCCAGACTGGGGCTCACAATGGGGTCACACCATACGATAAATATTCATAAAAAACATAAAATACTACTGTGATGAATGTTGCATTGATGTAGAGCCAAATGTTGCAATGATGTAGAGCCAAATGTTGCATTGATGTAGAGCCACTATGTCACATAGCACTCTAGTGTAGGGTGCATGTAACGTGTGACTAAGCTGAAGGCGAGTGCCTAACATGTCCCAGACTGGGGCTCACAATGGGGTCACACCATATGATAAATATTCCTAAAAAACATAAAATACTACTGTGATGAATGTTGCATTGATGTAGAGCCACATGTTGCAATGATGTAGAGCCAAATGTTGCATTGATGTAGAGCCACTATGTCACATAGCACTCTAGTGTAGGGTGCATGTAACATGTGACTAAGCTGAAGGCGAGTGCTACCTTTGCCAATGCCTTAACTAATCCTGCATCCTTGATATTTTGTCCTTGGACGGCCTTGTATTTTTCCGGGCTCAGGTTGGTTTGGCTTGACTTTGTTTGACCCTGGGGGGTCAAAACTTTGCAGCAAGGCTGGCTGCGTATCTGTTTTGAGCTCTGTTGAGAAGTTCTTGAGTGTGGTTCTGATCGTTGCTTGGAATTTTAGCCTTTGCTGGGTTAGTATAATGAGTGTTACGAACTTAGAACAACACTACGCTTGAAGTTCTTGAGTTCGTTGCTTGGAATTTCAGCCTTTGCTGGGTTAGTAATGAGTGTTACGAACTTAGAACAACACTACGCTTGAACCGTAACAAGAATTACAAATCCTATAACAAGTGTTAGTTGTGTTCGTCAGAGCTGAACTGTAATAGACATTATGCTCTTACCTTAGGGGGCCCTAACCTCAGCTCTAAATGACACGTGCTAGGGGAGATGGCATCAATGGCTCGCATCTCCACCCCCAAGATCTACGATGGAGATTTTGTGGTACTAATCTCAGGCCAAAAGTAATCTCGGGTCCCCCCTTGCTATTCTGGGATTCGAATTCGGGCCCCGAGATTACTAGAGGCACACACTATATTGGTGCCGGAATTGACTTTGATGTGTAGGCCCGAAGTAATCTCGGACACAAAAGTAATCTCGGGGCCAAAAGTAATCTCAAGCCAACAAGATCTACGGTGCGTGATTCACCTCTCGGGACCCCAAATGCACAGGGGACCTTGATCCCATCTCCCCCATCCCATGTCATTTAGAGCTGAGCGAGGCCTAACTGGTGTTACGAAGTCTTGTTACGATGTCTTAATGGACATCAGAAATCATCCATAATGGATGCCACGCTTCATCTGGTAATGAACATTACAGGTACTGTAACGCTCATCGCGCTTGACGAACATTATGAGAACTATAATGAAGGTTATGCACAGATTTCAAAGCATCATCTTTTTTTTCCCCAACTAGCCCAAGATCCTCCCATAGTTACCTATTTTTCACCGTCGAAGACACCTTACGCTCACCCGTATAGGCGATGTTGCCTAGGAAGGGGGGTTTTGAACCCAGGACCTCTTGGTCCCGGTCAAAACACCTTCACCACTTGATCCATCACCTCATTGGCTCGAAGCATCATCTTTTACAGGATCTTCTGCTAGTTTTTAGGTTCTATGGTAGGGTCTGTGTTTGTGATGTGTGGAAGTGTTTCCAATGATAATATAACATACATTTTTTGTGCTGAAACACAATGATAATATTAAAACATACATTGGAAGTGTTTCCAATGATAATATTAAAACATACATTTTCCCTTTTTTTAGAGCTCCAAAGTAGCTAGAGATTCATCGAAAAGATCATAGATTCACTTTTTTGGATCACCACAAAACAAGACTCATTTATCCTCAATACACTCAAGTTCACTCACATAAGTAGTCCATAATAGTTTCAATGATGACCAAACAATGGACAGACAGCCCAATCCCAAAACTTACTTCCATCCAACACCATAAAACAAGACTCATTTGTCCTAATTATTCTTTTTTACAGGGTATTATAATGTACCATCCAACATCGAGACATATTGTCAAGGCACAGTGTGAGACCTGCATCTTTATAGGGCTTGGAATAGTTCCACCTTAGATAGAGCAACTTGATGTATGAAGGAATGAGTCTGTGCATCCAAGATGAACACTTGTAGGAACAAAAAGTACATGTGTTTAAATAAGGTGTGTGCTATCTCGCTTTTGAAAGTCCTCGCAAGTGCAACTGAGGGAGCTCCAAAATGACTAAATAGTTCACACCCTTAGTGCGTGATCCCTCCTTGCTGACATAAAATACGTGTGATTCATTGCATAAGATGATTACTTCCTGAACCAACTCAACGGAGAGATTTTTCACCCACGAGACACCTTGTGCACCCGTAAGGCGATGCCACCTAGGAAGCACCATGGGGGGTTTTAAATCGAGGACCTCCTGGTCTCGGTCAAACACCTTCACCACTTGAGCCATCACCTCATTGGCTCAAAGCATCATCTTTTACAGGACCTTCTACTAGTTTCTGGGTTCTATGGTAGGGTCTGTGTTTGTGATATGTGGAAGTGTTTCCAATGATATTAAAACATACATTTTCCGTGTTAAAACACAATGATAATATTAAAACATACATTGGAAGTGTTTCCAATGATAATATTCAAACATGCATTTTCCATGTTAAAATCAAGAAGCCAGCAGAGCACAACTTTCTCATCAAGCTAGCATAAAAAATAATAATCTTTTTGGCTTCATTGTCATCCTTGACATATGCACAGCTTTCTCATCAAGCTAGTATCAAAAATAATAATCTTTTTTGCTTCATTGTCATCCTTGACATATGCAAGCTACAAATATATCTCGGGCGTAAAACAAATATGTGAAGCAAGTCACCAATGGAACACCACCATCAAACAAACAAACCTAGATCCAACACTACATAGAACCCTCATTTGTCTTCATATGCCTCTCGAGTCCCCATGGAAGAATTTTTTTAAGAGCTCCAAAGTAGCTAGAGACTCATCGCAAAAATTATAGATTCACTTTTTTGGATCACCACAAAACAAGGCTCATTTATCCTCAATACACTCAAGTTTACATAAGTAGTCCATGATAGTTTCAATGACCAAACAATGGACAAACAACCCAAACCCAAAACTTACTTCCATCCAACACTATAAAACAAGACTTGTTTGTCCTAATTATTCTTTTCTACAAGAGATTATAATGTACCATCCAACATCATGACATATTGTCAAGGCACAGTGTGAGACCTGCATCTTTATAGGGCTTGGAATAGTTCCACCACCTTAGATAGAGTAGTTTGATGTATGAAGGAATGAGTCTGTGCATCCAAGATGAACACTTGTAGGAACACAAAGTACATGTGTTTAAGGTGTGTGCTATCTCGCTTTTGAAAGTCCTCACAAGTGCAAGTGAGGGAGCTCCAAAATTGTGACTGAATAGTTCACACCCTTGGCGCATGATCCCTCCTTGTTGCTGACATAAAATACGTGTGATTCATTGCATAAGATGATTACTTCCCGAACCGCTTCAGCGGAGAGATTTTTTACCTTTTTAATTTTTTCATTGAACTCTTTAGTTAACTTCTCCCTCCATCGAGCTACCTTGCTATCTCTATAATTACGTCGCACACCGTTGATGTGACTGACCTTGGAGTGGTGTGGTGATCTCTCTGGTTATTGGAGGTTGAGCTTCCTCTTTCCAAAACAAAACCACTTGCACAAAGATCTTCAATCTCAACTTTAGTGAGACTTGTCCCAATGGCAATTAGCCATATATAAGGAGTAGGACCCGGTGACCCCAAGACCTAGGACGTATCCATAGCCCCCCACGAGTGTGTGTTGGTGGAGTTGCAGAATCAAATAAAACTCTCTATCGTACCATCGGCATAACGATGGTGATCCCAAAACCAAGTGCAAGAACACCCTCATCTGTCGACTTCCCTACATGGTTGATAAATTTCGCACACCTCATCTTGCTCTCTGACAATAATCCAAATCACGTGACCATGCTATGTTGCTCCATGTTCCGAATAGCCCACAAGGTCTTGTTGACATTTTCTCCCACAACATCCATACTGAATTATCTTTCTGGCACACATGGGTCCACTTGCTGGTTTAATGTTACGGTCACGTACTCCAACCTGGACTATTATTCTCAAGAACAATACCAAGAGTATTCAACACTGGGTGCTTATGTCGCACTTTACATTATTCCCTATGAAGACGCTGCATCTCAAGAGAGTTTATGGTTGCCTCTTCCATTGTTGAATTAGCCAAATCAACAAGCTTTTTACCATAGGTTGCGGCAATCTCTCCATTGTAGAACTTGTCTCGTATGCCCTCAAGTTGTGGACCAGTTCCCAAGTGCTTTCCTATTAGAGATGCATTGTAGTTTGAGCTTTGCAAAACTGCTAAGGATAATTTTGCACCAACAGCTTCATATAAGGAAATGTGATTTTTAAATCCCACACTTGCTCTCATGCTAGAGTGCCTTGCCTCAGCCAAATTTGTTGTCACCACAAATAACCCGTTCTCATTTTGCATAAGAAACCACGAACTCTAATGGAAGGCCCTAACATCCCACCATACTAATCAAGTTTCCAAACAAGGAATCTCTCCCTTCACACGGCATGATTATTTCTCCAAAAATTTTGTAACTCTTGCTTGCACTGTTTGTGGGCGACCACATCTATGGAGGCTTCTTTCCATTTTTTGAACAAAATCTTGTGCTCCTCTTGAGAGGATGCAATATACATTTCTTTATGTGATTAAGTCGAAAACACAATACCTCTCCTTGCCTTGCACGATCTTTTTAGCACCAGCATTGTACATGGACCGCACAGTTAACCAATTAGCACTAGCCTCATCGGCCATGAATCCTCAAAACTCTCGAGTTCCAAAGCCACACTTCTTCACCACAACATTCAAAATTTTCCATAGCTAAATCTAGGAATACCTATCCTCCACCTTGAACTCACATGTTGCTATTGTCAACAACTCACGAATGACAGGGTCATACACATGGGCACCCATTGTAGACCATCCTTGAACTCAATGCACATGATCAAAGCAAATCAACATCTCTTGTAGATTGCCACCAGGGTGCATCCAGGGTGCATTCTGTTGACAAGGTCTAAGCCACTCTTTGGTCCAATAGTGGACATTTTACAATCAAATCCTAAAGCCTCAAGTAATGATTGGTCCGTTAATAGTAAATACATGCAATTGGTGTGTGATGTCTAGCTGAGAAGGAAATAGAATGTTGTGAATAAATGTATATCTACATCTATTTTTTAGATCCAACATTGCATCCAATCCCTTTGCACAAACTAAACTTACCCTCTTTGCATCCTCTACACACTTTTCAATCCTCCTCTTATCAAATAGTGGAGTCACTACAACCAAGATCTCTAAGGTCATGGAGACCTAATCTGTTAAGTTGCAATAGCTGACGGAGAGTCAATGGAGGACGTCTCGCGTAGCAAGGTCGACCGAGGTCTTGACCTACCTCGGTTCGATTAAAATAGTGAGCTTCCAGTACAGTGGATGAGGGACCAAGGAAGCGGCCTATGAGTGAAGCGCTAGGTGACCTGCGAAGGATCCTAGAGGGTGCTGACTATACAGTGCTCGGGCTCTAGGTCATCGAAGATACCCACACGTGCGTCGTGGAAGATATTGGAACAAGGAGTAAGAGTTGTTTTCTGAATTCGGGCATGGATCTGGTTGATTGACCTTGCTGGTCCTCGACGGATGAGTCTATGGCTCTTTTATATGGATCTATTGGTTGATCTTGTTGATCTTCAACATAGATTCCATTTTGATATGTGAATATATTGCCGAGTACTATGAGCTAGGAACCATCGAAAAGGCAGGTGGTGAGCATTCTAGTTGCCAATGATGCCATAGGTACACCGATGAAGGAATTATTGGAAATAAGGATTCAATCGGAGATTTTGAGGATATTGTGGTTTCATTAAATGATTGTTTTAAAGACAGCTGATTCTGTGAAAAAGGCAATTTCATATTGGGTGTGTAAGTGGTGTGACTAGTTTTAAGTTTGCATGAATATCCGGCTAGGAAGCCTGGGAACTCTTTTCCCTGGTACCCGGGACAAAACCTAACCAAATTCTTAAATGGATCCCATCACTACAGTGGTTGGGCGGTTGGCTAACCCACGGGACTGCTGGACTAATGGATCCCTGAATTGAGACTCAATTCTGTTATGGTACGATAGATGAAGTAAGTCCCAGATAAAAATTGTTCTATGGAAAAGAATCAACGGTTGTGCCTCTCAATGAGGAAAAAAGCGTTGGACTCTATGATCCAAGTGCAATCGTTTCCTTGATCTGACTATGGGACTTACGGGTTCGGTCAGATCAATTCAGTTAGTTAAGGCTTTTGACTATGTTAGAGTAAATTTATCCTGGAGGAATTGTCCGTGCTTTTAACTCTAGAACCCATCAATGAAGAGTCAAGGGTGGAGGAAGGCCTTGATACACAAAATAAGGAGGAAAAATTACCTAGGGAATCTGCAGAAGATGAGGATTGCCTTTGTATAAGGGAAGACATACAAGAAATGATCAATGATCCCACATTCTTGTAGGGCATGGATCTCTTAATCCAACAGAGGTGGGCTGAGGCCGCTAATAATGAGCCACCGCCATGAGGAATTGGTCGGATTCGGACCTAGCCATAGGCCCGAATTACATAGAAGAACCAATGCAAGAAGAGGAAGAGGTCTAGGTAGGGGTGAGTAGCTTCTCAAAGACCAATTGTGGATCCAAATGTAGATCTTAACACAGTCACAAGGGCGTATCTACTAAATATGGCCGCAAAAATGGGCCTAGGAATGGTTAGGGAACTAGACTGCTCTAGAATCCAGACCATCCCAAATGAAGCCACATATCATTTCCAAGCTTGTGCAAAAGTTCTTGGGGGATGGGGACCCAATCCAACATATTGAGATCTTTGAGTCAATCTGCAAAACCTGTGGGCCAGTGCGTGATGTAACCATGATCCATGCTTTTTTGCTGACCCTAGAAGGGAAGGCTCACCAATGGTATCAAACCCTAAAGCCAGAGGATAAAGTTAACTTCACTAGGCTTAAGAATGTGTTCATACCAAGCTTTGCTCTCGAAGTGGTGACATATGGAGTCCTATGGCTCCAGCTTCATAATATCAAGAAAAAAGAAAATGAGTCCATGCGAGATTATGTATCTTGTCTCAAGCACTTGAATTCAAGATGCAAGTTACGGGAGAGGCTAACCGATATCAGTTATTAACTTGCTTTTGAGAAGAGGAGTCTGAGATCATAAAATGCATGATTATTTGGTATTAGCCCGTGAGATCGGCTACCTTAGATGCATGCTGTAAGCTGGCAATAGAATATGAAGACAGTAGGCTTGAATTGCCAAAACCCTAAAGATGCCAAGGCAGCTTCAATAGCAACAACATCGTGAGTCTCAAGTCACAAAGACACAAGAACCCTGAGAAAGAAAGTTGGAAATATGAATATGATTACTACGAGGAGCTTGTGGAGATCACACCAAAGTAAACCACAATACAATGGAAAGGCAACGACATAAACTCGACCATGTGAATGGGACCAATACAATGTTTTGGTTGCAGTAGTGGACCACCTCATTGAATAGCAGACTGTCCTAATAAGAATGTGGTTCATGATGCGGGCCAAGCTCAGCCAATGGCAGCACAGCCTAACAACATGCCAACACTTACTTATGTTATGTGTGGGGTTAATCATTTGATTAAAGATTGCCCATATCACGCCAGTGGTTCTGCTTCCACTTCTAACCATGCCAGTGTGCAACCTTGAAATATCATGCCATTGAATGTCCTGACACACAAGCACAAGCAAAACAAGTGGACAAAGGGAAAAACCCAGTAGATGTCACAACTTCTAAAAACTGGGAGAAGGAGAAGAGTGAAAAAAGTGGGTAAAGGTGACAATCCAGGATGGATCCAAAGAAGATACCATCGACATTGGATCCACCCAGTCAAAGAAGGAAGGGAGCGATGAAGCATCGAAACCAGATGTGCATGCCCAAGAAACCCAAGGAGAGAGACTAGTAACTCCTAAGGGGATTGGTGAATATCCAAATGCTGAAGAAGAGATAAGGAAGCTTGAAGAAGCTAAGGCCCTACTTGAGGAGTGCCAAGAAATTCACGAAGCCAAATTAAGGGCTAACAGGGCTAGGGATACAATGTATCCAAGAAATGAGCTGATAAAGGAAAGGAAATTGGATGTGCCTACTCTAATTCGAAAAGAGTCTGAGGGAGGGACTCACAATGAATTCATGGCAAGAAAGTTTGCGAAATCAGCGCAAGACTTGTCCTTTTGATTCATTCCGTAGGGGTGGGTACGCGATAAACACATTGAAGGATCTCTCACTTGCTAGTAGGGAGCTAAGAGACATAGGCAGTCTTGCAGCCATATTGTCCACCACCATTAAAATGCCATTAGGACCATTGTTACACAATACTCCGGCATTGTGGGCAGACATAAAGGATTGGGTAGAGGGAAGATTAAACCCAATGTCCACTGCAGAGGAGACCCAATCACCTCTAGAAGAGAAAAACCAAGTCACCCTATACACTCTCAAAGGTGGAGAAGGATGAAGTTGCCAAGCAAGTCAAGGAGTTGATAGAGATGGGTTGGGTGGAACCTACCCAATCACCATTTTCTTCTCCCGTACTACTTGTGAAGAAGAAGGATGGATCCTTTAGGATGTGCATAGATTATTGGGATCTTAACAAGATTACGGTGAAGAATAGATTCCCTATACCCCGGGTGGATGACCTCCTAGACGAGATAAAGGATACAAAGAACTTCTCCAAGATCGACTTAAGGTCAGGGTATCATCAAATCTAAATGAAGGAAGGGGATGAGTACAAGACAGCTTTTAGGACGAAAAGAGGCTTGTTTCACTTAATGGTGATGCAATTTGGATTGTGCAATGCACCTGCAACATTCCAAGCCTTGATGAACAAAATTTTGCAGCCCTTTCTCTTCAAGTTTGTGCTAGTGTTCTTTGATGATATTCTCATAGATAGCAAAGGGGAGAAGGAACATTTGATGCATGTGGAGGAGGTTTTGAAGGTTTTGCATGCCAATCAGCACTATGCTAAAGAAAGCAAATGCACTTTCATGGCTCATGAGGTGGAGTATCTTGGTCATATTGTGAGCAAAGAGGGTATTGCATTGTCTATTGTGATTTGTCTTGCTATCTCTTTCCGTTGTGCCATATTCTTATAATCAGAACCCTCTTGGCTCCAATACTTCTTTGACATCTTTCATGAGCTTATAGTGACTACCACCCCTCGAGAAGTCGACCATGAGATTGAGCTAATTCTTGATGCTCAATGTGTCTCCAAGAGACCCTATAAGATGTCTCTCCCTAAAGCCATTAAGCTTAAGGAGCAACTTTTCTAACTCATCAAGCAAGGATTCGTATGCCCTAGCAGCTCTCCTTAGGGAGCACCTATTCTTTTCCAAAAGAAGAAGGATGACACTCTTCGTCTCTACATAGATTATCGAACTAAATCAAGTCATTGTCAAGAACAAGTATCCTATCCCTCGCATCGACGATGAGCTTCTTGACAGGCTTCATGGGGCGGCTAAGGTTTTCTCTAAGATAGATTTAAGGTTTGGCTACTACTATCACATCAGACTCAAGGAAGCAAATATACCAAAGATAACTTTCAATACCCATTATGGCCATTATGAGTTTACTATGATGTCATTCGGGTTAACCAATGCTCCTGCAACTTTCAACCACCTAATGCAAGATATATTCCATCCCTACTTGGATGAATTTGTTCTTTTTTTTAATGACATTCTAGTCTACTCCAAAAGTCAGTGAAAGAACGTGAGGAGCATGTGCGTAGAGTGCTACATTTGCTGCGCGTAGGCATAAACTCTATGCTAAGAAAAGTACATGTACCTTCTTTACTCACCAGATTGAGTATCTTGGATTCATTGTCTCCCAAGATGGTACCTCAATAGATCCCACCCAGGTCAAAGATATACGGGAATGGACACCCCCTAATTCAGTCCGCAAAGTTCATGGATTTTTGGGAATCACAGGATGGTACAAGATTTTCAAAGATTACTCCCTAGAAGTTGCACCCTTAACCGATCTTCTTAAGAAGGATTGCAAAATAGTGTGGATGCCAATCCATCAAGTCAGCTTTGATCAGCTCAAAACCATCATCACCTCAACACCAGTCCTGAACCTTCTCGATTTCACCAGGGAATCTGCGGTGGTTACTGATACCAGTAGTCTAGCACTTGGTGATTTCTTAGCCCAAGAAGGAAGATCGGTGGCTTATACTTCTCGCAAGCTGAAGCAATATGAGGCCAACTATTCCACCCATGATTTAGAACTCTTATCAGTTGTTCATTGCCTTAAGTTATAGACACATTACCTCTTGGGTTGCAAGTTCCAGCTTGTAACTGACCACAAGAGTCTAAAGTGGATCTTCACCCAGCCTAACCTCAATATGAGGCAAAGAAGATGGGTTGAAATCCTATAAGAATATGACTTTAACATCAAATTTTGTCCTAGGAAGGATAATGTGGTAGCAAATGCACTTAGCCACAAATCTTTCTTGAGTGCAATTTCTATGCCAAATGATCCCATATTGGTTCAGGTGAAAGAAGTCTCATTTCATGATCCTAACTACCAAAGGATGGTTAACTTACTTAGTCGAAGAAGGGGGAACTTTAGAGATAGAGAAATATCTAATCAAGGGTTACTTCACCCATGATAGGTTCCTCTACTTCAATCATAGGCTATGTATTCCTAAGGATTGTTCCCTGAAGAAGCTAATCCTCCATGAATCAAGGGTTACTTCACCCATGATAGGTTCCTCTACTTCAATCATAGGCTATGTATTCCTAAGGATTGTTCCCTGAAGAAGCTAATCCTCCATGAATCTCATGATAGCCCTACTGCTGCAGGGCACCCATGCTATGCGAATTACTTGAATGCTCTAAGGAGGAAGACTTCAAGGTGCCGTTCTTCTCGTCATCAGCATGCTTCTTTCTACAGACAGCGTGACCCTTCTTGTCACAGTAGTAGAAATTTCCTTGAAACTTCTTTGTCTTTGGTTTCTTCTTCTCATCGGAAGGGTGTCACACCTTTGCCTTTAACATTGGCTGAAAATGCAGCATCACCACCATCGCGGGTCTTCAGTCGCATCTCCTCCTCAAGTAACATTGTACTAAATTCTTCAAATGATAAAGGTGGTACTCTAACCTGAGTATTTAGTGATGTAGCTAATCCATTATACTTATGTGGAAGAATTCGGATGCACTTTCAGGCCAACTCCTCACTAGTGTGTGTAATCCCTATAGTAACCATTTGATCTTGCAGATTTTTGATCCACGAGATAAATGCTTCAGCTGCTTCTCCTTCAGTGAACTTTTCAGCAGCAAGCTGATTCTCCAAGTTCTGAATCCTAGTCTGATTTTGAGACCCATACTGATTTCTCAGTATGATCCAAGCCCCTGCAGCCTTGGTAGGATGTTGACGATGGCACAAATTACGTCAGCATTGCACCTTCTCCACAACACTGGTGCAGCAGCAACAACAACAGAGATAGAAGCCATCACTTCGGATTCTATGTAAAGAAAGACTAAACTTTATGCGCTATTCTTGCTAAGAGAAACTAATCTCTGATACCATATAAGAATATGGCACAGTGAAAAGAGATAGCAAGATAAAGCACAATAGACAATGCAATAGATACACAATGGAGAGAATTTTAAAAATTTTGATTATACCAAAGAGGTAAAAGTGATGGTACTTTCCACCCATGTGCTTTCAAGTAGATCTTAGATGGCCATCTAGACAAACTCTAGATGGAGGATGTATGAAGTGTAGAAGGAGGTGGATACTCACAATCATTGGATGCCTTAGCTCATGGCAACCATGTCCAATGAAGTGTAGAAGGAGGTGGATACTCACAATCATTGGATGCCTTAGCTCATGGCAACCATGTCCATATATAGTATTGTAGGTGGCGTGGTAGATGCGTATGTAATGAGGGCGGTTACATTGCATAGACACAATCACCACCCGCGTATCAAGAATGCGGCCCATCGACCACTGCCAACGCCCACTAATGATGGACTTGGTACCCGAGGAAATATTTTAGGGAATATTCCTCATACCTTCTAGGCCCCCTCTAGCACTCATACCCCTGACCATCTCCTAACCATCATCAATGGTCAAAATAATGATCCCATTGGTGTCTAAGTCGGGGTTCCCAATAAAGACATATGCACCATGGCTACTCATAATGGGGGCCTAACAAATGTGCATTATACATCAAAGTGAGATACATGCTGAGAGGTGGACATTGAGTGTATACTAACACTAATTCTTTACTGAGCTCAGCTGCTTTGTTAGGCTTGACAAGTAAAACTTGTTGTCCCTTACCTGCTCCCTTGAGAAGATGTTTTGCTTTGACTACCCTAGACTTGGATTTACCTATCTTCCCATGAACTAGTACTACTTGGTTGTGTCATTTTTAAAAGTGATACTCCCCTGTTTACAGTGAATACTAGAATTGTTTGCGTAGTCCATCCCAAGGATCCCCTCATAAATGCCTAATGGTAGGACTCTAAAATGGCCATGAGTTTGTTTACTACCCAATTCAAAATCAAGGTTTTCTACAGAGCGATGACATACTTTCCTACAAAGCGTTTCTTACAAAGCGGTGAGATATTGCTTCTCATTAGCTAGCTCTATAACCATTTTCCTGGTTGTTTTTTGATCCAGGTTTAATTTTCATAAACACCTTAGAGAAAGAAATGAATGGGTACTGTCGCAAACAATCAATCAAAAGCTGGTTTAATTTTCATAACACCTTGGAGAAAGAAATGAATGGGTACTGCCACAATCATTCAAAAGCTGGAGGGTTTGAATAACACCAAATTGTTCGTTAAGAACTTGATGCTATACCGCTGCATGGATGGTGGTGCGCTCTTCTTCGCCCATTTCCAAACTTGGTTCTTAATTTATAGCTGCCCCACGACCTCTACCACATCCACCATCTCTTACACCTTGGCAGATGGGGGTTCCACGACCCTTATTTGCTTGACCACTTTTGAGGAAAAGATGCTACAAGCTAGGGGAAATTGGCTTTAAAGTGTCCGGCCTCATTGTAATGGAAACACACAAGGGCCTCCCTAGGAGAAGCAATATATATGCGTCGAAGAAAGAGGTTGGTTGGCCAACCTCAGCTGTAGTTGGGAGATGGGAGAATTTGGCTGGGGCTTCTTGTAAGACTGGTCCTTAGGGTTTGATTCAGGGTGAGATCTCTTTTGGGCCCTAGCTTTGCTAGAATTCAGCTCCTTTACAAGAGGTTTGGCTCATATGAGAGCATCTTGCAATGTACTTGACCTCGGTGTCCTTTTCAATTTTTGAACCTTCCCCTTTAAAGGAGAGAGGTTGCATCTATTTGAGTAGGAGCTTCTTCTCATGTGTGTCTGTGTATAGCAAGCTTTTCTTTTAAAGAAAGAATAGTATGCCATAGCCCTACCATAAGAGAAGGCTATTTTGCCATAGACCTTTGAAAGATAGAAAAGTCAAAGTACAAGTAAGAGGAGATAAAGTTGATTGGATGATTTCAATCATAAGAGAAGGTATTAGAAGACTCCCTATTCTCATATATCAAGTTCTGAAACTCTTATTAAAATGAGCAAAGTCAATGATAAATGACAAATTTCTATAAGGTATATATATATTTTGTTTTTCAATTATATATCATTCTTAGGGGTTGAGGTATGGCCCCAGCTTCTAACTGTTAATAGTGATCTATTTGATTGATTTACTAGTTAAAGTTTTTATTCTTTTAAACAACATCATATGTCTTAATAAAGAATGTCTTATCACAATCTCAAGTTGAAATGCTAAAATATTTGTGAAAGGATTGTTTTCTTAAGAAGGTAACATGGATTCTAGTCCTATGGTTTAGTTGAGTAAATGGATTGTTATCTTGGTTAAATTAAGGTACAGGTACAACTTCTCCCTGCCTTGACGCTGCCCCGTTCTTGTGCTTGTGTAGCCAGATGGTGGAGACATTATTAAGGCCCAGAGTCAGCCCATGGTATCCCTCATACCGTTGGGAGAATAAGGTTTGCCGATTGAGGCGAGTAATTATGATACTACCTAGTTCTGAGGGCCCACGCTAGTGTGGTGAATAAGCCACCCTAATATTTGTGAAAGGATTGTTTTCTTAAGAAGGTAACATGGATTCTAGTCCTATGGTTTAGTTGAGTAAATGGATTGTTATCTTGATTAAATTAAGGTACAGGTACAACTTCTCCCTGCCTTGACGCTGCCCCATTCTTGTGCTTGTGTAGCCGGATGGCGGAGACATTATTAAGGCCCAGAGTCAGCCCATGGTATCCCTCATACCGTTGGGAGAATAAGGTTTGCCGATTGAGGCGAGTAATTATGATACTATCTAGTTCTGAGGGCCCAGGCTAGTGTGGTGAATAAGCCCACCCTAGCACGTAGGCATCCCTCTGAGGGGCGGGAGGATCGAGCGACGGAGCCTGAGGGGGCGACAGGCCAGCTTGAGTCCTCGCCACGGCCGACGAGGAGGTATATGGTCCCGTAGGGTTTTGCCCAGCATGTAGAGGCTGGAAGGCTGAATTCTCGGCAATATAAAGGAAAAGAATAAGAGAGCCGGTTTGGCTTGTATAGAATTGATTCTTGTATAAATTTTTTTATATAAATCTTATCTTTGGCATCATTATATTGTGGAAAGAGGTTGTTTTAACGAACCTTGTGAAAGGATCTTAATTAAATAACATATTTATTTATGTCAAACAGTGTGGTAGGATTAATTAGAAAACAAATTGACACGTGAGTAGGGTGGAAAGTGGGAGGATGGAATGCCCCGGACGACACCATCCTACGGACGGGTGGACTCGATTAGTCGGGTAGCTTTCCAACAGATTAAGTGAAAGCCCTATGCCACCTAGATAAATAGGTTCTTGGGCAACTCTATTCTAGAAGACTAGGCCAGCAGCAGCAGAGCAGAGCAGCAGCTGTGCCTTACATGGATGAGGAAAAAAGCGTTGGGAATCAAGATTAATGGTTGCCCAAATTATGATCAATTACCCTATGGGTGATTTGATTTTTAGAAGACCATGCTCCCCCTTGAAAAGATACAGGGGAGAAAAGAGCTTGAGCTCTTGCATGCACACACACACTCACAAAACCCTAATAGAGAACACACAAGGTGAGAGGCTGAAAATCTTCTTCTTCTTCACTCAACGCTCAACACACCATATACAAAGATAAGAGTACACACCATGAAAAAGGTACTCAACCAAATACATAATAGGGTTCTCTATAGTGTGAACCCAACTAAATGAGCTGGCGCTATAACTATGCCAGTCTCTAGAATGGCTGTCACACAGCTTGTCATCCCACCGGCCGCATATCACCCATGATCTCACCAACCATGCCAGTGGTGCAAGTGTGGGGCCTATCCCCCAGGCGGGTCATCAGTGTCCACTGCCTCACTAGATGAGCTCGATATCTTAACACTCCCCCTCGAGCTCAACTCCATCTCATGTACACCAAGCGAAGCCCTGAATCTGTGGAGCTTCTCTGTACCCAATGCTTTGGTGAAGATGTCAGCTACCTGATCCTATGTGCTGACATAAACAAGGTCAACATCTCTTGCCAAGACCTTCTCTCTGACAAAATGGTAGTGGACCTCTATATGCTCCGTACGAGCATGAAAACTGGGTTCCTGGCCAACTATATACTACTAATGTTGTCACCGAAAATGACAACTTGTCTATCCACTGATAGACCCAAATCTGCAAGTAGCTTTCTCAACCAAGCTACCTCACATGCTGCCATAGCAGATCCTCTATACTCGGCCTCTGTACTGGATAGAGCAACCGTAGGCTGCTTCTTGCTGCTCCAAGTCACAGCAGCACTCCCCAAAGAAAACATGAAGCCACTAGTAGATCTTCTATCTGAGATACTACCAGCCCTTTCAGCATCTGTGTACCCATGTACACATATCTCTGTCCGAGTTTCATAAAATAGTCCACAATGCAAAGTAGACCTCACATACCTCAGTATGCGTCTCAATGCATCCAAATGTGGCTTTCGAGGAACTTGCATAAACTGACTCACCAACCCAACAGCATAGCTCAAATCTGGCCTGGTGATCGTCATGTAGATCAAGCTTCCTACTATGCACCTATACATAGTAGGATCCTCCAAAATCTCTCCTGAATCTGCACTCAACTTGCCATTCTGATCCAATGGCACTGAGATAGGCTTACAGCCTGTCATACCATACTTGGACAACATGTCCAAGCCATACTATCTCTGCAGTAATCCAATACCATGTGGTGGTGACCTAATCATCTCAATGCCCAAGAAATATCTGAGCTCCCCTAGATCCTTCATCTCAAACTTCTGTCTAAGCAAGATCTTTACATCAAAGATCTCTGCATCATGGTCCCCCGTAATGATCAAGTCATCTACATAGATGACAACAAGCACAACCCCTCTATCAGTGTGTCTCACATACAGCGAGAAATCTACATTGGCTACATGAAAGCCAATAGTGACAAGATATTTAAAAATCTTGTCAGACCATGCTCTTGGTGCTTGTTTTAAGCCATACAAGGCTTTCTTCAACTTGCAAACATGCTCGGGGTGACTCACATCCTCATAACCAGGTGGCTGCAACATATACACTTCTTCCCTGCAAATCCCCATGCAAGAATGCATTCTTTACATCCATTTGATGTAAAGACCATTGCTTTGACGCAGCCACTATTATCACAACTCTCACTGTTGCCATCTTGGCAACTGGGCTGAAAGTTTCCTCATAATCAATGCCATATGTCTGCGCTCCATCACTGTTATGTTTTACTTTGTACACCCACTTGCATCCAATGGCTTTCTTGCCTTCAGGCAATTACACTAAATCCCATGTCTCATTTCCATATAGTGCATCCATCTCCTCATCCATAGCTTTCTCCCAACACACATTTTCAATAGCCTCATCAATGCATGTGGGCTCTACAACCTGTACAACTTTTGCCATGTATGCATAGTGATGTGCCACATAATCATCATAGGTAAACCTCTGCACAGGGTTCTTCACTCTCCCAGATCTTCGCAGCTTTGCATTCATGGCTTCCATAGCCTTCTTTACACCAGGTGTTCTCATAGCTGGGATCCCAAGCTCCTCATCAAGGCTCATCTCTGAGCCACTAGACTCTCAATCAACATGAGAATGCCCTGCAGAAATGTCAGGCATACTAAGGGGCACAACCACTTTCTCTTTGCCTTTGTGTGATGTACTAATCACATTTGCAGGATTGGTATTATGATGCAGCCTGCCACTCCATGGTCTATCAAACTGAACCACTAGATGAGGACTCTCTTGGTCCACTCAAAGATTGTGATTGTTGTTGACTTGCATTCTATGCAACCACATTTCCACTCACATCAGCCCCAACAGCTTTTTTTTAAGAAGCATACTAGCCGCTCATCTCATCAAAGACAACATCCCTGCTTACCCTCAACTCACGTGTAGCAGGGTTATAACACCTGCATCCCTTTTGCTCAAGGGAGTATCCAATAAACACACATTTTTTAACTTTTGGGTCCAGCTTAGTTCTCAGCTCATCTGGCACATGCACATATGCAATGCATCCAAAAACTTTTAGATGAGACAAATCAGGTTTTTTGCCTCTCCTCTGGAGTTACATCATGTATGGCTGCAGTTGGAGTCCTGTTCATGATGTAAACTACTGTAGAAACAGCCTCAGCCCAATAACTATGTGGCATATTCTTCTCTTCCATCAATGCTCGCACAATCTCAGCAATGTGCCTGGTTTTCCGCTCAGCAACTCCATTTTGCTGCGGAGTGTATCTGCATGTAAACTGTCTCCGAATACCATTTTTCTTTAAAAATTTAGAGAACTTATTGGAGAAGTACTCTCCCCCTCCATCTGACCTTAGGCACTTTACATATTTCCCTGTTTGCTTTTCAACCATAACTCTAAAATTCTGAAAGTGAGTGAACACCTCACCCTTCTCCTTCATGAAGTATATCTACACTTTCCTTGTGTGGTCATTAATAAATGTCACATAATACCTACAACCTCCCATAGACATGGTCTTCGTAGGACCCCATACATCTGAATGCACAACATCTAGTGCATTTTTGCTCACATATCTGTTACGTGGAAATACATGCTTTGTTTGCTTTCCAAATTGGCATGCTTCACATATTTTTTGCATACCTTCAACTTTAAACTTTAGCCGCCCTGTCACAATTCCTTTAGTCTACATAGACTTCATTCTCTGCACATTCACATGTCCAATTCTTTTATGCCAAATGTCTGTGTCTGCAACAATTCCTGGACCATTTGCAAACATCACAGCACTCACTTCAGGCATGTTTACATTCAACGTAAATATTCTGCCCTCTATTGCCTTTTGCAACCAATCTGCACTTGTCTTTAAAGTCTTCAACATAACAACCCTCAGGGTTAAACCTGCAAACCCTGCTCAATCATCTGGCCAACTGAAACTAGATTCTTTGTTATGTTTGGAACATGAAGTACATCTGCAAGGTACTTCACTTTGACATCCTACATAGACAATGGCACATCTCCAACATGAGCAATTGGATGAGCAGTGTCATCCCCTGTTTCCACAAAACCCGGTCTTTCAAGGTTCTTCATCTCCTTG
Organism: Cibotium barometz; assembly: GCF_041138505.1. Classification (NCBI taxonomy): domain Eukaryota; kingdom Viridiplantae; phylum Streptophyta; class Polypodiopsida; order Cyatheales; family Cibotiaceae; genus Cibotium; species Cibotium barometz. Next base: position 10,015,559 of record NC_141085.1, read on the forward strand.
AACCACTCCCCATGACTTGTCATGTGGCTCGAAGCACCTGAATCAACATACCATACATCATCTTTATGTGCTGCTTCAATATTTTCAGACATGGCATTAACGACACGCTGTATAACAAACAACCTTTCATTATCCTCCTTGTTTCTGCTTGAGGATGCATAGTTGTTTTGTTGCAATTTCCCATTTTGTATATCAGCCTGCTTCTTATAACAATCTGCCTGCACATGTCTAGGCTTACCACAGTAAAAACATCCACGTGTATCATTATACTTCCTTTGCCAATTTTCATGACCTCTTTGACTCCCCCTGCCTCTGAATTGGCCACTTCCACCTGCGTGTTGTTGTTGTTGTTGGTGAATTCTGGGACTGTTGTTGTTGCTCCTGCTGGCCATAATTTTGATTACCTGTTTGGCCACCTCCTTGACCACATCCACAGCCTCCTCTACCTTGTCCTCCTCTGCCTGAACTTGTGTAGAAGGCCTGTTGCTCTGAATTGTTTTTGTTTTGTGAAGACTGTTGGTCTTCACCCAAGCTCTTCTCTTCTATAATCAACATAGACACCAAATCTGTAAAATTGGGAATGTTTTTTCGAGTCTGAAATAGACGTCTTGAATGCCTTGTATTGTGTCCCGAGACCATGTAGACAGACTTCCACCTTATCATCACATCATCTATTCCCGTGAAGAAAGCTCCTTAATCAGAGATCATTTACCAGTGCCTCCCGTAGAGCTCCCGACAAGGGTGTAGTCGCCAACACAAATAGGGAAGAGTGGTTGAAGCTCTTACCCTCGTACCGCTTCCTGTGGTTCTCTTGCTTGCAGCTCAGCCCTTAGCATAAACCAGGCTTTGATACCATGAAAAGATGCAGGGGAGAAGAGAGCTTGAGCTCTTGCAAGCACACACACACTCACAAAATCCTAATAAAGAACACACAAGGTGAGAGGCTAAAAATCTTCTTCTTCACTCAACACTCAACACACCATATACAAAGATAAGAGCACACAAAAAGGTACTCAACCAAATACATAATAGGGTTCTCTATAGTGTGAACCCAACTAAATGAGCTGGCGCTATAACTATGCCAGTCTCTAGAATGGCTGTCACACACAGCCTGTCATCCCACCGGCCGCATATCACCCATGATCTCACCAACCATGCCAGTGGTGTAAGTGTGGGGCCTATCCCCTAGGCGGGTCATCAGTGTCCACCGCCTCACTAGATGAGCTTGATATCTCAACACCCCTGTGAGATAGGACTAGGCCTTACCTACAAATCGTATCCTTGAATCTCTACATGGTCAAGGTGTCGACGAGTAGGAAATTTTCTCCAAGTTAAGACTTAGTAGACTATCTTAAGTGTTTCCCCTATTTTGGAAGGGGGGAACCTTACAATTGGTATCAAAGTCGATCTTAGTTCCTAGGATTTGTTTTTCAAAGGCTAACTATCAAGGGATTAAAACAAGTGATTGTTTGTCATATGAGGATGAATCAATCATCTCTACTAGCCATAGAAGTCGTTTGAATATCCTCACATGTTGAGACAATTATCCTATGAAATTGTGCTTGTATCTTGGGGGTGTACACGCAAGATATTTGTACAATAAATTTGAGAAATAAGATTGGGGAGGAAACCTTTTGAGGAAAAACATAGGGTGATCAAATTAAGAAACTAGTGAGAGATTGAATGACTAGAAAGATAGACCAAAACTTTGTTTAGAGAAATTTTCAGGATATATCTCATTAATTTGTATATTATAAATTATTAAGATTATAACTCCATTAAGGTTTGAATAGTTAACGTGTGAATGCCATCCATTGAATGCTTTACACTAGGACAATCATCCAAGATCTTGAACCCATCTCAAACAAACATGGGTCTAACTTTGAATGTGTAATTCCCAAAGGATCATGCTCTTAGATGTGTTAATCCCAAGATACCCAATGTGTAATTTTCAAAAAACTAATCATCTCAGATGTGTTAATCCTGATAATCTTTGGATGTGTCAATCCCAAGTTACCAAATGTGTAATTCTCAAAAAATGAAGATCTCACATGTATTAATCCTGAGTGCCTTCAGATGTGGTGCTGTGATAAGTATTTGATAGTTTTGAACTTTTCATGGATATAATGAAAGAAACAAGTTTAGCCTTGCTCATCTAAAAAATGTAAGAAATGCCAAATTAGTTGGAAGCACTATTATCAATCCAACCATTGGAACCAGAATCAAATATGGGATGCCATGAAAGGACACCTTTGTGAAAGGTTTTGTTCTCTAGGATTTCGAGAGGATAAAATGGATGAATTTTTGGAGCTAACCCAAGAAGGGAAGACCCTAGAAGAATACCACCAAAATCTTGCTAAAACTTCTCCGATTAGCTCCAAAGATGGATGAGATAACTCTTCTCCATCGATTCATTTGGAAGCTTAATCTACAATTGAATAACCTCGTCAAGAATGCAAAACCATCCTCTATTTCAGAAGCCATAATTATAGCTAGAGACTATGATAAAGTTTTTTTATATAGAAAGTGTTAAGAAGGACATGAGTCCTTCCATGTTAATCAAGAAGAGGTCCCCTAATTCAAGAGGAACGTCAAGCCCACCCTTGGCTACAAGGAATCACGAGCTAGAGCAAAATTAGGTCAAGAAATAGCGATAGCAGGTTAAAGATAATCGAATTCAACAAGTATTTCTATGAGTAAATAGAAGAGGATTGGTGCAAGATTCATGTGAAGTAATGTACATGAGAATAGACGATACTAAGAGTATGCAATTACAAGATTCATGTGAAGTAATGTACATGATGAATAGACGATACTATCATAGGTTAGATTGCGTAAAGGATTGATTCCCTCATGTTTTTCCATGACAATTTATTAAGTACCATATTACATGGGGGTATAGAATAATGAATTCGTATAAGGAAGGATTATGATTTTTTTTTTAAAAGGTTCATATCGTATGAGAGGTATATGGATGCATGAACTTAGGATAATAAGGCCAATTAACTTTAAAATAATAAAGATCTTTTGGGGGCAACCAGGAGAGAGGAGAGATAAAATATCACAATTTTTTTGAATTAAAAACCCTTCCACATGTGTAATAGGCACCTACCTCAAGAGTCCCCCTCTCCATACCAAGGTGTCAAAAATGCATCATTATTCCAAAATATCTTATTTTTTTAGTAATATCTCATAGTTTTTAACTAATAAACCTTGTACTCAATCAACTCTTCATCTTATGTGAGCATTTACTCATTTTTGGGTATTTTCTTTTATTCTTTGGATTTATCTCATCCCAACACTTGGATTAATCATATTGGCCCATAGGAACCTTAATTGGACCATAATCCAAAAATTTCTGAAAATGTAGACCAACCCTTAGGCTAAGGTCCTTTATACACATTTTCAATTAATTCCAAATGCACCTTGGAAAGTTCCCCTACAAGATCCAGTGGAATGTTTTATATGGCCAGGGGATTCTTTGGTCTCCAACACAACACAAAAGATGATACGCAATCTGCGCGGGCCCGTCAACCAGCATTAGATACAGTCTAAGACTAGAATTACCAACCCAACCTTTTGGTTCTAGGTAGCCTAACACTGTGAGGATCAGTGGAACAACCCCCAAGATTAGGAGAGATAAGGAAAGTGCGACCACGACGACAGGTCAAGTCTTCTTCCTCACATCGAAGGAAATAGAAATAGACTTGAAGAGGGTTGAGGCAAAGCGACAATTGTGATTATTGAGCTTAAGAAAACAAGAGATCGAACAAGGGCAGAACAAAAGGAAATGGAGAATATAAATCCATTTCAATCACGTGGAGGAACCAGAAACGTTTAGAAATGCCACGGATAACATGTGGATGGGCATGACTGAACGAGAAATGATCCCAAGAAGGTTGATTGTGTGAGAAGTTGGCCCATACCAACAAATCTCACTCAACTTAGGGGATTTTTGGGTCTATCTTCTTTCTATAGAAGATTCATAGAGAGGTATGCCACCATAGCAGCCTCTCTCAACTGACAAGCTTAAGAAGGAGGCCTTCTTTTGGGATGCAATTGTGGATAAAAGCTTTGAAGAGTTAAAAAGGTTTCTCACTGCAGCCCCTATATTGGTATGTCCGGATTTCACAAAACCATACCGTGAGAGCGGATGCATGTGGGAAAGGTGTTGGGGCGGTGCTCTATCAAGATCATGGGGTTATTGCTTATGAGAGAGAGCCGGAAGTTGAATGAGAAGGAAATGCAAATGCATGTCTATGATCAAGAGATGGCTGCTATTATGCATGCTATCAAAAAGTGGCATCACTACCTCTATGGTAGTCATTTCTATGTGTGGAGTGACCATCGAGTGCTCAAGTATTTCCTATCTCAGACCAACCTATCACCTAAGCAAAGGAGGTGGCTAGCTACATTGCAAAATTATGATTTTGAGATCACTTATACTAAGGGGAAATACAATGTAGTTGCCGATGCCTTGTCAAGGATGTGGGCATGTTCATTATCGGCCATTTCGGAGGTCCACAAAGATTGGGTGATGAATATCCAAGAAGAATATCTTTTGGATGATGAAGGGTCTCAATTGGTGCAGAAATTATAGCAAGGGTCTCATGAGGATTTTAAGCTACAAAATGGACTCCTCTACTACAAGGATAAGGTCTATCTTGTTCCTACCTCGGAGTACAAAGTAAAGGTGATTGAAGAGATGCATTCATCACCAATGGCGGGACATTTGGGCCTTTACAAAACATTTGAAAAGATTAGAAAAAGCTTCTTTTGGAAGGGCATGTGGAAAGATGTGCACGATTATGTGACAAGATGTATGCCATGTCAACTCAACAAGGATCCAACACATAAGCCGGGTGGATTGCTACAGCCCTTACCATTCTCAAGGGGAAATGGACTCATATTTCAATGGACTTTGTCACGACACTTCCTCACACAAAGAGGGGATGGGATAGCTTGTATGTGGTGGTGGATAGGTTGACCAAGGTGGCACATTTTTTCCCTACCAAAGTGAAGTACACGGCATCTATGGTTTCAAGAAAATTTGTGGAAAGTGTGTTCAAATTGCATGGTATGCCGCAACAAATTGTTAGTGATAGAGATGTCAAATTCATGAGTTCATTTTGGAGGACTTTTTTTAAGATCATGGGTACCAATGATGAGCAGTGCCTCTCATTCTCAAACCAATGGTCAAACGGAGAGAGTGAATAAGTGGGTGGAGACCTATTTGAGACACTATTGCCATAAGACTCAAAGTGTTTGGGATGAGTGGTTGCCTCTTGCTGAATTTGCTTACAATAGTACATATCATGCTAGCATTGGAATGTTGCCATTTGAGGCTTTGTATGGGTACAAGGTGAATGTACCAAGCATGATTGCCAAGCAAGAGGATGTGAATCCAAATGCCAAGGAAGAGGTTGAGAAGATTCTTACACTTCTTCAACAATGCAAAGAGAACATGAGGCGTGCTCAAGAGAGGATGAAGGTTTATGAGGACCGACATAGGAGGCCAATGGAGTTCAAGGAAGGGGATTTTGTGTTTTTGAGAATCCCTAAGTCTAGATATGCCTCTCTCAAAGGTAACACCAACACTAAATTGGCTCATTGATATTATGGTCCATACAAGGTCTTGAGGAAGGTTGGTGAAGTGGCATACCAACTTTTGCTTCCACCAACAACAAGGATACATGATGTCTTCCATGTATCTCAATTGAAGCTTTATGTGGGACCGGAAGTGCAAGTCTTTGATGAGCTGCCACCCGTGAATGAAGAGGGCATGATTGAGTATATTCCAGAAAGGGTGTTGGGCACTAGAGAAAGAGTGTTGCGCATCCGTTCCATTGTGGAATACCTCCTCAAATGGAAGGGTTTACCCGAGGAAGAAGCTTCATGGCAGCCCGCATCAATGTTGGAAGGTCATGAAGAGGTTTGGCATGCAAATGAGGGATGAAAATGGAGTGGACAGCAGTGAATATATTTTTTGCTGGAATTTTTTGAAATTCACTGTTATGGAGCCCTAAACATGATTGCTATGGATTCTCATCTTTTGGAAGCTTCATTCTTGTGAAGTGTCAACCTTGAGCACTTGTTTGGGATTGTTTTGGGAGAATTTTACACAGTTTCAGCCTATGGAAAGTGATGCTTCCAACTTTAGTGAAATCATGTCCATGCGTGGCTTCTTAATCTCTCCAATACTACATTGAGTGATGATGATGCCCAATTTTTGAGGATGAAACTTATTGGGTGGGGATGGTTTGTAACAAAGGCATAAATAATGGGCCACGAGAATGAGGAAGAGGGCCATGAGCCTAAGGGGCTAAATGAAAGGCCAAACAAGTGTAAATAGTTGAATAGGGACCCATGGGCATGGCCAAGTGTGAAGGCCATTAGTTAATAGGTGTGAACAAGGGTCCAGGTATAAAAGACAATGTGTAATAGTCTAATCACAATTAACCAATACTGATCACAATGTGTAATAGTCTAATCACAATTAACCAATACTAATCACAATGTGTAATAGTCTAATCATAATTAACCAATACTAATCAAGATTTATAGCTTTGATCTCTCTTAAGCTTTCATGGTGGCTTCTCCCTTGAGAATGCATGTGAGCCCTCCATTCTGAGTGCTAAACCCTAACAGTTGCTTGCAATTGCAATTGGGGATCCTAAATGTGGAGGATCTAGCTAACAAAATGGCAATGAAATAGATAATAAGGAGTCTGATTCAGATTGGGAAATCCTCATGCATAGAAATCTCTATGGCCATAAAATGTCCCCATTGCCTCAATTGAAAAACCTTCCATTCCTCCCATTGTTCTTCAGCTTGATTCAAATCAAACCCACATGCTCAGAATAAAGTAAGAGAGGAGATATGCTTGTCCAAGGTGGAAAGGAAATCTGTAGGTCTGTTTCATTTGGATTCTATATGGTTTTCACTTTGCTTGGGTGATTATGTGGATGAACACAATTTGAAGAGAGCTCAAAAACTGTCAGAGAAAGGAATCCAATTCTTGTTAGAAATCATTGATCTAGGGGGGCTTATAGTAAGCAATCAAATCCATAGTGGAGCTTAAGAAAAATACTAATATAAGATTATGCTAGAGATTAAGAAATCACACAATAATAAGGACATAAACTCAATAATCTCCTTGCAATAATGAAGTTCGATACACCCATATTTATAGCCTTGGGAAGGGCTCCAATCCATGCTTTGTGTGCACCCTAGTACCAACCATGTGTCCATAAATGCTCACACTACATGTGCCCCCTTGCACTTTCCATGTGCTACCTTTTTGACCTTTAACTTTCCATGTGCTCTCTTTTTGACCTTTAACTTCACAAATGACCATACAAATCAACCTTTGCCAATGTACCCTTAGTCTATCCTTTTCTAATGTGCATGCTTCTTCTCTTGTTCATGTGACTCACTCCCTACCTTCCTTGTGCTCTTTGGTACTACATTTCTCAACAATGCTGGGGAGACGTATGGAACTTCTCTACTCAGAAATGGTTTAGCCCTGACCGGTTAAGACAGATCTTTAGACTCAATAAGGAAGATATGATCTTCCTCCAATTCAAATTAACCAAGTGGGACCCTGACAAATCTGCACTCATCCAATGTAGGAGTGCCTTTAACATGGATGCCTTTCATTGGTCTCATTCTAGTACTCTCTTGCTTGTCCCCCCCCTTGCTGTTCAAAGGAATGCCGGTTCATGTCAGGTTGAATGCCGGTTCATGTCAGGTTGAATGCCAAATGGAACTTGTCATGGGACAGGAAATAATGGGAATTCCGATTCTCAAAAATTTGGTCTTCTATAATTCCCCCTAAAAAGTCAATCTTGATGTGGTTAATCATGCACAAAAGGCTTTAGACAAATGCTAGAGCAAAAAAAAAAAGGATTTGGAGATGGGTTATGTCCTAGATGCAGACAAGAAGACGAGACGATACCCCACCTCTTTTTCTCCTGCAAATTTAATAAAAAGCTCCTCAAGCTAGTGCAGCAATGCCTCTCCCCTATCAAGAAAACACAGTTTACATGGAAGCAAATATTGGTGGGGGACTATACTGTGGATGCTTGTGTAAGATCTAGAATACAATCTGGGCATAATATATATGGTGTATATGGATAATGCAAAAATCACTTAGTGTTTCATAATGCAGAGTTGGACAAATGCCCAAGCCTGAGATATGCTCTATGTGTGTAGATGAGGATGATTCTCAAAGGGGACAACACTGTATGCCAAGCTCAATAATCTAGGATAGATGTTGAGGAAGCACTGGCTATTAACAAAGCGTGTGAAGAATGTGAGGAAAAGATCTCGATCATTAGAGCGGATCGTGAAAGGCAGGAACAAGAATGGTCTAAAATTGCTAGGAAGCTAGAAGAGGAAGATGCTGAACTGGCCCACTTTATTCTAGAACTGACTGATGTAAAAAACTTCAAGATAATCCTAAGTGGATCATATTGAGTACTAAAATTCTTATTTGCAATGGTAATCATAAATGTAAGGCATGGATGGACTGCATCATCAGGTAAGGTAATTTGTCAACTTTTATTTCTCATTTTTGCACATTATTCTCATGTTCTACATTGGCCTAATTGTTGTAGTGTATTGACATCTCATTCTTGCCATATTCATGTGCATTATCAATTTTTGAAGTTTAAAAAATCTCAAGAAGGTGAAATATTTCTTGCACCGAAGTAAACAGGTAACATACAGTTCAGCATGCTTTTTTTTATGACCATTTTGGAGCTTGATCAAATTATAATAGAAGAGAATACATACATTTTTTAGGCTCACTTGTGTCCATGATGTGCCTTATACACATTCCCATGATACCTTTCTCATGAGGAATATTGCACTTTAATGAGGTATTTCCCCAATGATGAGCAAAAGCTTCCTTGCTCTTATGATGAGAAAAGAGATAAAGGACCAAAAAAACCTTGTTATAATTTTCCTATGGAAGTTTTATCTCAGCTTATCTACAAGGTATAAACTTGCTTGTATTATGTTTTCTTGCGGCGGTTCATGTGTATTAAGTAGATTATTGGTTGATCTTTGTTTTGATTGATGGAAGCATGATAAGTTTGCAAAGAAGTATGAGGAGGAGATGTGCAGAGTAAATCGAGATGCCTTAATGCATGAGAAGTTTGAGGAGGCACATGGGGTAGCAATAAAGAAAGCAAAGAAAATGGTGAAAGGCAAAGGCTCCATAAGGTTACTGCTGCAATTGCAAATCCTATCCATGATGAAGGATTTTTTCAAGTGCTATTCTCCATTAACTTTGAGTAGAAAGGAAAACATGTTACCAAAGATATACCCAGGTACCTATGTGCAAGCAAGATAAACTCAGTTACCTATGTGCAAGAAAAATTGGACCTGAGAAGTATAGTTCATTTACCCTAAGCCTAAGTGAAGTACTTTTACCATGATCTTTTAATTGTAATATTATGGTCACTATTTTATATGTAACAACACTTGTTTAATGGACTACATAGGAAGAAAGAGGCGTTGAAGCTCCTTGCTTTAAATTCAGGCACATGGGAAGCTTATGGTATGAAGGCTAACAATAAGTCATTCCGTAAGTACATCTCTAAGGAGACATATTAGAGTCAAATGATTGATATTATAACAAACATGGTTGTTAGTATGATCCTTGATATTAGAGAGGATCAAGTGCAAGTTCCTCCTGATACCCTTATCTATTTTTGAACGTCATTAACTACATTTCAAGGATGCATTCTTCCACATTGAGAGGATGAATTGAGACACCATGTTCTTGTAGACAAACAACTATACATGAATATGTATGTTCATCATCTTGTTTACAAGTGACTAATTTAGATAACCCTTTAGAAAGTTAAATAATATTTATATCTTATGTATTCTTAGGTAAAACTAAAGCTGGATTGTAGCTAGGTTATGCACCTACTCTAAGGTGAATATATTACAAATATTAGAATGGATTGTCATGATTGGGGGATTACCTCCACCATGTATCCACCAAGTCGTGTGTGGATCGTATTGACATAAAATGGAAGTTGGACATATGTCTTTGGTGTGAATTGATTATCCATCGGAAAAGACACAATCTTTACAAGCTAACTTATTCAAAGATAAAACCATGTCTTGTCTTTATGGTTTTCTTGTGCATCCATTCTACCATACATGCTTGATGAGATAGATGCTTTTCATGGAAGAGGCGTTGAGGTGGATCTTGAGCAAGGATCAGTGTCATCCAAAGAAAAGAAGTTAAGATCCAAGAAAAAACATGATGCCTTGAGTAGTAAGAACTTCTTTGATTCAGTCCCTCATGACACAAATGAGCCTCGGGATGATGTGGAAGGCATACATGGCCATGGAAAGGAGACTAGTGAAATGTGAGAGCTAAGAATCTTGAACCTTGGTCTAATTGAGGTTGAATACATGGCCATGAAAAGGCGATTGGTGAAATGTAAGAATCTTGACGTTAAATACTTGACGAAGGATATGTGTAATGTAAGAGGTAAGAATCTTGAACCTTGGTCTAAAGGACGTTAAATACTTGACGAAGGATATGTGTAATGTAAGAGGTAAGAATCTTGAACCTTGGTCTAAAGTGAAGTTAAATACTTGACAAAGGATATGTGTATTAAATCCTAACCATGTTCTTCATTGAAGGAGGAGGTTATTTATTAAATTTTGTGTACCATCTTGTCATAAAAGGAGATACACTAAACGTTGCAGATGCCATTGGAACAATATATGGCCATAGGTTAGTAGCTCTATGTGAAATCTATGTGGACACCATCATGCAATGTTTAAACCATTCTAATATTCATTACATGTACATGTTGGTGTGGGTAGACTTTTCGACATCCCTTCTAGTTACACAAATCCATCCTTCGAAAGTCAAGAATGATGTCAAATGCCCAATAAATAGCAGTGGTATTCCTTTTGTGTCAAGTAATGGTGAATACTAAAAAGTTATCAAATATCCTATATTCAAAGTGAACTATTAGGTGGGTTTAAAAGGCTAAGTACAAATTTGATAATACATTTGGAGAAGTATAAGGCAAAACAACTGACAAAGGGCTTCCACAGGTTGAGGGATCGGGTAGCTTTCATCCTCATTTTGCGAGATTAACCACTATTCACATAGTTCTAGCTTTGGCTTCTCATGATGAGAAGTAGCCAGTAATGCATGACTTGAAATTATATTTTATGAATGGATATCTCAAGGAGGTGTATGTGGAATAGCCACCATGTTTTGTGGTATACACACGCTTCAATGGGTTGAAATAGGCTCATAGAGCAAGCTGTTGAAATATGCAAGTGAATGGGTGTGTGCGGGAACAAGCCCTTAGCAAGAGACTGTAAAAGGGAGTCTATAATTAAGTGGGTAGCAGTGAAAAGGTGAGAAAAATCTACTGATGAGAGAATCAAGGGTAGCATGAGTGAATATAGGGGTGTGAAAAGATTCTAGGAAAAGGTGCCCGAGGTGGCACAAATCAAGGAGAAATTAGTGGGATTAGATGCTTGGCATCTTGTGGATGTAAAACCTATAAATTGAGGCATTGGCCTAATGAGAAATTGCTGGTTTTTGAGTATCCATGCCTACATTAAGCTATTATATTAATTGCTCACTAATCACGTCTTAATCATCATCTAACTAATTATGTTGATTCTTACATTTGATCCACCATAGCTCATCACATTGTTTCAAATTTAACATGGTATCAGAGCCAAGCTTAGGATTTAGCTAGTATTCAAGCCTAATCACTCTACTAATTATAGATTAATTAAGAGTTAATCCCCCTTTTTTAGTCATTTCTCAACTATTCTCTGCACCTCCAGCTAGTGGAGGGACTTGATCTCCCTCTAGCCATCACATTAGCCCAAGAGCTCTTAGCCACATCTTGCCACAATCCCCATGCCTCGGACCAGCGCTTTAGTACGTCAAACCGCCATGGAATGAAGCAGAAAATTGTGAAATCGTCGGCGCTTGTTTTTCTGAGTAAAACTGTAAATTTGTCTTCATGTCTTGGAGTTGGGAGCAATGTATCTAGCCCAAGGGGTTTTTGGATGCTTTAAACATGCTGGGGATCTCAAATTTGAGAAATTCTTCAAGGAGAAGTGGCATCAAGCTCTGCATCAAATCTGCAAGTGACTTTGGTAAAACAATGATTAAGTATTCAATGTTTGGTCAAATCTTTTATCTTTGGGCTTGATCCTCTACTAGACTAACTATTATTGATTCCCTTGAAAGGATTTGAGCTCATTTGATCTCTAAGGCACCAAATATGGCATCCCCGTACACTCTATTTTTTTGCACACAAAATAGGAGATTATTTCACTAATCAATGATTAATTAGCACTAATCACTATATTTTGGTGCAATTGATGGTTCAAATTTACCATTGGGTATTTGATACAGATATCTATCACTTTAGATTGTAATTCGGAGATGGTTTGGTATCCCAACCATTCAGTACAAAAAAATAGTTACCCATGGCTTTATATAATTTTTGGTGAATTCATGCTGATAAACTTGTTGTAATCATCATTTAACACCAGATTGGAGTTGTAAAAGTGTAGACACTACCCTTGAATCTTGAATTGGATCAAGAGGTAAGACCCCCTTCACATCATCAATCATGAGCATTGCACAAGAAATAGCTAAATTTAACCGGGGGGGAACAACTCCATACATGGCAAACAAAGACCATGTATTTGCTCATGAGGAAGAATATGTGGGGGCTAGTTGAGGGAAGAGATGAATGTCCATAGGAGCATGGGAAGGATGAGTAGAGGAGTATAAATGAGAAAGCATTAGGGCTCATTGCATTTAGCTTAAATGATGAAATCATTCACCACATTGCAGGAATACAACAAGCTAAAGATGCATGGGATGAACTTAACAAATTATTTGGCACTCAAGCAAAGAATTCAAAGATAAATTTGCTAATGCAATTCTACAAACTTGACATGAAGGAAAGTGAATCTCTAACCACACACTTGAACAAATACAAAGGCATTAAACAACAACTGGCAGCCATTGGGAAGAAAGTAGAAGATGATGAGGCACTAGCAGTGCTTCTGAAGAGTGTGGACAAGGGAGAATATAAGAACATTGTGGCAACCTTAAAGAATGTACCAGATTTGAAGCTACATGAGAGATAGAAGGATCATTCTTCTTCTTCTTCACACAACAAAAGAGGTCTACAAAGAATATAAAGTGACTAACACACATAATAGACATATACAAGCGATGTAAATGTCGAACGATCATGTAGGTGCCTTGTGAGTGTCAACTCATGTTGAGCTTGACATCTCAATACTCCCCCTCAAGCTCAACTCCAGCTCATGAACTCCAAGCATATCTCAAAAGCTGCAGAGCGTCTCAGCTCTCCCAAGGCCTTCGTGAAGATGTCAGAAACCTGATCATGTGTGTTGACGTAGGCCAAGTCGATGTCACCTGCCAAGACTCTCTCCGTGATGAAGTGGTAATGTACCTCAATGTGTTTCATCCACGCATTGAAAATTGGGTTCCTCGCCAACTGTATACTACTAAGAATGTCATAATATTCTCTCCACATAAAACTCCAAATTAACAAGTAGCTTGTGTAACCAAGCTACCTCACACGCTGCCACCACAACTCCTCTATACTCTGCCTCTGTACTCGACAAGACAACTGTGGGATGCTTCTTGCTGGTCTATGTCACAGCAGCACTCCCCAATGAAAGCATAAATCCACTGGTAGATCTCTTGTCTGAGATGCTACCTGTCCAATTTGCATTTGTGTACCCATATAGCTCTAATGGTACACTTGCTACATAAAACAATACATAATCAATGGTGGCCTTCAAATACCAAAGTGTGTGTCGCACATTGTCAAGATGTGGTTTGTGTGGAACCTGCATAAACTGGCTCTCTAAGATGTTGATTGCATGGAACCTGCATAAATTGGCTCTCTAAGCCAATAGAGTAACTCAAATCTAGCCTCCTGATCATGACATAGATCAAACTCCCCACAATCTTCTTGTACATAGTGGGATCCTCCAACACATAATCTGTATCTGCACTAAGCTTGCCATTTTGATCTAATGTCACCAATATTGACTTACAATCAGCCATCCCATACTTGGACAACATGTCCAATACACATTATCTCTGTGACAGTCAAATACCATCAGGTGTGTGAATGACCTCAATTCCCAAAAAAGTAGCACAGATCTCCCAAATCCTTCATCTCAAACTTCCTTTTGAGAAGACTTTTCACATGCTCAATCTCATCCAAGTTGTCACCCCCAACAATAAGATCATCTACATAGATTGTGATGATCACAATACCCCTATCACTCCTACGCATATACAAGGAGTGATCTGCATCTGCCATATGAAAACCAATAGTGACAAGATACTCGGCAATCTTGTCATGCCATGCTCGTGGAGCTTGCTTCAGCCCCATACAAAGACTTGCAAAGCTTACATACATACTCCAGGTGACCTATATCCTCAAAACCAAGTGGCTATTCCATATACACTTCTTCTTGCTACAAGAATACATTTTTTACATCCATCTGATGTAAAAACTAGCCTTTAGCTGCGCCACCGCAATCACAAACTCTCACAGTTGTCATCTTTTTTGCAATTGGTGTAAATGTCTCCTCATAATCAATCCCATGTGTGTGCTCATATCCTTTGGCTACCAATCTAACCTTGTACCTACTTATGCTACCATTACTGTTATGTTTCACCTTATACACCCACTTACAACTAATAGCTTTCTTTCCTTTAGGTAATGACACCAAATCCCAAGTCTCATATGCATCCATTTTCCCATCCATAGCTTTCTCCCAACACACATTTCCAATAGCCTCATCATCAAAACATGTGGGTTCTATAACTTGCACAACTTTTGCCGTATAAGCATAGTGATGTGCCACACATAACCATCATAAGTCAACCTCTGCATATGATTTTTGACTCTTCCAAGTCTTCGTGACTTTGCATTCATGGCTTCCATAGCCTTCTTCACACTAGGTGTTCTCATTTTGTTGGAATTCCAAGCTCCTCATCAAGGCTCATCTCCGAGCCACTAGACTCTCAACATTAACAAGAGAATGCCCTGCAAAAATATCACGCATACCAAGGGGCTCAACAAATTTCTCTTTGCCTTTATATGTGATGTACCAACTACATTTCTAGGACTGGTATTATAACGCATCCTTCCACTCCATGGTCTATCAATAGAACCACTAGATGAGGACTCTCCTGGTCCACTCAATGACTATGATTGTTGACTTGCTTTCTGTGCAACCACGTTTTCACTTACATCAGACCCAACAGCATCTTTTTCAGCAGCATACCAACTACTCATCTCATCAAAATACAACATCCACACTTACTCTCAATTTACGGGTTACAGGATTATAGCATCTATATCCCTTTTGCTCAAGGGAATACCCAATAAACACACATTTTTCTACCTTTGGATCCAACTTAGTATACAACTCATCTCAGCAAGGTAGTGTCCTACTTTTATATTTTTGCTCATCTATATCCCTTTTGCTCAAGGGAATACCCAATAAACACACATTTTTCTACCTTTGGATCCAACTTAGTATACAACTCATCTCAGCAAGGTAGTGTCCTACTTTTATATTTTTAGAATCAAAACGAACGCTTATAATAATTACTTAGCAGTTTTATTTATAAGGTGAGAGAATAGCTAGAGATGGTTTCACCAAACTGATAGTGTGTCGAGACTAAGGCATAACCCAAGGCATGCTTTTTACTCTATCTTAGTTTAGATCAAATTTGGACCAATCTTAATATTACCTTTGTATTAACTAGAAAATTTGACCAATCACGAAAATCTTTCCTCCACTGCTTGATTAATGTTTGCATTATGCTTGATATTTTCACAAGAATACCTTACTCGTTGTACCATGTTGCCTTGCAAACCTTTGACATTTCCAACGCCAACATGCAACCAACAACAACATGCTTGATTGATGTTTCCATAGGAACACCTTACTCGTTTTACCATATTGCCTTGTAGACCTCCCAAGACCTTTGACATTTCCAATGCCAATATGCAACCAACAACAACAGCCTCGACAAACCTTCATCGACATTTTTCGAGGACGGAATCTGCATCAAGAAGGGAGGCATGTTAAACCTCATTAGACATCTCTCCAGTGTCGACACCATCCATTTGGCAACCGTCACTTCATTTGGCCGTTGACATTAAAAATGCTAACATTGTATATTTTAAGTGTGCGATCGCCACATGTTTATAAAAGGTGCACCACAGGATTAATTATGGAGATGGCGTACTTAGATTAAGTGTTTGCACAAGCCTAGGCGGCCTTGGATCGCGATGGACCTATATTTTAAGTATGGCTGGCTAAGGTGTGAAGACTGGGGACTAAGATAAGGGTAAATTTGTATTCTCACCACTCATTCTCTTATGCAACTAATAGAGTGCTCTTCTTCTCTACTCTCTTGCTCTCTTGGGTGTCTTTCTTGCTTGCCTAATTCAATTAGAGCTATTATATGCCCATTGCGTATGTGTATGCATGTGAGAGATGGAGATTGAGTGAGAGGAGGGTCGAGCTTCCTTTGCATTGAGTGAGAGGAGGATCGAGCGTCCTTTGCATTGCGTGAGAGGAGGGTCGAGCTTCCTCTGCATTGCGACGGTGAGAGGAGGGTCGAGCTTCCTTTGCATTGCGACGGTGCCGCTAGAGTAGATCTTGGAGTTTGGCTGCATGGCAACATCGTCTCCTACAAGAATCCGAGCACAACCGTTTACGAGGTGAGTGACACACCTTGCCCATACAATTGTGAGCTACGTTATGGAAGATTAGCTTCTCAGTTGAGTTGTTTTATGAGGTGAGTGACACACCTTGCCCATACAATTGTGAGCTACGTTATGGAAGATTAGCTTCTCAGTTGAGCTGTTTTATGCTCCCGAGTTTAGTTGGGCAAAGCCCCGCAATCTTGGTTAGTTCATGTACTCTTTCTATGGTGCAAGGGCTTCTCACCAAGTTAAATTAATTGTACTTGTTGTCACATAATCGAATATTATTCGTCTACATTCGAAATCGGTCATTTCAAGATATCCCTAAACCATCAGCTCGCCTCCATTATCTAGTCCAATGATCTGCACTTGCATCAACCAAGACAATCAATTAATAAATCAATTGATTAAAAATAAATAACCATACAAAACTTCATATTATCAAGATGATGCAACCAATATGTCTACGCATGTATGGATTCACTTGCGTACGTATAAAGTAAGCTATGATTGTCAGGATTTAGAAAGGCGTCCCAATCTAAACCTGTCTAGGAGAATTCATAAAGTGGGAAACATTATATTTCATGGATTAACTCCAATCCATAAATAGAACACATGGGAATATCTATTCCATGAATTTACTCCTCATAATGAGGAACCACCTATCTCGTATGTCATCAAACCTGTATCCAGTACTTGTGAAGATATGGGGGCACCTATCACCAAAGCATCAAAATATAGGTTATTGACATCCAAAAACAAAACTAGAATGGAGAGAGAGAATTGCTAACTTTTTAGCTAATGGTTTTCTAGAAGGAAAGGAATTGAGGAAAGATTTAGCAAGAAAGTTGCTAAAAGAGAGTGCACCTAACCAACTTATTGGTTGGAACTCTTTGTAGATGAGGTAAGGATGACATATTAATACGCTGTCCCAGAGAGGATGAATAGTTATATATCATCGAACAAGCACACCAAGGGGTAGTTGGTGGACACTTCACAGGTGATGTTACAGCAAGAAAAATACTCCAATCAGGGTATTGGTGGCCCACGCTCTTCAAATATTGTGCACTATTTTTCAAGGGATGTGACAAGTGCCAACGTCGTGTAAAGCCACAAAAGAAGGGCATGATGCCATTGTATTCTGTCAGAGTCAACCAACCTTTTGAAAAATGGGTCTTAGATTTCATTGGCCCTATTAGTCCTGCTGTGCAAGTGGCATACAAGCACGCTTTATCGTTGTTGTCAGATTATGTAACCAAATGGGCTAAAGCTAGAGCTTCACGCGAAAAGCAACTGCCATGGACTGCTAAATGGGCTAAAGCAAGAGCTTCACGAAAAGCAAATGCCACGATGACTGCTAAGTTTCTCTATGAGAATATCATTACCCGCTTTGGATGTCCATTTGAGCTAGTGAGTGATGAAGGTAAGCATTTCATCAACAACATAATAAAAAATCTCACTAACACATTCATGATTGCTCACCATAAGTCAACACCATATTACCCACAAGCAAATGGCCAAACAGAGAGCACCAACAAGGTTTGTATTTTGATATTGACAAAGACTTTTGAGGCTCGACACACAGTGAGACTGGGAGTGTAAGCTCACAACAACCTATCGCACATTATACAAAGTTGTAATTGGTTGCGTGCCATTAAGATGATGTATGGACTTGAGGCAGTAATGTCGTTCCTTAGCTTAAGAGTAGCTGTAAGTGAAAAACTTGATGGTAATGAATTGGCTGACCGGTTATTTGTTTTAGAACAACTTACAGAGGAAAGACAAATTGCAATGCAAAACATGCTGACCAAAAAGAACCGAAGGAAGAAGTGGTACCACCAAAATCTCAACCACAAGAAGATCAAGGTAGGAGATCTTGTATTTATGTATGGGGTCCGTAGTGAAAAGAAAAGGCTTAAATATACTAGAAAGAGACCATTCAGGGTTTGTGAAGTTACTCCACAAGGTACTATATGTGTTGAGACTCTTCTGTTGGTTTCCTTTTAATGGTAGTAAGTTAAAAAAATACTATGGACCTCTTATCGAAGAATCCTTACGTGCTTCGCATGACAAGAGAGTCGCTAAGGAAAGGACCTCTCAAAAGAAGTCCCAAGCCCAAGAGGAGGCAAGGGAAAGATGAGCCAAACTTCAACAACGTCGAAAAGCTATACGAACATCCATTCAATTTCCTAGCCCTTATGGTAAAGTGCTTTATAATGCATTACTTGATATACGGAGGCTAGTCACAATCTATTTCCTTCAATGCATGGAACCAGTTGAGGAAACCCCAACTCGTAGATACCTCTTTAAAGGTGAAAGGTATCCATGGTAGGAATACCAAGGTTCTTGGACTACTACAAATAGAGACATACTATGATAGCAACAAGTACCTAATGGTAGACTTTCTAGTTATGCCTGCAAGAACATTACTTGAACTGGTAACACTTGGTCACACATGGATGAAAAATGCAGGATGTATGTGTCTCTGTGGGTGAAACCATAGCTGAACAACCTACTCATAAACCCTTGCCACCTCTCACTATTATCGAGAGATGCAACAAGGAGGTAGCTTCAACATCCACAAAATCTATGAAAACTCTCTTCACTTTAGCGTCCACTATTCAAAAATCTCTTGATTCTTTTAACTCTGCATAGCAAACACCTCCATATCAAAAGAACAAGAAGATACGATGAGCTATGAAGTGGCAACCCAAATCTACCTTGAAATGGGTTTCCACCATCAATACCACCTCAACTGACCAAGCAAGGAGGACCTCAACACAAGAATTGGTGCAGGAAGTCCAAGTTACAAGTTACCCCAAAATGGATACCCAAGCACTTACTGAAAGCTCAGAGCTACTACTACGAGAGCAACCATTATATTTGGATACGAAAACATAAATGTATATCAATAGTCTCATTGCTGCCGCTTACAAATTTCCAAGTCTCCTCAGTGATGGATAAAAGCTTCAATAGCTCAAATGCCATCAAAGTGAAAGCGATTGTAAAAGAACCTTGGTCTGGATCCCAAAGAGAATCCCTATCACACCAGACATGGTGATTGATGGTGAAGCTTCTACATCACTAAAGGTTATAAAACTGTTGTTGGCTATCAAAGTCCCAACCCCGTTAGTTTCCCTA
Source organism: Cibotium barometz (assembly GCF_041138505.1). NCBI lineage: Eukaryota > Viridiplantae > Streptophyta > Polypodiopsida > Cyatheales > Cibotiaceae > Cibotium > Cibotium barometz. The sequence continues at coordinate 10,035,499 of NC_141085.1, forward strand.
GACCGCCGACCCACTATGCAAGTGTCGACTCCATTGCTCATCTATAAGGGCAAACCCATAAGCTCCATTCGATCTTATGAGAGTCCTTTTTTGCCATTAAAGTTGAAAGTTGACATGTCACAACAAGGAACAAAGGGTGCTCCTAGCCAACAAACATTTATGGAGCACAGTTGGAAAGGATGGTTACAAAAAACCTAAAATACCTTTCAAGATGTCAAGGTATGATAGAAAGCAGGAAGGGGGGACTTATGCTAATATCATTACTTTTACCCTCCACATTTTTCTCTCCGACAAAGTTCATGTCCATATCAAGAGGGAGCTTTTTGGAAAAAGCTACCCCAAGACAATATAGCTTGCACCAACATGTACAACAATATAGCACCTATACACATACTAAATATCCAACTAACCATTTAAAAAAAAGATAATAAGAAACAAAAGAGCACATGTCAAAACAAAAGAATGAAGTATGACTATATATTACAGATCGTGAGCATGAAATTTTCGTGGACCGACTATCTTGGACCTGCATTGCCAAGAATGGTACTATCGAGCGCAGCTAAGTATTCCACTTTTCTAGAACCACTCATGCTATGTTTATGCATAACTAGGGGAGAGATATTGTGGAGCCACCTTTGTGAACCTGTTCTACCTACAGTTCCATCTCCTTGCACCATGCTTTACCTATAGGCATCGCATGTTGTACGCAATGTCCTACTAATGTTTAGCACTGTAGAACTTATTTTAGATACTATGGGATATGAATATTGTAGTCCATGGTAGGAGAGACACCATAACGACATGATCACGTGAGTGTATATAACCCAATGGGAGGACCCTATCAATCTAGAACTACACAAGAACGGCTTGTAGAGTAGGGGAGGAGGCCAAGAACTTATGGACTTACACTGTCATTTATTGGAGTAATATTTTCAACTCCTTGTTCCTTCTAGAGAATGGTGGGTGATTTTCTAGATAGCTTAGCTCATGGTAGCTACTTAGCTCACTTTCCTATAGTAGCCATTTCATATCACAGTAAGGATGCACTGAGACCATTGCCTAGTATACCAGAGAACACATATATATATGAAGCAAACCCAAGTGAGAGGGAAAACCAGCCTAGTGCAAAGAATCGAAGCATGCTTTACGAACTAAGGTTACTGACGATGAGCTTGCTAGATGAGTTTGATTTACAGTTTATTAAGGTGCAAATGTGTAGATCGGATCCAGATTTACAACATGCAGTGGACGTGTAACCTTGATATGGACATGATTTTTCTCATTGCCCGTGTATTCTAACCCATTCTCACCTTTTGCTATTGTTTCAATCTTTTCTATGATTCTCCAGTTAGTGTTTGTTTGAGTGCTTGCTTACATTGTTACGTAACTGGTCTATCAATTTTCTAGTTATTACTTGGATAACCATTTAGGCCTTGGTCCTAGTTCAATCCTCCCTAAGATCAACCTTAGAGTATGCCAAGGAGTATGTCAAATATTGTACCTTCCTTAGTGTGATCTCTTTAGTTAGAATAGAGCCTTTTAGGTGAATTGTGAACGTGAAACTAGTCTTTTAAAAAAAAAAACAAACAAACAAACCAAAGATACAAAAAAAATCCACAAGAAGATAACCATTGCCACGTGGTGATCTAGGTAGGACTTTTGGCTCTTAGTGAGATGGAGCCTTGGTACCGTAGCCTTGATCGACATGGGATGGGACCTTGTGGCTACAAACCTATCAATAAAGGACTTAAAAAAACACTAACCATCATTGTAGAGATACTTAGCGGCTCTTAGATACTCTTACATGAGGTCTCTAGGTTATTACTTATATCCAAAAACTTTCAAGTGAGACAAATCAAGTTTCTTGCCAGTAAACTTCTCCTCTGGCGTTACATCATGTATGGCTGCAGTAGGAGTCTTGTTCATGATATAAACTGTTGTAGACACAGCCTCAGCCCAATAGCTATGCAGCATATTCTTCTCTGCCCCATCAATGCTCGTGTTATCTCTGCAATGTGCCTGTTTTTCTACTCAACAACTCCATTCTACTACGGAGTGTATCTACATATAAATTGTCTCTGAATGCCATTCTTTCGCAAGAATTCAGAGAACTCAATGGAGAAGTATTATTCCCCTCCATTTGACCTTAGGCACTTCACATGCATTCCTGTCTGCCATGACTCTGAAAATCTGAAAATGAGTGAACACTTCACTCTTTCTCCTTCATGAAATACACCGACACTTTTCTCGTGTGGTCATCAATGAACGTTACGTAGTACCTGCAGTCCCCCATAGACATAGTTTACAGGACCCCATACATCTGAATGCACAACATCTAGTACATTCCTACTCACATTTCTGTTACGTGGAAATACATGCTTTGTTTGCTTTCCAAATTGACATGCTTCACATACTTTATGCATACCTTCAACCTTAAACTTAGGAAGCCCTGACAAAATTTCTTTAGTCTGCATAGACTTCATTCTTTGCACATTTACATGCCCAATTCTCTTATGCCAAATGTCTATATCTGTAACAACTTTTGAACCATTTGTAAAAATTACAGCACTCACTTCTGAGGCATATTTACGTTTAATGTAAACATTCTGCTCACTTTGTTGTCTTTTGCAACCAACATGCACTTATCTTTAAATTCTTCTACATAACAGCCCCATCAGGTTTAAACCGGACCTGCAAACCCTGCTCAATCATTTGGCGAACTGAAACCAGATTCTTTGTAATGTTCAGAACATGAAGTACATCTGCAAGGTACTTCACCTTACCATCCTACATAGACAATGGCACATATCCAACATGGACAAACAGATGAATAGTGCCATCCCCTGTTTCAACAAAACCTGGTCTTTCAAGACTATTCATTTCCTTGAACCACTCACCATGACTTATCATGTGGTTCAAAGAACCTGAATCAACATACCATACATTATCCTTCCATGCTGCTACATCATTTTCAGACACAGTATTAACTACATGTTGCATAACAAACAACCTCTCATTATCCTCATTATTTTTTGCTAGAGAACACATAGTTATTTTGCTGCATTTTTCCATTTTGCATGTCACTCTGTTTCTGATAGCCTGCATATGTCTAGGCTTACCACAGTAAAAATAGCCTCGTGTATCATTATGCTGCCTTTGCCAATTACCATGACCTCGTTGACTTCCCCTGCCTCTAAACTGGCCTCTTCCACCTGTGTGTTGTAGTTGCGATTCTTGGGACTATTGCTGTTGCTGACCATAATTCTGATTACATGTTCGGCTCCCACCTTGGCCACGTCCATGACCTCTACCTCTTCCTCTACCTGCACTTGTGTAGAAGGCATGCTGCTCTGAACTGTTTTTGTTTTGTGAAGACTGTTGATCTTCACCCAAATTCTTCTCTTCAATGATCAGCACTGACACCAAATCTGTGAAGTTGGGAATGTTCTCCCGAGTCTAAATAGACATCTTGAACGCCTTATATTGTGGCCCGAGATTGTGGCCCGAGACCACGTAGACACACTTCCGTCTTATCATCATCATCAACAAAAACACCAATTGATGCAAGGGATTCCACAATGCCCTTGATCTTCAAGGCATAATCATTCACAGACATATTTTTCTTCTTCATAGTATGAAGTTCATTCTTCAACTGAATCTTTCGTACCTTGGTGTTAATTTCATACAACTTCACCAAGGTGTCCCATGTCTCCTTATTAGGTGACTTGGTATCATGTATATGACCAATCCCAGTGTCCTGTATAATAGAAAGCCAATACATGACTTTCCTTGCTCCTTGATTCCAATCCTTGAATTCTTTGCAGTTGGATTAATCTCCGGTATCTCTGGTGCTGCCTTCTCATGTTCACCTTCAATGTAGTCCCAATAACCTTTTCCCATCAAGAAATTTGTCAATCTAAACCTCAAGCATGGAAGTTGTTCTTGTGAAGCTTCTCTACAATAAATATGGTTTATTCCATCATTTGATATCTTGTTTGCAACACAAATGTATCAAAAAATATCACTCTTGTTTAACTTGCACAAACTATTGTATTCTCTATAGCGGTACTATACTGCACCCGAATTGTCACAACTACTAGTGACCTCAATTTGCATACATACACCGAGTGGAAACTTGAAGACCTCTTTGCACAACAGTACACACAATGTCTGCACAACCAATCGCCCTTCCTGCAATTCCCAAAACAAAGTTTTGCAGAGAATCGAAACTTACACATAGTGCCCGCCGCGTGAACTCCTGCTGTGGCGAACTGAAAAAAGGAGGTCCAGACGCGCCAGAAACACGATTTCGACTTGAAAAATTATGTCCAACAAATAATATAGTTGCCTTGTATCTCTTCTCCCGCGAAGAAAGCTCCTCAATTGGAGTTCGTTTTCCGGTGCCTCCCAAAGAGCTCCCGACAAGGGTGTAGTAGCCAACACAAAGGGGGAAGAGTAAATGAAGCTCTTACCCTCGTACCACTTCATATGCTTCTCTTGCTTGCCACTTAGCCCTTCGGATGAACCAAGCTCTGATACCATGAAAAGATACAGGGGAGAAGAGAGCTTGAGCTCTTGCAAGCACACACATACTCACACAAACCCTAGAAGAGAGCACACAAGGTGAGAGGCTAAAAATTCTTCTTCTTCTTCACACAACAAAAGAGGTCTATAAAGAAGATAAAGTGACTAACACACATAATAGAGTATATACAAGCAGTCGATAATGTGAACACGCTAAGTGGAGTGGGTAGGTGTGGACTAGTCAATGTAGTCCAGCTGTAGAATCTCAGGCAAAGATATGTTGATGCTAGCTACCAAACCCACCAATGATGTAAATGTCGAACGGTCATGCACGCGCCTCATGAGTGTCAGCTCATGTTGAGCTTGACATCTCAACAAGATTCGTGCCCATTTGGCTTGGCTTCACCCCAAGACTAACAATGACTGATCTTCATCAAAACCCATGCCCAAGACTCTTCGAGTGGAGTGCAGTTCCGACAGTTATGCCTCCTGTAGATCTTAGTTATTCAGATTGTCTCTTGGAACATTTAAGTTTTGGGGGGTCCACGGTGCTTTTAGAGGCATGGTGTGTTTCATGATGAGCTTCACAGAGCAACGGTGGTTGGTGGACCCATTGACATTCTCTTCATTTCACAAAAGCATCATCTTTTTTGAGAGATTGAGTCACACCTTCTGGTTAACTCAGCAGCTGTTGTCAAAGCAGTGGTTAACTCAGGCACAACTATCATTGGACGAGCTTAGTTGGGTGACCATCAAGATTGGAGAGGATTGTGTGGGATTTCTAAATGTATTGCACCGAACGCCACCATCATAGGAGGCAGATCCACCTTCTAGAGTACAGTTCATCAGTCCCTTTTGCAAGCATATTTTTAGTGTATGGGTGGGGATTTTGACGTGTTAGAGTTGGCAGAGGACAGACTGAGAGGTGGACAAACTTGGCTTGGGAGGAGTTTATTTTTGGCTCTTAGGGGGGGGCAGGAACCTTGGCATTTATGAGAGTATGGATGCAACCTTGTCGAGATCCAATAGGAGGAGTACCGGCCCTAACCTATCCATATTAGATTGGCTCTATGTAGATGAGTACGCTTGTGGTCGTGGTGGCATGATTAGTATTTTGGCAGGCACTACGTTTTTAACCATGCACCTATTATTCTTTCCCTGGGAGGGCATGAAACGCATTTGAACACCTAGATCCGTTAGCCTCATCCAAGACCTTGCGATTTTAAGCAGGATAGAGGAGATTTAAGAGAGGCTAGATTTTCACTCCAGGTCAACCCTACAAGCACCTTGGATGTAGGCCTTTGAGAGATTAGTAGTTTATTATAGGAGGCAGCACATCAAGAGGAGCATTTGCTGAGGGGCCCAGCTTCCTTATCGGCTTCTGAAGAGTGCATGAGATAGCCCATGGATTGAGGGGTAGTTGGCTTGCCGCTCGTATAGAGCTCAGATCCATAGAGGAGAGGAGGTTGGAGTACAAATACCATGACAGAGCCTCCTTTTGGACACAGGCGAGAGACAGGGTCATTGACGATTTCTTTGAGATTGCAGGCCCACACAAGCAGAGAGATGGTATCCACACAGTCATGAGGTCATGATGGATCCATTGTTACAAACCCCCCCATGTGAGCCATTACCACAAATTTCTTCAGCTCTCTTCTCTCACAGGTGGTGTAACAAGCCTTTGTAATGGTTGTGGCACAGGTACTTACCTTGAGAAAAACTAAAAATAAACAAAAGAGAGAGAGTAAGGAGAGAAGACACCACACTAGGGGTCGGAATAGCCTTGGGCCAACCCCCCCCCCCCCTTCAAGTTATATTAGATAAACGCCTTGGAGGAGTATTGAGTACAAGTTCTTAGAGATAGAGAGCTCTTTTGCCTTTGTACATGTCTCAACAATGAAAGAATAGCTGAATTTATAGTTCTTTCCCAAAAGCACTTAAGAAAAGCGCTTTAAAATGCACTTATAGCCCAAACGTAACTTTTTAATGATAAAAGCTCTTCTCTTTTTAGTATTTAAAAAGCTTTTAACCTTTTGCTTTCCAAAAGCTAGTCACATCATTCCAAGCCTATAAGGTGGCCTTATGCTACTATCCTACCATGTTAGCATCGCCACATGACCTTTTTTTCCAAAACCTTTCTTTTGGTGTTATGTTGCATTTTTACATGTCAGCAGCTTGCATTTTTATTCTTTGGTGACATCCCCCCAACTTATTAAACAGTTGTTCGCAAAACTGATAGGTCTAGATTTGTGTTAGCTTTTCTTTGTTTTTTCCTGCTTTTCTCTACTTTTTCTTACTGTGGGCCTAGCTCTTCTCTCATCCTCAAGCAAGAGTTTTCCCACATGATTCTCTTCCTGTCAGGGTCAACACGCACCTGTTACATGTCAGAAGACACAAACATGTGCGCACATGCTCGTCCTTGGGTTTAACCAGGCATCGCTCTACCAATCCTTGGCACACATACACAGATATGCTCGCAAGCATAAATCAAAACCAAGGAGTTGTTTGTGCATTCATTTGTTCATTTTATTTATGCTTATGAGAATTTGTTCTTTTGATTTATGCTCACAAGCATAAATCAAATGAACAAACATCTCCTTGGTTTTGTTACTAATTTCTTGGTTTTTACACTAGTTCCTATTGTATTCCAACTACCCATGTTAGTGTCTGACTATGGTAGACTAACAGTATCCATATCCATGTACTTAGTTTCGATTTCCTTCACTAATAAATAGTTCCTCCATGATATGGGTAGTCCTGGAATTGGATAAAAAGTTTGGATGCTTCCATGACGTAAGGGCATCCTTCTTGTTGCAAAACTATCTCTTTAAAATCCGCACTTGCATCACATTCCACCATAAAGGTTTGATTAGGTCTAGAATGATCAATATTGGTCTAGTAGAAGTAAGCTTCTCCTTCAATAGGTTGAAGGCATGTCCATGACACTCACCCCATCTGAACGCTACTTTCTTCTTGGTTAGATTACGCAATGGAGCAACCATTGTAGAAACGTTTCTAATGAACCTCTTGTAGTGGGAGCATAACCCCAAGAAACTATGCACCTCATGTACGGATTTCAATTCTGGGTGGCCAATTCGTGAAATGACCTCAAGCTTTGCTGGGTTGTCCAACCATAATCCTTCCTTAGACACTATGTCCAAGGTAATGCATCTCTTCTAAGAAAAACTCACTCTTCTTTCCATTGATGAACAACTTGTGCTCTGAAAACTCCTAGAATACCTTAGTGAAATGCTTTCTGTGTTTTTCTTTGGTCTTGGAAAACACAATGATGTCATCAAAGAAAGTGCTTGCATACTTTTGATGTGGTCTAAAGATTTGATCCATCAGATGCGGTTGAAGATAGCCACAAAGCATTTGTGACTCCAAAATGCATCACTAAAATAATACTCATACAATTCAAAAGTGGTATCTCCGTTCCTTGCAATAGACCTCTATTTGCTCATTGGTCAAGTTGTGATTTCCTTTGTAAGAGTTTGGAATACCCCTCAGCTTCATAGGCTGAAATCGATTCCTAGAGTTCTCACGCTTCTCAAGTACCCAAGAATTTTGATCTCCAATACTTGTGTTTTTCTTTGGTTCATCTACCATGTGGACCCTAGCAACAACAACTGAAGCTGAATGCATCAAATCTTGAATGGTATCATTTGGGCATACATTCACAAAATCTGCCATGTAGACCCTAGCAAACTGAAGCTAAATGTATCAAATCTTGGATAGTATCATTTGGGCATACATTCACAAAATCTTGAATGTTGTCATGCAAACTAGCCCGATACTTCCTTAACTTAGACTTCTAAAAAATCTACTTAAAAGGAGTAATCTTGAGATATGCATCCAAGAATTTCTTGTTGTAGTGATCAACTGTCTCACCTATTTCCATCCACAATCTTTTCCATGCAAGTGCATATCATCTTCAAACTTCTTAAGTAAAAATTGATCATAAAACTACTCCTTAAAGTCTTTCCATTTCTCAGGAGATGTTCCATCAACCATTAGTGCACCCCACCATGCATTGGATGTCTCCGTAAGATATAAAATAGCCATGCAAATCTTGAATGACTCTGAATAGTTTTCGGAACCAAAAGCAATATCAAATTGGCATAAAATTGAGGGCTTTGTCTGTGTAACCATAAGCTCAATAATATGGTGTAAACTACACCTTCCTTCCTCCTCCTTTGAACTCCTCAGCTTTGCGCTTACCGTTCTACCTTTTCTTTCCATGCCATGGAGAGGTGACCTAGAAGGGGATAAAGAAGAAGAAGAAGATGATGATGATGATAATGAGGAAGATGGAAGGCTTGATGAAGAAGATGGGCTCTTGGAACTTTTTTAACTGATCTCTTTGAGGGATATCTCTTTGATGATGATGACTTTTAATTTGCAGCCGCATCCTCCTTTGTTGGTTGCTCATTTCCTTTCTTCATTTGCTCAATCTTCTTAAAATAGTTGCTCAAAAAACCTCATCAAGTTGGGATCTTGGAGAATAGTATCCAAATTGGTTATAGTTTCTTTGACCATGTGGGTTCTTCGGTTTGCTTTCCACTTTTGGTGACTTTGTCCTCTTCTTGTTTGGTGAGTTCTTCCCATTGTGTGAAGAAAAAGCAAAAAGCACCGCATGTAAAGATTGGTATCACTTGTAGGAGAGAGATATAACCTTTTCTCTGATACAACTGTAATAGGTCTTCATAAGGGCTGTGGCATGGGTACTTAGCTTATCTTCAAGAAAACAAGAAATTCACACGTAAAAACTTGAGAATAAACAAAAGAGAGAGAGTAGAGCGAGAAGACACCACACTAGGGGTTCCCCCTCCCTCTCCGAGTTAATATTAGATAAAACCCTTGGAGGAGTCTTGAGTACAAGTTCTTAGAGCTAGAGAGCTCTCTTATCTTTTTACACGTCTCAACAATGACAGAATAGTTGAGTTTATAGTTCTTGCATGAAAGCACTTGAGAAAAGTATTTTACAACTCACATATAGTCCAAAAAGCATCTTTTCAATAATAAAAGTTCTCTTTTTAGTATTTAAAAATATTTTATCTTTTGTTTTTCAAAACCTAGTCACATCATTCCAAGCCTATAAGGTGGCCTTGCACTACTATTTGCCACATGGCAGTAGTCATTGTGGTCTTTGTTTCAGAAGCCATAAACTCCATCAATTTAGGGATGTTCAAGAGAGTACTCATCACCTCTCTACCATATGAGGGTGCTGGTGATATTGGAATTTCCATCTCTTGAACGGATTTAGGGTTTTTATACTCAAAATTTCTTCTAAAGAGTTGAGAATCCATGCTTGGAACAGGTGAGTTCTCACTAACCTCAAGGATGACACTAAGCATATCCAAGGGTTTGTAGGTTGCAATTGACTTTATGTTATTTGGATGCACAATGTCAGAGATGTTTACTTGCTTTGGTCTTGGTTCTAACTCCTCCCGAGTATGTGTGACCATATCCATGAGCTTATGAAGTTGTTCCAATTATTTTAGAGAGTCAAGATATGAACCAAGTTTCTCTTTGTTTGGTTTCTTGGGGGCTTGAATCCCTTCCTTTTGGTCTCCTTAGTTTTTGTTTGATTGTTTCTAGTTTGCTCAGAACCAACATGTGTGTCTACTGAATCGCAATCCTCATCAATATCATTCATGTAGACTGGTTCGTCAAGTGTTCCCAAGTTCACTCATTCCATTTTCTTCGTTTTTCCCCCTTTATAAATTTCTTTCTTCTATGGCCCCTCTTCTTTTTGGATCCTGCTGAAGTAGCTTGGTTTTCTACTTTCTTTTCCACAGTAGGTGTGTTTTAGGCTATGAGTCTATGGCCCCTATTCTTTTTGGATCCTGCTGAAGTAGCTTGGTTTTCTACTTTCTTTTCCACAACAAGTGTGTTTTGAGCCATGAGTCTTGTTATTGCATTCACATACGGGTTAGGATTCCTTAAAATTGTTCTGTGAGTTTGTCCACCCACTCCAATCATGTTGAGAGGTGTGATGGTAGGACCATTCCGCTAATTTACAACCACCACTTTCATTGGACAGTCTTTGATCCAATGATCTATGCCACAACAATTACAGGTTGCAGGTGGCATGCTCGAAGATGCAACTTGGGTGATTGGTTGGTTTCTAACGGGACACTCAAAGATTTGATGTGATCCCTGACAATTGTAACATTGAAGAGGCATTCTCTTAAGAATAGAGTTGATGTCTCGACCTCGTCCTACTGCTGGCTAGTATACTGATTCGACTCCGCCTCTTACATCGACTACATAGTAGTCCTGATAAAGCTCAGTGGAGTCCTCAGAGACATTTGAGGCATTGTCCAAGTCAACCTCGTGTTTTGGACACTCAAAACGTTCCCCGAAACCTATTTGATTCAATGGTGTGATCCTCAAGGGTAGAGGTTGAGGTCCCAAAACTAGTGGAGGTAACGATATATTCTGTGCATTTTTATTCCCCCTTGCATTAGGTTGTGTCGTTTGATCAGCATTGGGTTGAGATGTTACTGTAGGCATTATGGCTTCTGGCTGTGATGGGGTTGGTAAAGCCAACTGTTGAGTTCTAGAAGCATTAGCAAGGGTTTGCAAATGCGTGCGGCACTGTGAAGCCTCATGACCATAACGCCCACAAAAAGTACAATTACCATTATAGTGTGCCCTTAGGACTGGACACTCACTGGTCAAATGTCCTTGTTGGCAGATTGAGCACCATTGAAGCTCTCTCCTTGGCTACATATGTAGTTTTAGGGGCTCTATTGGCCTTCATTCTCTCTTAGACTGCTTTCATGAAATCTATGGAATCCATCTCCGCTAAAGTGTTGCCTTTCGCAAGGGGTTTAACTGTAGAAGTGCTATGTGACGTGACTCCGAAAGCAATAGATTTAGAATCCAATGCTTTAGCTTCTTTTACCATCAGATTATCTTCTAGTTAGATGGCATTTGTTGTGACTTCATCCCATGTAGTGATTCCTCTAATGACTAAGCCGTTATAGATCGCTTCATGGTTAAGCCCTTGGATAAATCTATCCAACAGTTGATTGTTCAAATAGCGTTCATGTGGAAGGCAACGAGAGTTCAAATGCTTGAGATGGCTAATGAAATCTCTAACCGATTCCTCTTCTTCCCTCTCGGCTTTGTGTAGCTATGAAGCTACACCCCGTAAGACTCTTTCATGCACAAATTGCTTCAAGAACAATCTCCTAAGAGTAGTGAAGTTTAAGCGTATGTGTCCTACTAGCGCACCAATATGTTCTTTAGTCATGTGGGCATTGGGTGCATCCGGTCTTGCATCAAGAGTTGGTAGCACAGTCACTCCAGAGAAGGGATATTTCATGGGTGTACTAGAATGAGATGTGACCCCTCTGGGAATGGTAAAACTAGATATGCTAAGCATAGGGGGCTCCATGTGTGAAGTGGTGTTGGCTACGATGGTAACTGTAGGCATGTGACTCAAAGGTAATTCTGCATCAATCTCACAGGTGCCATAGTTTTTGGTGTGGTGCTTGCTCTGAATGAGGCATTGTACTAGTATTGTCTTGGGTGGGGGCAGCTCTAGGTTCTAAGAAGATGAAGCTCATGCTAGTATGCTTTGAAGTGCCAACCGCCAAAACTCCTATGCTCTCCTATGTGCCACTTTGCCACATAAAAAGAGTGATCTTTCACGGCTGAAAACTATCCCACCTCTTCCAAAAATCAAAGAGAGAGTGCGCTGAGAGGCCATGGGACTACCAATGTCATACTACTGTTGGAATGCCCTCAACCTCTGGCATCTGAATCCTATGGCCCAGTCGTGCACTGTATGCAAAAACAGGAGTACCAAGAGTCTCCTCTCTGTCCTCTAGATTGTGCCATGTCCACTCCCTCCGATCCCATTGGAGGTGTGTGACCCTCCCAAATCCACAAACGCCAGTCTCTCTTTAGCCATCTTGTGTGGTGGAGGGTTAATGTGCCACTCATGTGCATGGAAACCAAAAACCCTCACCCTCTGCAAGGTGCATCCCTGAAACCATAAATCGAACACATAAAAACAGAAAACAAAAAACAAGAAATAAAAAATAAAAAATAAAAAAGGATAAAGGTAAAAGGTAAAAGGTAAAAGGTTCGAGCAGCACGAAGAGTATAGAAACTTTTCGAACAATGCTCGCACAAACTTGCCTAATATATGTTTTAGGCTGTTGTGATCTGTTGACGCAACTTGTGTGACACTCCAAAAATTTGTATTTTTATATAGTTAAGGAGCTTCCTTAACTATGGGAGCCAACACCCGTAGCACTTGATTGCCCCAAAAAAAAAACTCTAGTTCTAGTGCCAGATGGGTTAAGAAACACAAAAGACGTGTTTCAGAAAAACTTTGGTCAATCCAAAAATGTTTCGAATTTAAAAAAAAAAACCAAATTCCAAAAATTATCAAACTTGTCCAAGGCATCTGTAGGATGTTCTAACACCCCACATTCACATGCACTTACGATTAGAGGCCGATATAGATTATAGTAGATCTATCAAGCTAGATGTGTACCAGCCTACATTGGGCTCAGGACCTTCGGTCGGAACCCAGTTTAGCATTGTACATGGACTTGTACTAGGGGCCAGTGATACATCGTCAGATTTTGAGTCAATGGAAGGATCCCGAGTCCCAAGAAGTGAGAATCCTAACCATGCCTCACTAATCAAGCCAGCTACCAGTCTTTTTGACCGCGTAGCTAGCTACCTCAGAGGTCTAGCCTCAACTGCTACCTTTGAACCAAATCTTACTACATACAGACCATATGATGGAGGAGTTGAGGTAAACTACAAAGAGACACCTGGTGTACTCTCATCGTTGCAAACAAGTAGGGAGCGTTCACTTGGGCTTCACCTTCTTAGATCCTAGAGCTACCCCCACCCAAGACAATACTAGTACACTACCTCATCTAGTGGCATAGCAACAATTAACAGCCCAGCACGTCCAAAACGAGTCCCATGAGCTTCATCCTAGAGCTACCCCCACCCAAGACAATACTAGTACACTACTTCATCTACTGGCAAGCAAGTGCCAACCGCTAGACTCCTATGTGCCAATTGCCACATAAAGAGAGTGACCTTTCACGGCCGAAAACTATCCCACATCCTCTTCCAGAAATCAAAGAGAGTGCGGTGAGAGGCCATGGGACTACCAGTGTCCTGCCCATGTTGGAGTGCCCTCGGCCTCTGACATCTGAATCCTACGGCCCAGATAATTTCAGGGGATGCACCTTGCAGAGGGTGAGGGTTGTTGGTTTTCATGCACGAGTTGCACATTGACCCTCCACCGCACAAGATGGCTAGAGAGAGAGACTGGCGTTTGTGGATTTGGGAGGGTCATGGGACCCGAGGAAGTGGACACCGCACGATCCAGAGGACAGAGAGGAGACTCTTGGTACCCTCATTTTTGCATACACTGCATGGCTAGGCCGTAGGATTCAAATGCCAGAGGTTGAGGTCACTCCAACAACAACAGGACACTGGCAGTCCCACAGCCTCTCCCCACACTTTCTCTTTGATTTTTGGAAGAGGCTGTGGGATAGTTTTCAGCCGTGAAATAACAATCTCTTTATGTGGCAATTGGCACATAGGAGTCTAGCGGTTGACACTTGCTTCGCCATTGGAGGTAGGCCAGCATTATGTCCGAGGTCTGGCCATCCCCAGGAGTCCCAATGTCATTGTCTTTGGTATTTGCCAAAGGCTCAATAGGTTTTGGGAGCAGATCCCCGCATCTTTACTATGGACAAGGCCCCTACCCGCACTGAGGGTCGTTATGGCATATGAGGGTGCGAGAATAGCCCTTCAAATCTCTCACCTTCGTATTTCTGTATTGCCAGTCCCAACCCCATCTACTAGACATTGGACTCCAGGTTCTTGCCAATGATGGGAGATTTGCAGCAATATTGCCACATGGCACATCTGGAGAGCTCGATGCAGTGAAGCCATCGAAGGCATCCTCACTCCGCCAGCGGTCCATCAGAAGCATCTGGCTCAATATCATTCATACCCTTTGTGGCTAGTGGAGGAAGCTACAAGGTGGTTCAGGCCGCATGCGGAAGTGCTGGCACGACTTCCTGAGGATCTGGCGTCACGGTCCCTTTCTCACTAACAATGGTGGTAAGCCCACTCAACACTATAGACCACCTATGTGGTTGTTTCCCCCTCCCCCCTTTGTATGAGATAGCCTTCTCCTCCTAGAGCGGCCAGCCGGAGGAGAAGAGCATCCTCCCCCCTTTTTATGTCTCTTGACTCTCACTCCCCTTGTGGAGCCGACTTTGTACTTAGCCATAATGGTTGTTTTTCTTGGCAACTAATAGAAGGATCTTTTTCCGCGCACGCGCGCCGCCCGCCCACGTGGGGAGGGGGGGGAGTGGAAGGGAAGCGCACAAGGCTATGAAGAATAACACAAGGCAGCTAGCAAAGTATGAATGATCATGGAGTTATTCATGGCCTGGTTTGAGGTCCATCTGGATAATGAGGAATTCCACCACCCAAGCAATAATGGCGAACTTCGCAGGGATTTCATCATAGTGGTTTCTAAAGCTGCTAGCTTCAAGGGACTGCCTTGTGAGAGAACTGACATTGTAGTGGTTGACGAGTCCTCTCCAAACAAAGCAGGAAGCAGCAAATCCTCCAACCCATGATGCCCAGATAGTATTTCATAAAGACTGTGGCCCACACCACATTGAGGAGACCCACGAACGCTACATAAACCAGGAGGATGAGAAAAGGATCTAGACGGCATTGATGTTGAGTTGTTGTCATAATTTGGGTCTGTTGAATCAAGCATCCCTAATATTACCACCCTACTGCAAGCCCACCCATGTGTGATGCCACTGCACGGTTTGATGCAGAGACAACCTATAGAAACTACAATTGAGTGAGAGGTGCTTGAATTGCTACAGATTCCACAAGAGTGTGTTACAGTTTCCCGAGCCCTGGGATAGGCTTATGCTGTTCACACCTCATCTTGACATCTGAGCAGTACATTGAGAGCATGTGTGCAAAGACTGTACACAAAGAAAAGATACAGCAAGCAAAGAGAAGACAAAGAGCCCTGAGAGAGTATAAAATGGCTGAAGTGCAACATGCACAAATGCTCAAAGGCAAAGGGGATATGCCTGTGAGGCAAGAGAAACTAGGAAACGAAGAGAAGGGCAGGAGCTAGCAAACACAAGAATCCTCTGCACAATAGTGAGGGTAGGTGTGGAGGAGCACACGTCCCTTGGAGTCAAGAGAGATCAACTCTTGGCGAACTGAAGGCTGCTAGGCGACAGCGGAGGACCTGTAGTGGGCGTGCACATCGTTGCACACGAATATTGGATCTTAGGATGAGGAAGTTGATAGGGAAATATTGGGAGGAGAATTACCTCCTTTTACTGGCATTTCATCCAAGGACGAGACCCACTAGGTTTATTAGATCAAACTCTGTTTCACTGCCAACAGGACCCCATCTTGGCTGTCTATATGGACAGAATCTTACCCCTCCCAACTCTTCACCCGCCCTTTGGCAACAACTGACAACTACCCTAAGATCTCCTCTAACTATTGAGTACTTTAAACTTGAAAATAGAAACTCTGCCCATGTCCACATATTGTCATGGAGACTTAATCACTTGCCATATCAAAAGCTTGTAGAAGTCGTCAGCTTTATATTAATATGCTCAACTGAATCAGACGTACACTACCTGATTTTCCAGACGTAGATATGATAATAATATAATAAGTTCTCTGTGAGAAGAGTTAATATTTCCTTACACTCTATGGCGAACTTGAGCATACCTTTATTTTGAAGCCCATTGAAGATATGGGTCTAGTGGTTACGCCCAAATTCTCTTCAAAATTGCCTCCACCAAGGGCAGCAGCTTCTCCATAAATAAAACCACTTGACAGAGCTTCCCTTTAGCAACTCTCCTCTCTGCAATTACAGCTATTACTCTTCACTGGTTAATCAAGCACAAAAAGTAGGGGCTTATTGAAGCAATCGGCATACCAGCGACAAGGTAACCCAATCTTGCAACTGTTTGCAAGGGTCCTGTAAATATCCTTGAGTCCATGCAATGTGGGGTGATTATTAGGCCTCCAAGACATGAATTTTACGACGCAAATACAAAGACAAACGAAGAAAAGGAGATCCTTGCACATTGTGCACAAATTGGAGCTCACATTTATATTGCAAAGCACACATCATAGGTTTCTGATCTCAGATATGTGCTAAGACTATAGCATATTTAAAATATAACAATGAAGAGTTCATCTTAATTACCTACTCACAAAGCTTCAAATCATTAACTCCATCATGCATTCGCATAGACTATGTGCTTTGACATCTCCACTCACCCCTGTCATGTAATCAATGCTCAGGGGTTGATGCACGTTCATACATAAAGATATGTCCATCTTGGTGGAGTAATCTTCATGGATAAACCATCATACTCAATATCTATAACCGCCTATGATGAGGGCTGGCACGTGCACAAATTTCATACTTCACAGTCTACAATCCAACACAAAGTATGTGCTGAAATATCTACACGTTAGCATACACATGCAAACACACACAAACTTCAAATTTTACTCTCCTCCATGAGCATGATGTATATATTACCACAAACTGTACTTGCACATCATGAAGACACATGCATAAAATATGTTTCCTGCACCTGGAAAAAGAAACTGAATAAATACATCCTACGACACAATAAAATATGTTTTCTACGCTTGGAAAAAGAAACTGAATAAATACATCCTACAACACAAACATCATTCGGGTGAACAAGTATTTTGTGATACAGAAAAAACATGCTACTTCAGTCTATTGATGGTTTTAAAAACTGTTTTAAATCGTTACATTGACCGGAGCCAAAAGGCCAGCTGCCTGTTCCAAAAACCACCACCTCGAAGTACCAAGAGATTACAACCATAAATAATGCCCACTGTTTTATTTTTCCATTAAAGACCTCTGTCAATCCAACACGGTGGATGTGGCCTTGGATTGTTACAGAGTGTGACTGACAAGTATGTGTAGAGCTCTTTTGTTACAAATTTGAATGGCTTTGACCTGAACATTCTACTAATTGGTATGCCTTATTAGGTCTATCAGGGCATGCAAAGTATGGGTCAATCTGACCCAGCCCTATATTTTCAAACAAAATATACACTTGGCGAATGCATTATATGCAAAAACCGGCCTTTCCTGTCCCAATCATGGCTCCTGATAATGAAGAATTTAAATTGCCTTTGATAGCAGGCCAATAAAACAGATGAGGTAAAAAGTTTGAAACCTGACCTGTATACACTACTAACACACAGTAAACAAAAGCGAAGTTGCTGCTCCTCTTAACCCTTCTTGAGATTTCTTCGAGACAGAATGCGTTTCCCATATGGGCTACTGCGGAGTGAAGGCATGTGAGGGCGAATGGCCTCCACAAGACTTGTATGAAGAGCACCCTGCTGAGCCGTATATACGTCAGTGACATTCCCCATTGTCAAGTCAAAAACACTACAAGTACTTAGCCCTAAAGAAGATATGTACAACACACAAAAAATTTGTAAAAGGAACCTCTCAACTTGCATCTTCTGTAAAGGTGATTTGTAAAGCTAACTAGCTTGAACATATCAGCTATTGTCAAGTCAAAAACACTACAAATACTTAGCCCTAAAGAAGAAATGTACAATACAAACAAAAATTTTGTAAAAAGAACCTCTCTACTTGCATCTTATGTAAAGGTGATTTGTAAAGCTGACTAGCTTGTACATAACAGCTATTGCTTACGTCAAAACCTGTATCCAGACCACACACAATGGGAACTCTTGTTTAGATGCTTGTGATAGGGATTGACCTTCATATCTATGGTGATTTCGGCCCACAACTGCACACATGATTCAAAATATCACAGTGGCCAACACACCTGGACTCTCATGCTAGGCTAATGAGGAGCTTGACCACACTGATGTTTGTTCGCCGTCCTAAACTATTCCCCCTGACTCAAAACAAGGATAAATTGAAGTACTAGTGTAGCAAACCAAAAGCATAAACCAAGAGTATGTGCGCTATAATTAACCATAGAATTCAGCATAAGCATTTCACAAATACACATTAGAAGATTTTCTTCTTTCTATCATGAAAACATTTGCACAACATTAGGGACAAGAAGATGGGCTGGTCCCCCCCCCCCCTTCCTCCTTAAACTAGCATTTTCATTACCATTATGGAGTGAAATACATCAAGCATCATCAGTGGGCAGCCCAAGGCCCACAGCCCAAGGCCCAGCCTTGTCAAACTACCACTTCTTTCCACGATGCAAGTGAAGACAGTAGCAAACAATATCTTCCGAATGTGACTGGCACCCCTTAACCCTACATCACCATGAGAGCCCCATGGGATCCCATCCCCATGTGATCATGCGTGAATCCGTCAAACTAAGATGCTCAACTAGTTTTAAATTCATTCATTGCCTTGCCCCTAGCAAAGGCTCAAGTGAAGCTTCAAATCTATGAACATTCTTGTCAACAGTCTCTCGCACTACATACATTTCATTTGCCCAAAGAACTCTCACAAACGAGAAGTAATGGGCTGTAAAACAGTTTTCCAGCAGCTATGGAGATATTAAAACTAATCCCCATTAAGAGTAGGATGAAGATAATTGATTGTAGTAGCCTATAGAGGAGAGCAAGCTATAGCTCTCCGGTTTTTCAGCACTTCAAACAAGTTTTTCCTTCATAAGATATGAGCAAAAACTCTCAAAATCAATCTTCTTAGCCAAGAAAAAATATATATATAATGTTTTTCCCCTTTTTTCTAGAGAGAGGAGAGAGAATATGAAGTGGTGGCAGCATGGGGTGATCTGGTGTGGGAAGCAGTGCCATGTGTCCCCTAAGTTGGCCCCTTGAGTCATAAAGTGGTTTCCTCGCCCAAAGCCCAAATTTTGGGGCTTCCGAGTTTTGTCCACCTGGGAGGGTGAACATTTGATGTCCGCCCAGACAAAACTTTGTCCGCCCAAAAATATAGTGTTGTGCGAACCGGCAACCATTCACTATGAATTAAGGTTTTAAAGTAAATACTTACCACTTGCAAAACCCATCAAATGTCCCATTAGGCAAACAAGTGATGCAACACACTTGTCCATCAAAGCTTCCCCATCGTCTAAACATTACATGCTTTTTGAACTAGGCATTCAAAACTAGACATACAAATCAAAATTAAATTCACAAGCACCTCTGTTTTCAATTTGAGCTCATCAAGGAAAGAAGCTCATCTACTAATGACGCCTGAAAATACATCCTACATTATCAATGGGTTCCCCAAGATCCATCCATAGTACATGTCAACATAACACCTGGCATACCACGCGCGCATGTCAAATGGTGACCCATACATGGCCATGTACATGCACAGGGTTTAATCTTAAGCTCAAGAAATTAGCGATTTTTGACATCCCCCCCTTCCCTCGCTTCTATTTCAATTGTCCGCAGTTGAAAAGATTGGGATATTTCTTGAAGTATTCCTCGGTCATCCATTTCGAATCCAAAGGGAAATAATTCTTGAATTTGACAAGGTATTGGCAAGTGATCTTGCCTCCACGGCTTTTTCGCTCTTTGTGAAATACTAGCTATTCATGCTGCAACACCTCCTCATGCTCATCCACTTCTAGTGGATCTTCCAAGACGGGCTCTGTTGGAGGTGGTCCTTCATATGGCTTCAACAAGCTCATATGGAAAGCATTATGTATCTTCCACTAATGAGGTAGAGCAAGTCTAAATGCAACATCATTTATCTGTTTTGTCACCTGAAAAGGACCATAACACTTGTTTGACAACTTAGGGTACCTCCCTTCTTGTCCAAGCCTCTTTCTAAGGCCTGCTTTCTCAAATTTCAGCAATACCCGATCACCTTCTTTTATTTGTACATGTCTTCTATATTTATCTGTAGCCTTTTTATGCTGTTCTTGAGACCTTTGTATAGCAGTTCGGACCCGTGAAAAGGTAGTTTCTAGATCTCTTACATATTCATCAGCTGCAAAATCTCATCCTTCGTGGGTCGCAGCATTACCTTGCCATAGATATCTCAAAAGGTACCTTTCCACTGGATGAATGCACCGAGTTATTGTAAGCAAATTCTACTACTAGTAAGTACTTTTCCCAGGCTGTGATCTCTTGATGGTTACCTTGTTTAATGCTCTAAAATCAACACACATTCTCCAGGTACCGTCCTTTTTATGAACACGTAAGACAGGAGAACAGTAAGGTGAAGAACTGGGCTGAATCAACCCTTTTCCCAAGAGGTCATTTACTTGTGTCATAATCTCTTCTTGCTAAGCTGCACTTACTCTATATAGTTGCCTATTAGGAGGTGAACTCCCAAGATATAAGATCTATACGATGATCTTCAGGCCTTTGCGGAGATAAGTGACCTGGTAATGAGTCTGCAAAACAATCTTGATACTTGCTAAGGAAACCAATTTTATCATTCTCCAATATGGATACAATTTCCCACAAATTTTCTTCAACGGAAGTATTTGTAATTAAGGATCCTGTCACACAAATTCTCACACCGCCTTCTGTATCCTAAGTTTCGCGAGTTTAGCAATCCACTTTTCTAACTTCAAACTTTAAGAGATTGAGAGAGAGAGAGAGAGAGAGAGAGAGAGAGAGAGAGAGGCTGTACACCGTCTGGGGTCCCGAATTACCCATTGAAGGGCCCACTATCCCGTTACCGGAATAGTATTTGCTTTATTACTTTGAAAAGACTGACTGTGGACTGACGATAAGCCAAACGCAAGATCTCGGAGGACCAAGAGTCGGGCTGAACTATACATAGCTGTAGAAGCACCAATGATGACCAATCTCGAGCCTATGCACTCTTCCCAATGGAATGAGGGAAGGCTGCAAATTTGAGGCTGAGGTAGGGATTGTTTGGGACAATTCTAAGCTATGTATGAATGTTGAAAATGAATGTATGCATACGTGTTACCTTCACCAAAGGGGCTGTAACAAAGGCGGATGCTATGCAATGCTGAAAACTGCTTCAGGGCTGAAAACGCGAGGCTGAGAGTGCTCTGATACTGGCCGGCTGTTGAATAGGCTGAGAACGCAAGTATGGAGATAACCTGATGCTGGCCGGCTGCTGAATCTGCTGCGTTTTGCTGTTGGGTGGCTGATGATTCTCTAGGGGCCTCATGAGGACTGCAACGCTTGGCTGAAGATTGATATGAATCAATAAATGGTGCAAAAGCAAACCTATTTATATGCTCCCAAGTGCTGGTCAGTTGCCTGTGAAGCTGGCCGACTGTAGCTATTTTTACTACACGACTTGTTCATGATAAATAAATGGTATTTAATGCTGTAAAATATGGAAAAAATGCCAGATAAATACTAATAAATACTAGATGTTATTTGAAGGCTTCTGCAATGATCTATATGCAATGGATGAATGATATGCAATATGCAGAGTGCTTTCTAATGCAAACCCTAAGGTTTCTACTGACTCTACCTGCATGAATGAATCTCTTCAAGTGGGTTAAGGGACTTGGACTGACTAACTAACTCGCTATGGCTGAGGAATGACCTATGTAGCTCGTGCCTGACTTATCCGGGACTGAGGATTACAATGGGGTCACGGCGTACGACAATTATCATCCTAAAGGTAATAATGTACAATGTTGCACTGATGATGATGAGCCATCTTGTCACCATGCACTACAGTGCAGTGTGCATGTGACATCAAGCAATGGATCTCTTTATTTCTTTGCGAAAAGCACTATGATTTACAAGGGGTATAGTAGCACCAAGTCTGCCTGCATGTATACATATACTTGTACCCTTATCTACAAAGTTGAGTTTCTTATTTACATAGTCAATCTACACTACAGAGTGCATGTGACATCAAGCAATGGATCTCTTTATTTCTTTGCGAAAAGCAGTATGATTTACAAGGGGAATCGTAGCACCAAGTCTGCCTGCATGTATACATATATCTGTACCCTTATGTACAAAGTTGAGTTTCTTATTTACATAGTCAATCTGAGGGTTGTGGCCATATCTCCAAGGCATGCCGAGAATCACATTGGCAGGCAAGTCCGTGCCCACTAAGAAATCCTCATGATCAACATAATCCCCAATCTAGATGCAGACACATGTGCTTTAAGTCCCTAGAAAGCAGCTTCAGGTGGCCACATTGGAAACATTTGCCTTGCTCTTTATGCTCTTTTACTTGTTGTTTGGACAACTGTGGGACAATATTCTTATCCCCCGGCTATTCTTTTCTGAGCCATATTTGAGCTGGAAATCCTTTCTATCTTTATCCTTTGTCTGTTGTTCCTATTTTCCAACCTTGGATCTTGATTGGCTCTTTGTTTTGCCCTGTATTGGCTGAATTCTTGTTTACAAGGGATCCCTTTCTCACGTAACTCCTCGGCAATGATGGCTGAGTGCATCATGTGCCTAAGAGTACTATTTGGATAAAGGGTAAGGCTCTTTTGAATGATAGGATACAAAACCAAAATCAAACTTCGGCATCTTCTAATCTTCTGTAATCTTCAAGAAGGGAGTAACTTCAAGCATTACCCAAGTGAACCTGTCCACATATGCATTAACAGTTTCATGTTCCAATTGGACAAGCAAGTCCCAATCTTTACTAACTTCCTTCTCGAAGTTAGGAGACAAAAATTGCTCATAAAACTGAGTTTTGAAATCAGTCCTTGATTTGGGAGCATTGCCATCCATCAATTTAGCCATCCAGCAATCACATGCAGTGTCTTTGAGATGCATTCTCTCATGGCGAAGCATAGACTTCTCTACAAAGTCACCATCAGTAAAAGCAACCTCAAATTGTCGAACAAATGCAAGTGCCTTACTAATGTCTCTCTTGCCATTGTAGGTGTCAAATTTCACATCCTTATTACCTGCCTTGAAAGTATGAAGCCTTTTAGACGAAACAGGTGAAACAACAGGTTCTTTAGCAGGAGATCTCTCTCTTTTCCTTTCTGCATGCCGAGAATGGCTCTTTGTATGTGAGCCTCGATCCTTGTGCATATATGAAGTAACCTGTTGAGATTCCCCATGATGGGAGACAAGTCTGGACGACTCATGCATCACACTCTTGCTCTTATCACGATTTTCGGCACCTCACATATGCAAATAAGAGCGTGCAAAAACCTTGGGATCAGTATGTCCCATCTGGGTAGCAATAAACTCGAAATCCTTTTTATCTTGCAAACTCTTTGGTTGAGCCTCTAAGGCCGGTTGAACCACAGGCGAACCACAGGCAGGTTCAAAATAGCCTTAACCTGATCAAGCTCTCGATGGAGCTTCTCAATCTTTGCATCACTTCCAAAGACATGAACATCAGTTGTGTCTTTTCCATTAACAGACGCATGTGAGTGTTCACTAATCCTTTATGTCATGCTAACCAATAGTGAAACGTGTTTCATTTGTTTGAAACAAAACGTTTCATTCGAATGAAACATGTTTCATTCAAGTCCAATTGGTAGTTGTACGATTTAGGCATTTTTTTTTTAAATCGAGAGGGCCCTTTTTCCGATAAAACGTCTACTTGCGCCTGTGAAAACACTTGAAGGAGATCTTGTGTTGCAAAAATGATTCCCTTCCAGCTCCTCCTCCACTTCTCAGCTTCCGTGCCCGCCATCTCTCAGGTTGATTGTGCTAATTTGTGCCTTTTTTCTTCGATTTTGCAGCAACAAAAAAAAATACAAATTTTGAAATTCGGCAGTTTTCATGCTAGAGTGCCAATCTTGCCTTGCCTTTCTCAAGATGCCTCGCACTAGGGATGCCATGTGGGCCCATGTCACTCCTGTATCAAGATATGGTGGTTCAAGCGCCCAAAAGTGGAAATGTAACTTTTACGAGGTTTGCTCAGGAGCATCCATAATCCGTGTTAAGGCCCGTTTCATAGGTTTAACTGGGGAAGGCATTGGTGCATGCAAACTTGTGCCTGCAAACATCAAAGCCGAGCTACAAGAATGAAAAAGATAGCAATTGGTAGGACGTGGTTGTGGGCCTCTGCCTGAGGATATTGACGCTAGTGAGGATACAGGTGATGCATCAAAGAGAACACGGTTGGGTTCAGAGGAAAATACACAGAGCCAAGCAAGATTTGGGGGTGCTGGTAGTTCCACTCCCACAGCAACACGAAGCGCTTTGCCTGCATGACCTAGAGCCTCTCTAAAGAGAGCAAGCATTCAAACAAGCATGCAGAAGCAGGCAATTAATAATGCAACTAGGGAACTCACTGGGCTTTTCATCCAATGCGCTTTGTCTTTTCACATTGTGCGCACCCCATGATGGAAAAAGGCCACGAAGGCGATTAGCCGCATTGGATGTGAGTGGGAGCGACCCTCCTATAAGACCTTGCGCACTAAAGAGCTCAGAAGACAGCAACAAGCAGTGGAGGTGGAGATGGAGATGGAGCCATTAAAAGCCACTTGGACCAAGTATGGTTGCACATTGTTATGTGATATATATGCAAGAGGAATGTGTACAATGTTCTGGTGTCCTCTTGCAAGGACACTATGTTTTTGTGTGCCATTGATACATCTGTGCTTGGGACGGTGGTGACAGGAGAGTTTGTATCGTCACACCTCTGAGAGGCTATCATGGGGATAGGCACACAAAACATAGTGCAGGTGGTCACTAACAATGGTAGCACCTATGTCTCTATGGGACCGATGCTAGAGGATGAGTTTCCGCAGATTGTATGGACTCCATGTGCATCCCATAGCCTAGACTTGCTCATTGAAGATCTTGCAAAGATTGGGTGGATTGCTGACATCATTGACATTGCGCGTAGCTTGGTGAAGTTTGTTACCAAGAGGCCCAAGGTCTTGCCAATGTATCGTGTCAATAGTGACCTTCAACTTCTGAAGCCCTCACAAACCAGGTTTGCATATGAAACCGATCCCGTCAAGTGGGAAGACTCCGTTGGACACCCACACGCTTAATAGCACAACTTTAAAACCACAAATTTGAAATGGACAACTTAATACAACTTGAAATTGAAATGAAATGAAATGGAAAGATGGACACCAGCACTGGGGCCGGAACAGGCCGACCCCCCCCCTCAATATATGATATATTTATTGGGAGTATTTAATAAATACAATGCTCCATGGGTTCCGAGAACCAGATGATGTCCATGTACATATGAAAACAGTACCAAACAAATACGAAGTAGATACTCGAAGCAGAATGACCACTAGCGTGGTCCAATCTCTACGGTCCTGTGCTTTCACTGGACTCCGCGGAGAGCGCCTCACTGGTGTTCCGAGACCACGCACAAACAGGCGCTCTCGTACTAACGCTTGGCTCTCCCGATCTCAGCACCTTTGGACCGAGGTTCTCCAATAGAGCTTGGACAACCCGGCACCGAACGGGTGTGGCCGTAGAGGGAGTCCGGAATCTCTTATCAGATTTAAACACAAAATACTTTGCTTAAATCTGAAATTCACTTAGTTGTGGATGGCCGAGGAAGTCCAATACTCATGTGTACAGTTACATGAGAGAGACACCGAGATGAAGCCACTTGAAGAAAGAAAACACCGCCTATGGAAAGGAAGTGCAACCTCTTGCTGGAAACAAAGATGAAGCAGCCGCCTTAGGAGAGGTATCGCCTGCCTGTAGGAATACAGCCACCAGATGAAGAGGGAAAAGGAGGCGCTTGCACTAGACAAGTGCGGCCTGCTAGTGTTGGCACATGCCGCTTCTGGAGAGGTGTAATATTTGGCTACAGCTTACGTAGTTACCTGCAGGAGAGAAGGTGGTGTAGATGCCTGTAGTAAACAGGCGTAGCCATCAGCAGTAAGTACAGCCTGTTCAGCAGGCGTCTGTTGGAGAGCAGAAACGCAGCTAGTATAACAGCCGCCTGGGATTACACGCACAAGAGTTGGTCGCCTGGTTGTACAAAAACGCAGCCAGCAGCCTGAAGTGCAGTTGCCAGCTGTATAGGTAAAACATGCGCAGCCTGTTTTGGCCGCCTGCAGAGGAAACAGGTGCAGCCGCCTGCTACAAGTACAATCGTCTGTACTGAAGGTAGGGCAACCTGTGAGCAGCCACGTACAGAAGTGCAGAAACAGTTTGCCCGTGTACAAGCGCAGCCTGAGGGAGCGCAGAGATGGAGCGCCGGTCGTTTCTTTTTCCTTTTTCTACGAAGGATGGTGGGAGAGCACGCCGGTGGTATCCACGATGGAGATGATGACTCTTTTTAATAAGGTTGGAGAGGGAGTTTAACCTGTTCTTGATGGTAAGCTTGTTCAAAGCTCTATAGTCCACACACATACGGAATGATCCGTCCTTCTTTTGAACAAGAAGCACAGGAGAGCAGTAAGGTGAGGAACTGGGCTGAACCAAACCTTTCTCTAAAAGCTCATTTACCTGCTTCATGATTTCTTCTTGTTGTGCAGCACTCACTCGGTATGCGGGTTTGTTGGGTGGAGAACTACCTGGCACAAGATCTATGCGATGATCTTCGGGCCTTTGGGGAGGTAATTCACCTGGTAATGAATCAGCAAAACAGTCGTTGAATGCATTAAGAAAATTCAGTCTATCATTGCTTTATTAATTTGGATGTGTGATACAAGTGGGATGGAATCCCCTTCTTTGCCAGCATCAATAAAATGCATGCGGCCTTTATGCATAAAAGAAATCATATTAGACTTGTAGTCTTTGCGGGGCTCAAGCCTATGGTGCCACAGCTTGCCCAACAATACATCACATCCATTCAGTGGAGCAACTAGGAAATGCTCATTATCAAGGTAGCCCTGTATATGGATGCGCAACTTCCCTATCAATGGGGTAACCTGCATCTCTTTACCAATAAATGCAGCTTCGGCTTCAATCTGAGGTCCCATGTTCTCAACCTCAATACCCAATGCAGCTGCCATTTGCATAGAGATGAAATTATCAGTTGCACAGTCATCAAACATGAATAGTGCGGGCTGATCCTTGATTTGCCCCCAAGCCTTGCAAACCATTCGCTCTTTTGCATCATTACCTGTATTTCCTTGCACATCAGGAACTGCATGTACATTAGCCTTGGTCTGCTTGTCCTCGTGCTTTGGTTTGCAATCTGGGCATTGTCGAAACATGTGGTCTTTGCTACCACAAGAAAAGCATTTTCCATCCTTGGCATATTACTCTCTTTGCTCCGGGGTTAAGCCGAATTTGTTCTTCCTTGGGCCCTGATCTTTAGATGTGTTATTTTCAGCTTTAGCACCTTTGTAGGTGTCCCGGAAGTTCTTTTTAGGTGGCTGTCCACCCTTTTGCTGATTTGGGACAGCCTTGTCTTTCCCCTTGGAACCTCCTTGATCCTGCTTAATCTTGAGCACCAATTGCTCCGTAGCAAGAGCAAAAGCTGTGAGTTGTTGCAAAGTATGCTTCGGGTGCAATTCTATGCCCGAACGATATGCTGGCTGCAGTCCAGAACGAAACTTCCTCTTTCTTTCATCCTCAGTGATTTGCATAAAGGGAGTCACTTCCAGCAACACTTTCCAGAATTTGTTAACATACTGTTGCACACTTTCATTGTCTCTTTGATCCAGCCTGTCCCACTTTTGAGTGAGAGTTTGCTCCGCATTTGGTGACAAAAACTGAGCATAGAACCTGTCTTTAAATTGCTTCCAAGTGGAAATGGGATCCTTGGTGATCTTTTCAGTGATCCACCAATGAGCAGCAGTCCCTTTCAAAAACATGCTAGCATGGCGTACCTTTGACTTTTCAGTAAAGTCCTCATCGCTAAAAGCAATGTCGAACTGTGCCACAAATGTTAACACCTTAGAAGCATCATGTTCACCATGAAAAGCATCAAATTTAACAGATTTGTCACCTGCTTTGAATTCCTTGAGCTTCCTGGCATGAGGCTCATGGTCTTCTCTTTTTCTTTTCCCCTTATCCAACGGGGTAGCCCTATCTGCATGGGCTCCATGGGCCGTCATAGAAGTTTCATGGGGCACGGTGGCATGTGCTCCATGAACTCGAAACTCAGATGCATGTGACTTACCTGCATATGGCATTGTCTCTCCATGAGACAACTCAGAAGGCAAAATTTTTCTAGAAGAGCAGACCTGTCACCATGAGATACATGTCTTGCATGCATGTGACTTTCATGCCCTCCATGAGCACTGGCATAC
The DNA here is from genome assembly GCF_041138505.1 of Cibotium barometz. Taxonomy (NCBI): domain Eukaryota; kingdom Viridiplantae; phylum Streptophyta; class Polypodiopsida; order Cyatheales; family Cibotiaceae; genus Cibotium; species Cibotium barometz. The sequence continues at coordinate 10,064,166 of NC_141085.1, forward strand.
ATATATCTGTCAGGCTTTGTGCCTTGTGGAGAGGATGCATGTCGAGAGGTGACTGTCACCTCTTCCTTTTGCATAAAAGATTTTAGCCTTTGGGATGCGGGATCTCCATGCTTCAAACGAGGTGGATTTCTGAATTTCAGCTCTCCGTCATCCCCCTCTTTGATATCACCTTTGCGGAGGAGGTAGGCAAGTGCCAACTCCCTTGGTTTCTTGCCCACTTCACGAGCCATTGATTCAAAAGTTACATCTACCATAGCATCAGCCTTCCTGGCTTCAATAGCACTTTGCAGATGGGGATCTTCATGCAAAAACTTTAACTCTTGCTCTTGAGCCTGCAAAAGTTTTCTCATATGTTCCATTTCAGCCCTCATAGCATCAGGCTCTTGTTCAAGCATAACTGTCTTTCCTGGAGACAGTTGACCCTTTGATTCACTATCAATAACCCTTTCAAGGGGCTTGTGTCTACCTCGCAGGGCATCAGACCCACGAGAGGCACTAGATGGACCCCTCGAATTTGGCACTTCCAAAGGGTTGCCTTGGCTGTCCATTGTGTTTTAAGTTTGCTAAAAGCGGGATGTCCAGTACACAGGTTCGTTTCCCCACTAAGAAGAGGGAAACAACCGTGCTCTGATACCAATGAAACCGATCCCGTCAAGTGGGAAGACTCGGTTGGACACCCACACGCTTAATAGCACAACTTTAAAACCACAAATTTGAAATGGACAACTTAATACAACTTTAAATTGAAATGAAATGAAATGGAAAGATGGACACCAGCACTGGGGCCGGAACAGGCCGACCCCCCCCTCAATATATGATATATTTATTGGGAGTATTTAATAAATACAATGCTCCATGGGTTCCGAGAACCAGATGATGTCCATGTACATATGAAAACAGTACCAAACAAATAGGCTCGAAGTCGACGTTCGAAGTAGATACTCGAAGCAGAATGACCACTAGCGTGGTCCAATCTCTACGGTCCTGTGCTTTCACTGGGCTCCGCGGAGAGCGCCTCACAAGTGTTCCGAGACCGCGCACAAACAGGCGCTCTCGTACTAAGGCTTGGCTCTCCCGATCTCAGCACCTTTGGACCGAGGTTCTCCAATAGAGCTTGGACAACCCGGCACCGAACGGGTGTGGCCGTAGAGGGAGTCGGGAATCTCTTATCAGATTTAAACACAAAATACTTTACTTAAATCTGAAATTCACTTACTTGTGGATGGCTGAGGAAGTCCAATACTCATGTGTACAGTTACATGAGAGAGACACCGAGATGAAGCCACTTGAAGAAAGAAAACACCGCCTATGGAAAGGAAGTGCAACCTCTTGCTGGAAACAAAGATGAAGCAGCCGCCTTAGAAGAGGTATAGCCTGGCTGTAGGAATACAGCCACCAGATGAAGAGGGAAAAGGAGGCGCTTGCAGTAGACAAGTGCGGCCTGCTAGTGTTGGCACATGCTGCTTATGGAGAGGTGTAATATTTCGCTGCAGCTTACGTAGTTACCTGCAGGAGAGAAGGTGGTGTAGATGCCTGTAGTAAACAGACGTAGCCATCAGCAGTAAGTACAGCCTGTTCAGCAGGCGTCTGTTGGAGAGCAGAAACGCAGCTAGTATAACAGCCGCCTGGGATTACACGCACGAGTTGGTCGCCTGGTTGTACAGAAACGCAGCCAGCAGCCTGAAGTGCAGTTGCCAGCTGTATAGGTAAAACATGCGCAGCCTGTTTTGGCCGCCTGCTGTGCAGAGGAAACAGGTGCAGCCGCCTGCTGCAAGTACAGTCGTCTGTACTGAAGGTAGGGCAGCCTGTGAGCAGCCACGTACAGAAGTGCAAAAACAGTTTGCCCGTGTACAAGCGCAGCCTGAGGGAGCGCAGAGATGGAGCGCCAGTCGTTTCTTTTTCCTTTTTCTACGAAGGATGGTGGGAGAGCACGCCGGTGGTATCCACGATGGAGATGATGACTCTTTTTAATAAGGTTGGAGAGGGAGTTTAACACTTTGATTTGGCTGGCCCCCCCACGCTTGCATGTGGACGGCCAGTTCTATGGGGATGTGGTAGGTGACCATGCCCACTCCCACACTCACTTAAAGTGGGGCTCCCCACCTTGGCCCCTAAGTGGGTGCCCAAAGGGGGTGCCCACTTTTAAGTGTGTGTGAACATTAAACCTTATAAAATAAAAGGTTAGAATATGAAACATTAAAACAACATGTGCGATATACTTACCACCTGTTCACATGCACTAAAACTCGTCAGAATACAGAGCAGACTTCACGACTCACTGGCAGGCGTCCCTGCTCAGTAAGTAACACGTCAAGCAGGCAAACACAAAAATACAAGTCATGCGAAAACACTTTCAAGCATGCAAATCATGTGTGCATGTGCAAATAGTAACATGGACATATCTCCCGTTCATGGAACAAGTACAAAATATCTGTCGGCACAAAACTGGCACGACGTAAAACATAAAAACCTGGTCTTCCTATGGAGTGACAGTCCCATAGGTAAGACACAGTTCCAGGCACGAGTTTCCCTATGGTGTGACAGTCCCATAGGCAAAACACGGTACGAATACTGGCTCTTCCATGGCGTGACAATCCCATGGGTCGAACACAGTCGAGGTCATACACGGGTGGCACCAGTCTGGCTCCCGTCCATACGACACCATCCTGCTAACACACGGGTGGCACCAGTCTGGCTCCCGTCCATGTCAGCAAAATACTGGCCTCTTCACATGAGACACTGGCCTGGCCTCAAGTGAACGAGACACAAAATCTGGAGATGGACCAAATGGTCGGCCAATTGGTGACAGCATATATGTTCATTGTGGTTGAGAGGGTCGTGAGAGTCCAACAGGACTCATGCGCACAGTGGTCCGCCGAGAGTGGATGAGCTAGGAGAAGCATGAGCACCCGAAGGTTGGTGGAAGGACGCAGAGACTTTGTTGAGTGCTCGTCAGCCAATCTACAGTGTTCTTCGCATCATTGACCTAGAGGGCAGCACTCTTGGACTCTTATACGAGTTCATGGACCGAGTTGGAGAGGCTCTTGACCGATGCATTCTCTTGACAGATGAGAGGTACTCAACATGCCAAGTTTGAACTTCCCTTCTTGTTGTAACTTGTATCATAGGCTTTAGCTAAGAGCTTTCATCATTCATGGCTAATTTTCAGGGTTGAGGACATTCAACGGGTTTGAAACGACCGGTGGGATTGGTTCCATAGACCAATCCACGCAATTGCCCACGTATTGCACCCTCTCAGGTGGAGTGAGACGCAGTATGTTAATGAAGAGTTGGAAGACGGATGGCAAAATTACATTCAGGTAGACAGACTGCTGTCAAGCGAGAGAGCTTCGACCACTCTCATGGTGGGAGAAGTATGGGATCAGTAGCCCTCACTTGGTGAGTACAAATCTAAAAGACAAGACTATTATTTCAGCTTATAAGTTATAACATGTACATAATACATTGATCAATGATGATTATACTTACAAAGTTTCTGTCTTTTGCTAGTGTATCGGAATACCAACCGCGCATTTGGTAGACAGACTGTTGTCAAGTGAGACATAGCTTCGGACAGTCTCATGGTGGGAGAAGTATGGGATCAATAGCCCTCACTTGGTGAGTACAAATCTAAAAGACAAGATTGTTATCTCAACTTATAAGTTATAACATGTCCATAATACATTGATCAATGATGATTATACTTACAAAGTTTGTCTTTTAATGGCAAAAACGTCTCGCCATTCGAGTCCTCTCACAAGATTGCGGTTCGGGTCCTTGTGAGAGGAACTGGAGCACATGGGCCCTCTTCCATACAAAGAAGAGGAACAGGTTGTCTACTCCTCAGTTGGAGCGATTGGTGTATTGCGATTGCAATCTCCACCTAATTGAGCAATCGGGCAATCCGATAGAGCCTCGTCACATCAATGTCGATAAAATTGACATTGAGAAGGTGAAAGATGTGCCAGAGATTCCTCAAGAGGAGCGCAAAATATATGCCATGTTGTATGAGGAGTTGATGGCACCTGGTCATGCCACACGAGCATCAACACAAGCATTACCAAGAGGTGCTAGTACCAGTGCAGCATCTGAGATGAGTGCGGCAGCTGAGGCAGCATCCTCCTCTTCAGAGAGTGACGCTGAGTCAACCGAGGAGGCTACTAATGAGGACATCGAGAATGTTGAGGATTGAGTGCCCAAACTATAGATTGAGGACTCTAGTCTTTGGGGCTATCAAGCTCCTCTAGTTTGTCATGCATCTATCAACATGCTTTACTTTGTGTATTTCAGACTTCAGTTCTACTTTGTATCAGCTCAAGATTCAGACTTTTTGTGATCACTTTGACTGCTCAGTGGACTATGTCACTCTTGCCTACAAGCTGCTTTATATATTATTTCTTGAGTTTTGAGCAGTTGCTATTATTGATGATGGAATCCAGATCTTGATTCTTAAAGTTGCCAGTTCATTTATGCCAAGTGGCCAGTTGGGCGCCCACTGTAACCAGGTCTCCCCGATTCTTTAATTTTTACCTTGTAAACATGTTTTAATGTGTAAATGTTGCATGTTTAATATTGTTTTGCAAGGCAACATATTTTTTACATATTATAAAATTATATAAAAAAATTTGGGACCTGTACCCCCCTTTGTATGAAACGTTTTTCAAACGTTTGGGATTTGAAAGAAATGATTATGAAACGTTTCTGAAACATTTATGAAACGTGTTTCAAAAAACCCCTCGCAACTATGAATGCAAGCTTCTTGGTGTCTAGGAGTCGTCCCTCTCTTTGGAAGAGTAAGGAAACACGGCTATGTCACACCTTTAGCAAACCGGAAGCGTAAACCAAGAGTACTTGCACTTAAACACTATAATTAACCATTGAATTGAGCATAAGCATCGAAACATCATTTCACAAATATACATCAAAAGATTTGCTTCTTTCCAATATGAAAACATTTGCACAATACTAGGGACCAGAAGATGGGCTGGTCCCCCCCCCCCCCAACTAGCATTTTCAGTTCCATTAAGGAGTGAAATACATCAAGCATCATCAGTGGGCAGCCCAAGGCCTAGCCTGTCAAACTACCACTTCTTTCCAATGCAAGTGAAGATAATAGCAAACAATATCTTCCAAATGACTGGCACCCCTCATCCCTTCATCACCGTGAGAGTGCCATGGGATTGCATCCCTATATCATCACACGTAAATCCCTCAAACTGAGACGCTCAACCAATTTTAAATTCATTCACTGCCTTGCCCCTGGCAAAGCCTCAAGAGAAGCTTCACACCTGTGAACATTCTTGTCAACAACCTCTTGCACTTACGCATATCAACATACATTTCATTTGCCCATAGAACTCTCACAATGAGAGTCAAATCAATGTTTTTCCTTCATCGCGTACTTGAAACACATGAAATTGAATGGCAAGGTGAAAGTTTTGATTCTTACAAATATTTCAGCAATGAATCCTCAAGATTTAAGAGCTGTTGCTGAATTTGCAGGTCCAAAATTAGGGTTTGCAGACCCTATATCTTGGACAACAGCACATGATAGTGCTCCTCCCTATGAGGGCAACACACACAATCAAAAAGATGTCGAAGAGCAGCTGAAAACAGCCAGTAATGGGCTGTAAAACAGTTTTCCAGCAACTATGGAGATAATAAAATTGCTCCCCACTAACAGTAGGATGAAGATAATTGATTGTAGTCATAGTCACAAGGGATGGGGACGGGACGGGGGACAGCCATAAGTAGGGAACGGGGACGGGGGAGGGAACGGCACTCAAAAAATACTTTTTTTTAAATTATTTTTCTACTCTACACTTATTCTACTTTGGAAGTACATCAAAATGAGCACAAATTTACACTAAAATGGTAAGCTTTTGAGTCATATTAATAATTAAGTAGATACAAAATGAGTCATGACTCAAGAGTCAGGAGTCAGGACTAAGCCTTAAGGAGGCAGAATACATGGACGGACTCAAATGAGTCAATGACAAAAAAGTGCTGAAGACTAGAGGCTAGAGGCTAGAGCTAAGTAGTAAGGCCCATGAATCATGATCCATGAATGATCATCCACGTGAAGCGCTCGCCTCATGGTCATGGGTAGCTTGTGCCAAAGAAGCATCAAGCTCATCCTTAGTCTCATCCTCACTGGCATGCTGCTTCTGCACCTCATCCTCTTGTTGCTCTTCTTGTTGACTCATCTCCCACTCGGTGAAGGAATCTGCCTTCTTGGTCACGCTCTTGCAAAGCATTCACAAGTTCGCGCTGACGAAGACAAGGTCATTGGCACGCTCTACCCCGAGTCGGTTCCTCTTCCTAGAGGCAATGTGGCTGTAGGTACTCCAAAGTTGCTCCAAGCGAGAGGAGCTGACAGCCTGGCTAAGTATGCGGATGGCAAGCTGCTGCAGCTCCGGTCCATCTGAACCAAAGTCCTCCTACCATAGAGCAGCACCAACTTTGGAGCGGTCAACCTGTGCATCATGACAGCCATAGGAGCCATGAAATGACCTGTACACCGAAAGCTGGTCCCTGATCTTGCACCTAACCGATGCATCAGGCACAAGACGATCCAAGATGATCCTCCATCCAGCGCTCACCTCCCGGTCGCTCTCCTGCTTGTTGCCTTGGAATTCTGGGTCCACCACATAAGTTGCTGCATGCAATGGAGAGTAGTAGGAATTCCACCTTCCTAGACACAAGGCATGGATCTCCTCGTATCTGTCTTCGTCATGCACGAAGTCTTTCAACTTCTCTATCATGCGATCCATGGCCTCGTAGACCTTGCCTATGCATGGTTGCATAGCGTCTACAATCCTCAATAGGTGGACTATGGGCCTCACCATAGCATCTGTGGTCTTCACACGCTCCCACCAAGAGGCGTCATCTGCCCATAGCCTACACTCTTGGCCAGTGTTTGTATGGGACTCTTGCATGGCGACAAACTTGTCGCTAAGGAAAAGCCCCCTCAAAGCACCGCTACAATCCTTCAACCGGCCCAACATGAGAAAGTTGTAGGCAAACCGGGTGTCGAAATATTTGAAAGAGAGATACAGGACCTCTTGTTAAACTCATGCCGAAGTCTTTGGTGGTTGAGGACAAAGGAGACCATGGTGTTAGCCTCCTCAACGAGCGGGCTGATCCATGGTAATGCCCCGATGTCCTTAAGGAGGTTGTTTAGGCAATGAGCCATACAAAAGGACACCGTGACATGTCCATACATACCTTGGAGAATAGCTCCCGCCGCCCTATTGGAAGGCTCCCCATCCGCAACAAAGCCCACTACATGCTCGGGGCCAACGATCTCCATGGTGGTAGCCCACTCCGCCGCAAGCACATCCGCGCTCTTCCCAGTGCCGGATGCATCATGAGATGAGATGAAGTCGGCCGCTTGCCCTACAATGCGCTTCTCCTTCTCGAGCAATGTAGTGCGCAAGCTCTCGGATGAGGGGGGCGTATAGGTTGAGCCATACTCCCCAATCTTCTTAACCATGACCTTGAAGTATTCCGACCTATTCAAGCAAGTAATTTACTAATGAGAAGGGGACTAGGATGATGAAAACATGAATGATGAATTGGCAATAATCGATTGCACTTACCTAGCCGCTTGAAAGGCAATGTGGTCGTGGAAGAAGAAGCGGGCCACCGCCATATCCACCTCCTCCTTCAACTTGGGGTTCCAATTCTCCCCAAGTGTAGATTGTCGCCGTGAGCCACGTAATGATTGAGAGGCCGTGGAGATGGAGGGTGCCGGCGTCGTGGATGGAGTAACATTCCGACTTGATGGTGAAGGTGATGGTGTGCATGATCCCGATCCACCACATGACTCCATTGTAGAGGCTTGAGTTCCTCTCCCCATCGTCGCGGGATCCACGGCCACTCGTAGTGTCCTTCTTGTCGCTTCGACCGCTTCGTAGATGCTAAGCTTGTCAAGAAGTTCCCGTCTTTTCTCGGGCGTGACATTCGTGCAAAACCTCACCTCATGCCCACTCTCATGCAAGAGGTGGGCTCGCACTTTGTGTTCGCCGGTACGGGCAAAGCTTGCATACCCATGGCCGAGAACCGCCTCCATGAGCGGATGGGGTGTCCATCCCGTTGTCCTTCTACGAGAAGCCCCAGCACGTGAGGAGGATGTCATGGTTGAAGATGGCTTGACTCTTGAGCCTTGAGGAATGAGAGAGAGAGAGAGAGAGAGAGGCCTAGAGGCTAGAGCCTAGAGGCTTGGAAGTTGGAAGACTCAAGAGGCTTGAAAGTTGAGGGAGAGGTGAGAGAGAGAGAGAGAGAGAGAGAGAGAGAGAGAGAGGCCTAGAGCCTAGAGGCTTGGAAGTTGGAAGACTCAAGAGGCTTGAGAGAGAGAGAGAGAGAGAGAGAGAGAGAGTCTAGATTCTAGAATCTAGATAGTAGGGCGGCGGCCCGCGGGCCTTGTGTGAGACTCGAGAGCCTAGACGCTTGGAACTTGGAAGTTGGAAGCTAGAAGAAGCTTGAGAGCTTGAGCCTTGAGAGTTGTGTGTGCTTGTAGCCTTGTAGAGGCTTGTTCTTATTATATAGATAGGCAAGAGAGAGAGAGGAAAGCTTCAAGGGCAAGAGAGAGAGAGAGGGCCAAGCCTCAAAGGCTCAAGGCTCAAGGCCCAAGGCCCAAGGCCAAGCCAACAGCCATAAACGGCTAGAAACGGCAAGCGCAACGGCCAAAAACGGCGAGCGCAACGGCAAAAAACAGCCAGCAACGGCTCTCTGCCGTCCCCCATCGGCGTCCCCGTCCCCGTCCCCGTCCCCTGTGAGTGACGCGTCGTGGGGGACGTCCGTCCGTCCCCGTCGTTGTTCCGTCCCGATTCGCCGTCCCCGCGTTCCAAGCAGCCGTCCCTTCCGTCCCCTGTGACTATAATTGTAGTAGCATGTAGAGGAGAGCAAGTAATAGCTCTAGGGTTTTTCAACACTTCAAACAAGTGTTTCCTTCATAAGATATGCGCAGAAACTCTCAAAATCAATTTTCTTAGCCAAGAAAAAGAGAAATACGAAATTTTTCTAGAAAGAGGAGAGAATATGAAGCGGTGGCAGCATGGGGTGATTTGGTGTGGAAGCAGTGCCATGTGTCCCTTGAGTTGGCCCCCTGAGTCATAAGATGGTTTCCTACACCCAAGCCCAAATTTTGGGGCTTTCGAGTTTTATCTACCTGGGAGGGTGGACATTCGGTGTCCATTGGGACGAAACTTTGTCCGCCCAAAAATGTAGTGTTGTGCGAACCATCAACCATTCATTATGAATTAAGGTTTTTAACTGAGTACTTACCACCCGCAAAACCCATCAAATGCCTCGTTAGGCAAACAAGTGATGTAACACGCTTGTCCATCACAGCATCCCCATACTAATGATGCCCGAAAATACATCCTGCCATGCCAATGGGTTCCCCAGGATCATCCATAGTACATGTCAGCAGAACAGTTGGCATGCCACGCGCATATGTCAAATGGTGACCCATCCATGGCCATGTACAAGCAGAGGGTTCAATCTAAAGCCCAAGAAATTAGGAATTTGTGACAACTACAGCCTTTTATAGCACAAAGCAATTACAAACACATATAATCATGTTTTGGGGGACATCTCGGGCAGAGAACCCTTGTTGATGCACTAACTTTTTAGAATGCCCAATCAGTATCTATCTCTAAAAGAGATAGATCAGAGAATGTGGCAATGAAGCTTAGGCTCCCCTTGGCTGTCCTGGCCCTTGGAGTTCTTCAGCACTTGTGCATAATGAGATGATTTTGAACTATGACAAGTCTATGTTTATATAGGTCACATGGATGCTGGTCGAGTTGCAACAGAAGCTGTTGGACTACTGGAGAAAGGTCTATGACCTATTTTATGCAACCAAAAATGCAAGCGCCTTTTCACACGTGGCAGTCAGGCTACTGGTTGGCTAGCCGCCTAGCGTCTGGCTTGGCCACCCTGCTCGTGTGCCCATAAGGCTCGCCGACCATGGCCTAAGCCTTGTGGCCGACTATGGCTATGTGCTATAAGGGCTGGCCTACTATGCCTAGGGGCTTTTGTGTGGGCCAAATCCATGGCCCATGGGTTGCTGATATCCTAGGTGCCCTTGCGAGCCAACAAATGCCCGGAACACCTATCATCGTTCCAAAGGGTGACTGACATTACGGAGTGGCACTGCTCCATGTGCGGGACTTGCACACCTGACCCCAAGATCATGTACGGGACTCGTACACCTGACCTTGGACGCTTAGAGTGGAACCTTGGCTAACTCGTCCCGGACTAGGGCTCACAACGGACCAATTACCACTCCACGTCCTGCACCTGCTGTACATATATGTCCAAGTGGCATCCAAACACAAGATGCATGTGACAGAAGCATTTTTCAGGTGCTAAAGTAGAGATTTCAAGCTTCTCGAGAGCATCTTCAAACTCTTCATCTTCATTTTTAGCCACCCGTTGGCATGATTCTTTGCTTGTTCCTTAGCCAGTCTTTTGAAGCAACGGTCTTTTGTGTGACCTAGCTTCTAGAATAAGGTGCACTTGACAACTTTCCCTTTGTTCCTGCTCTTCTATTTTGTCAAGAAACCCTTCTCTAAGTCAATGTTGGTAGCATCTTAATCTTGAAGTCTAATATCCTCATCAATGAGGATGGCCAGCATCTTTTCATTCAGCATCTCCCTAGATACCCGAAGTGTGGATAGCACTTCTTTGAACCTTTCAATCTCTTCTAGGCTAGAGAAGATTACCACCTTTTTGTCATCTTTGTCAATGTTGAATTTTAAGGCAAGTGGATGTTGCAAGAGAGAACCTGTCACCGAAATCGGGGGACCTAGAACGATAGACCAACACTTCCAATATACCAGACAGAGCTTTGAAAACACAGCTAAAGAAACACAAATAAAATAATGACACGACACTGAGCCGAAACAGCCACCCCTTGTAGGAACTTCTTTATTCAAATAGAAGCTTTTTACAAGAAACCAAGGTGCGGGTGCATACAGCACCGGATTTTCCACAAAGCATCAACAGCTTTTCTCAGAGTGCAGATAATACTCAAGCTTGTCCTTCTTCACAAAAGACAGGCCACTAATCAGCCCAAAACTGTCACAGAACAGTCCCAATAATCAGCCTCAAACACACTCCTTTTTGCCTGCCAAGACACCGGTAAAGAACACGAGCTGATAAACCATGCACAGGGCTGACTATAAGGATGTTGTATGGCAACTAAGTAGTGCTGAATGACTGCAGTACCACTGCTGAATCACTGCTGCAGTGTACGACCAGCACAAGGAAGAGATAAGAGAGCTACGCAGGACGGCCAGCTCTGTACGACCAAGGGACAAAAGAGAGAAAACATGTCAACTGCCTACTGTGAACAGTGCGGCCAGCGTAAGAGGGAGAAAAGCAAACAGCTATTGTCGCCCGTGTTTGGCTAGCGCACAGTAAACCACCAGAAGCTATTGTTGTACGGTCGGCCAGAAGATGCATGCGACTGATCCCAAAAGTGAAGCCCCTCCCTTCTTTTATAAAGTCGACCAGCTGCCCTTTTTGGCTTTGTGCTTTTCCTTTCTACCAAAAGTAGCTGGGTTGGCCCAAAATATCAACTTTTATGCTTTTCCCAAGCTTGTTGCCCAAGTTTCATGTAGGCACTTCCTTCTGTCCACCTTTCCATGCCCCAAAATAATAATATGTACCCTTCATTTATGACGTGTGAACACACTGACTTATAAGCATTATAAGTCACTCCGATAAATAAAATCCCATGCTACTCATGCTCTGTAGCCATCTTTCAAGCCAAACTTTGCCAATAAATGCTTCAACTTTCTTCTATGGAAAATCCCCATTCACAACTTGGCTCTGCTTAAGCCTTATTGGGGAAGCTTATTGTTCGGGGGTTGCTTCCAGGCGCTGAGCCGTGGAAAGAGCTCCTCTTGCAGCGACTGCAGGGTCGGGCGCCCCCTGCAGGGGGTACTTGGGCACCAGAGATTCACTGGATCTTCATAGAGATGAGGAGGACAGGCCTCAGTAGAGGATGGGAGGACAGATTTGCCTTGAGTATCCTGAGAGCTTGGGAGCTGCTGAGACCGGGGCTCTCTCAGCGGCCTCCTTCTTGTGTTGAGGAGCGGGCCAGGCAGCCGCTCATCTGGAGCCCAGCGGTTCGCACGGAGCAGGGTCATATGCTGGGTTCTCGGCCTCGTCTAGCCTGGGGACCTTTAGCGGCAGGCCCAGCTCGTAGTTTTGGAGACTGGCAGGCTTTCTGCAGTCTACGAGAGGAGATCCAGGTGGAGAGGCTCAGTCACTTCAGAGGGGGGGTGATTATGAGGGATGATATACAGGAGGCTCTCACAGAGGAGTGGTTCACGCCTCTCGAGCCAGTGGCCCCACGGTGGATGGGAGCCTTTACACAGTTGGAGATCCTGATTGCTGTCAGAGCTAGCACTGAGGATGGCAGATGCCTCTACTATGAGATTCAGGATGAGGGTAGACTCCAGAGAGTGGAGGTGGAGTCGCCTTTGGTTGCAGAGTGCACCTTTCAGAGGATTCGGGTAGTGGCAGCCGCTTCTCGGAAGTGGCATATTGACCCCGACCCTGCTGATGTGCTCCCGGATTGGCGCATATGGGCATATGCAGCGCGCCCCTTGGCCCGGCTACAGTGGGACCCCGGGGAGTACGAGTGGCATGATCCTTATGCATCCCTTGAGGCCACAGAGATCACCTTTTTCCAGTATACTGTTCGGCTGGGACGGCATATTTTGACGGCGAGGAGGACGGTTTCTCCAGCGGCAGCGGGGCATTGGCGATTGCAGGGACTCTCACAGGAGTTCTTGGAGGACTTCTCAGCTCGGCTCTGGGCTAGTCGGCAGGCCCGAAGGATCTCGGCTTTTCAGTGGCTGGTCGCCCACAGGGGCTCAACAGTTGGCACACCTGGCTTGTTTACAGCGGTCTTCCGGCGGCCTGCGTTCGATGCGGCCACCCTATGGAGACACAGAGACATTGCCTTTGGGACTGCCCTCAGGCACAGCAGATTTGGCTGCGGATGCTGCGTATTCTGGCCCCCCTCTCTCCAGAGGGTATGTTTACGTGGGGCGCCGCTGCTTGGTCGACTTCGTCAGGGCCTGCTATGGGCTATGAGATGGAGCAGGGCAGTCAGGCCATCAGATTTATTAGGGGCCAGCCTCGCCTGGTTCCGGCACCGGATTTCTCGTCCGCCAGCTGGACACGGGAGAGGGATTTACGATGGAAGCTCCTCAGCAGCCTCACCATCTGGTTCACCTGGAGGGCCCGGTGTTTCACGGCCTTTGAGGGGAGACTGGAGCCACCAGCAGAGACTGTACGGGGGATTTGGCAGGAGTTGATCCACACCCTACGAGGACAGTATGACCGCATCCGGGGCGACTCGGACGAGGCGATCTTGCGGCGCCAGGCTTTTCACACCACCTGGCGCAGCGGCCCCTTCTACACCTTACACACGGGATCCCCCCGTTGGCATTACAGGCCACCTGTTTGGCTATTCCCCCCCCCTATTGTATGATTTAGCCCTTCAGTCCTTAGTACTGATGCTTGTATTTTGCAGCACCTAGGGAGAGTCTCCCGGGCTGCCTTGCTGGATTCACTGCTCTTTTTCTCTTATGAGCAGGAGAGATCTTTTGTAGCCCTACGGGCGTTTTTATATAACTAATGAAAGGATCTTTTCTCGGGAAAAAAAAAACTTGGCTCTGCTTAGTGTGTAAAACACTAGTCAAGACTAGTGAAGGGACCAAATGGTGACGTAACCTATGGTGCTGAGGTGCTCTTGAAGAGAATGGTGCTCTTTCATTTTGAGATTGTAGTATTTCTGTTTGAGAAAGACTTTAGAATTGTTAATTTTTTTCCCAAACAAATTCTCGAACTTATCCCATACATCCTTTGAAGTTTTGTCAAAGTCGAGGTGATATATGAGATTGTCTGCCGGTCCAAGACCTATATGTGCCAAGGCTCGGTCGTTCTTGTCATTCCAGGCTTGCACAACTAGCGATGTAGCAGCACCTTCAGGTTTTCCTCCGCTCCTTGGACAACGTTCCAAAGCCCGTCCTGCATTAGTAATAATCTAATCTTTGTTTGCCATGTGGGAAAGTCGTCCCCCGCTTAATCTTTCTAGGGCTAGGTTTCCTATGTTTAACTCCATCATGCTATACTTTGAGAAGCCCCAATTTTTCAAGTTTGCAGAAGCTTTAATGTTGATGCAAAGAGTTGATTTTCACAAAAGCCCTAATTTTTGTGAAATGTTGGAGTCTTAATTTGGTGAAAATGCAGAATGCCTCAAATACCATTTCATGTCGTGTGTGGCTGCAAGTCGGAGGCAAAGAGGGGGCACAGCAATGATCGGTAATTCATGGCAAAAATGAGAGCAAGCACAGGAGAATGCTCACGGGCTACAGCGAGCGATACCCTGGGTACGCTAGCAAGCGACAATTGATGCGCAAAGGCGATGGGTCATATAATGCTATCAACATGTGTCGGCAATGATGAGCGTATCGAGGCGACACCACAAAAGGTCAGCGGCAATTGTGCAAGGAACTATAGCTCAACAACTCGCAACAGCATAAATAGAATGGGGGTGCCTACCTCAACAGCTTGCAACAGCATTGTCAATGTCCTAGCCAGGCGGGCGAAGCACCGGTGCCGTGTGCAATCAATAGCGACATACGCACGCAGGCCATGCGCTTGGTGAAACAGTAAAAGCTATAGCAGATGACATCTTTGAAGTAATGAATCGATACATGTCATATAAAACAAGTATGAAATTGGCCTAGTAGTGCTGCTGGTCGAGAAAAGAGCTGCTCACTAGAGACGCATGCTCATTGGCACGTGTTGGCTAGGAACGACAAGCAGCATCAATCGTTGAGAAAGAAACTGATGGAATCGACAAGAATGGAAAAGAAGCATGTAGATGCCAATGCATGCAGCTCTGATAGACAGCAACGAACTAGGCTCTAATACCATTTGATGGTTCAAGGTTAGACAAGTGAGCTAGGGTGGTTGATGGAGAGCCACGCTGGTGATAAGAGAGAAAGAGACAATACTCAGGAGAGAGATGTGTTGCACGCGTCAATGAGATTGATTGATGTGATAGATAGAAGTTTCACCGAGTACAATGCTCTAAGTGATAGATGGAAGCTTCACCAAGTACAATGCTTTTATAGCCTTAGAGACTCCTCTGAGTGACATCATAGATTATGTCAAACGAGATATAATATCTAGATATTATTCTAACCACTCTAAGAGTGGGTTCACACACTCTTACTCACTTACTCACATGAGTGAGTGTTCACACACACGCATAAAACAGCAATATCCTTTTTAGGGGTTGATCACACACAAGCACACAGGGGTAGACACACTGCCATTCCAATATACCCAACACTGGTTGGCCTAGAGATGTAATGTCTACGCCCAGAATGACCGCCTACAAGCTAAACATTGTCCACCACATGCTTAAGCATGGCATACTTGCATACTTGGAAATTTTTTCGCGTGAAGTGTTTTAATGCCAACAAGATCTGTGTGTCTAGTTTATGGGCAGGGGATGCCCATAAACTAGTTTATGTGTCTAGTTTATGGGCAGGGGATGCCCTCTCCTAAACCGTGCCTGAATCCGTATTTTGACATTGTTTGTGGACTATAGCTAAGTGGTAGGTGTGACTCTAAACTCTTTGTTTACACTTGTGCAGGTACCATCCTACCATACCCATATCTAGATCCACGAGTGCCGGAATTGGGTGATCCATATGCCACAACACAAACAAACCTTCACATCAACCCCAAAGCTCGAATATTGCTGCTTGGGAACAGAAAACACCCTCCCAAGGGCAGCAGCAATTGTATGGATGTAGCCCCTGAGATACACCGATAATGCAGGAAGCTACCTATTGCAGGAAGCATCCTCCCATACCCATATCTAGATCCACGAATGCCGGAATCGGGTGATCCATATGCCACAACACAAACCTTAACATCAACCCCAAAGCTCAAACATTGCTGCTTGGGAACAGAAAACACCCTCCAAGAGCGGCAGCAATTGTGTGGATGTGGCCCCTCAGATACAACGATAATGCTTTGAATGTAACCCACATCAAAGGAGATCAGTTCGTCCCCAAGGTTAAATTAACACGGGTATGGCAAATGCAAAGAATCTATTCCCCCAATACCCACCTCTACGTATCAGGCCATACACCACTTCCTTGGAAACACACATGGCCAAGTAAAATGCCTTCCCAAGGGCCACAAAGCTGTACACAGCTGAACTATTTAAATGTTATGGGCCTTCCCATGAAATAGAGCAAAACGCCAACATCCACATGTTTCTTAAGATATTCAGCTGCCACATTTAAATCAAACTTCAACTCCACAGCCTTATGCAATGGATGTGCTTCTGACTGTCCTTGTTGACATCTAAGAGCAGGGATTTAGCTTCAGCCAGATCCCCATCATCAAACAGCTTGGCTCCAAAAAGGGATGCCTTGGTTTCTCACAGTTAGATCCATCTACAGTCGGACATGTAAACCCGCCTAAAGGTGGAGGTGCCACATGGGGAGCTCAAGCCGGGTTTGAACTCGGAAACCCCCTCGCCGAGCAAATACTCCCAACAGCTGAGCTACGCTCCCATTGGCATGCCTTGGGCACTTTGCAAGGGAAGTTGCTGAAACCCATCACAAGTCCTTGTTTCTTCTAACCGCAGCCTCAGAGATGGAGGCAAACACAAAGGGCAGTCCTTTCTTGACTAATGTGCCGTCATCGGTGCCCAATTCCTCACCTAGAGCTTCGTTTTCGGTGCTTGCGCAGCTCAAAGAGCTTTCATGTTCATCCAGCTCCCAATCTCCAACCTTTTCCCCTATTGCTGCCGGCATTGACCCTCCACCGACACCTTTCAAAGGGTCATCTTCAAGCCCCTCAAGCACCGTCGAGCTCATTGCTTGTAGTAAGGGAAAAATTTGAATTTCTGGACGTCTAAAAATGTGACAACCTCGTGTTGTTCTTCAGAGATCTACCTGTGTTTAGAGCAACAAAAAAGCACACATGCTTAGAAAACACAATGTAACATGCAGCAGAGTTATGTGTAGATGAAGGATCTTGTCACACAAAGTCTCGCACCGCCTTCTTTATCCTAAGTTTCGCAAGTCTTTAGCAATCCACTTTATCACTTCACAATTCAAGAGGGGAGAGAGAGAGAGAGAGAGAGAGAGAGAGATCTGTAAACCTTATTGGGTCCCAAATTACCCACTGAAGGGCCCCCTCCTATTGCTAGGAGTATTTGCTTTTATTACTTTGTGAAGAGAATGAATGTAAGATTGACTTTTGACTGTAGATAAACCAAACATAAGACCCTTGAAAGACCAAGAGTCCGGCTGAATTGTACTCGGCTGCAGAAGCACCAATGATGACCGATCTCAAGGCCAATGCACTCTTCCAAGGGAATGAAGGAAGGCTGCAAACTGAGGCTGAGAGAAGGGCTGCTTTGGGACTGTTTTAGGCTGAGTTTATGCACTATGAATGAATGAATAATTTTGCGTTTACCTTCACTGATATGGCTGTAGCAAAACGATGTTGTGAGTGAATGCTGAATTCTGTTGTATGCTCAAAAATGCAAGGTACTGAAGTGCTTTCCTTGGCTGAATGCTGGTGATGCTGTGTTTTGGTAATGAGTGCCTATATGCTCAAGCATTGATGCTCCCAAGGCTGAGGGACTGAATTGCTTTGCTTGAATGATGATGATATGTGATATAAGATGCAAGCTATGCTATTTATACGAGTAAGGGCGGCTGGTCGGTTGGCTGTAAAGCTGGCCGACTGTAGCATTAAATGCTACACGACTTTCTAAAAGGGATAAATGCTGAAATAATATGGTAAAAATGCCAGAATAAATGCTAATAAATATGGTAAAATGCTGAATAATATTCTAAGCCTTCTACAATGGTCTATGTGCAAATGGGATGAATGATATTCAAATGCAACCAATGTTTGATGCAAACCGTAAGGCTTCTACATGCATGAATGATTCTAATTTCTCTCCAAGTGACTCTACATGCATGAATGATTCTAATTTCTCTCCAAGTGGGTTAAGGGACCTGACTAACTGACTAACTAACACTCTAAGGTTGAGGAATGACCTACATAGCTCGTGCCTGACATATCATGGACTGAGGATTACAATGGGGTCACAACGTACAACAATATCAAATCCTAAAGGGTTCTACTGCTGTACAATGAAGCACTGATGATGAGCCATCTTGTCACCATGCACTACAATGCAGAGTACATGTGACACACACAAATCAGTCGGCAGACTCACCACACCAACCATGGGTCTCGGAGCAATTCAATGTCTAGAAAAAGGAGGAGTCAACATAAGTGCAAAAGGTATAACAAAAACAACAAGAATGACAAGGAGATCTTTTAATTCACAGAGTAAGAGAAACTCTATAAGCACATGATGTTCTTTCTTGGATACATGATTTAGATGCATCGAATGTTCCTCAAAACGACGTATGTTGAGACATGCTAGGCTTTGCTTAAAGAAATATACCTAGATGAATCCAGGAACATGCCCAAATATACTTCTTTAGGGTTCCCTTAAAGAAGAATGGTGTCCTCTTGTTCAAAAAATGTCTCACACAACAAATAAAAGTAAAAAGATGTTATTTGTGTCAATCCTTTTATGGCAACATGCTCAAGGTGTGGGAAAGTGTTCAAAGCTAGCAATTCTCTTCTCTTTGATGATGGTTCATTTTTTTGTTGCTTTGGTCCTAAAGTTTGGAGTGTACATACTCTTTCCTCCATCTAGTCTGACACAACCCACACCCTCTCCTCTATTTGGAATGGAATCCAAGACTGCAGCTCCCCTCCTGGGCCAACAGTGGTATTAGAGCTTTGCTGCCGGCTTCCACTCACGCACACGACCCGACCGCAACTTCCGTCCGGCGCTGGCACCGTCCCTTCCATCAACTTTGTTCCGGCACCAACTCCGTCTGTTCTGGCCTTTCTTTGCTGCTCTATTCCGCCTCCCTCCCTGCCATCCCTGCCCGCAACCCAACGCCCAATCAGCCCGCCCCACCCGGCGGCACTAGTGTGGGGGGCACCGGCCTGCGGCAACGCTCACACCACAATGGGTGGAGCTCCACCCACTTTGTGGCCGACGTGGCACAGAACGGAATTCCGCATCTTTCGCTACTTGCCTGCTTGCCGTCCGTCGCCTTCACATCCGGCTGCCTACCTGCACCGATTTGTACGGCCTGTCTGTCGCCTGCTTGCTCGCCATCGGTCGCCTTCACCTCCGGCTGCCTACCTGCTCGCCATCCGTCACCTGCGCCTGCTAGCCATTCTGCTCAAAGGCTAGTCTTCGCCCTCTGTTAGTTGGCTGCACTATAACCTCAATCACTCCACTGTCTCGCTTCAGCTCAGCACCTTCAAAGTTGCTGCTTCTCTGTTGTGACACTGTCACTAGCTTGGACATTTCCCAGTGTGAAAGGGGCCTGGTGGACTCCAGGATGCCTAAATATTTGGAAAAGTACATGTTACGACCCTATGTTTTTTTCCTCTTGACAATGAGCACGTGGGCACGGGCACGGGCACAGGCCGCACAGTGTGGACAAGCATCAAGTTTGAATGTGAAAAGGAAACCTATAAGTGTGGCCAGCCCAAGTGTGAAAGGGGACAAAAAGGATTTTTAAAGTCATAAGGTTTTTAAACCTTTGAATGATAATAAATAAATAAATTTTATTCTTTGAAAAGCATGCGTTTTTGCGAAAGTTGCTTTTAGCGTTTTTGGAGAAAAAAACACATCGCCTCTTTAAAAAGAGCGAAGGGTGGCGGAATCAGGAGGTGGTCGCCGTGTGGAGTCACCGACAAAAGCTATAACGCCAGGCGGCTACCAGGCTGAGGCGCATACAGTTACAAGCGGTGGACGGCGCTGCTGCACATATGGCTACAGGCGCTAGGCGGGTACTGCTACGCTGAGTGATGCTACTACCGCCGCTAAATGCTGCTGTTGGCCGCCGCTAGTTGCTGCTGCTGCCGCCTGATGAGCTGCCGCCACCTAATGCAGATGCTACCACCGCTAGCTGCTGCTACTGCCGCCAACTGCCGTTGCTGTTGGCTGATGATGTTGCTGCCGTGCTGCTGTTGGGCGCTGATTAGTGCTGATGCACATGGCCTACAGCAGGCTGCTGCTGTACATGGGCAACCACGCCGGTGATTAGGTGGTTGAGCATGGATTACTAGCAAGTAAAAAAGCAACCAAGCGACTGCATCTATGGGCAACCAGCAATGGGCAGCTAGGTAGGCGTCAGGCAGGAGTTTCTCTGCAGACAATTGGGCAGTCAGACAAGTGTCAGATGGGAGGCTCTCTACGCCAGGTGGCTGCATGTGTGGAAGCAGTCATCTCTCTCTCTCTCTCTCTCTCTCTCTCTCTCTCTCTCTCTCTCTCTCGCGGAAGACGGTGAGTTGAAGGGGGCACCGAGGGGCTAACAAGCCAAGGGGTCTCTCTCTCTCTTCGCACGCAAGCTTTGTTTACGAGATTAGGATGCAGAGGATCAAGCTACATATGCACAGGATGATGTTCTTGGAAGAGATGTTTGTTGCTCTTCATCTTGGACTTATGTGTATTCATGGTTTGCTTGACACGTCCTTTATCTTTCTATCTCTAGGTGTTTGGCACCGTGAATGGATGGTGCATATGTGGATTTATCTGTCATGGAAACAAGACATTGGTCTTTCGAGAAGAAACAGGACTTTGGTATCGAGGAAACAGGCCTATGGTTTATGGGATACAAGTCTTTGGTTTATCGGATACAGGTCTTTGGTTTCGTGTGGAAAGCATATCTCTGGATTGAAGGCACTCAAGGATTAGGGTTAGGGTTTACACAAGGTACAAACAGGCATGGAAACCAAGAGAAGAGAGAACACGACTTCAGTATGCTTCAATGATCAAAAAGATGAAGTACAATAGCCACATGATAGTGACCCTAAAGATAAGTGTTCACATGTCCGGCCATAAATGTGCCAGGTGGACCAAAACACTTATAAACTGCATATAAGTGAAACTGAACTAAACTGGGGAAAAAACCTCCACTAACTGAAGTAAAAAGTGCCCCAGTAATCTACTGATGATCACTAGCACTCCTCTGGGTGCATACACAGCATAAAACCCAACAAACCCCCCTGGAGTGATATGTGATCACTGTACATCATCCACCAAAAGGAAACAAATTCAAAGCATTGCGGAATGCTTCAAATTTCGGACGTGGTAATGCCTTGGTGAAGATGTCTGCCACATTCTGATCTGTAGGACAGTAGATCAGACTGATATCTCCTGCCTGGAGTCTCTCCCGAACAAAATGATAGTGAATCTCAATGTGTTTCGTGCGAGCATGAAACACAGGATTCCTGGCCACAGCAATGGCACTCTGACTATCTGTATAGATAGGTGTAGGCTCCTCCACTGAAATATCCATATCAGTCATAAGACGACGCAGCCAAACACACTCAACAGTAGTAGTGTAGGCTGCTCTGTACTCTGCCTCACAAGACGAAGTGGCCACTGTGGTCTGTTTCTTGATTAGCCAAGAAATGCATGAAGAGCCAAGAAAGAAACAATTTCCACTAGTGGAATGTCTGGTATCAAAGTCACCAGCCCAATCTAAATCACTGTAAGCATGTAACTGCATGTCACCCCCCTCAAGATAAAGCAAACCAAGAGACGAGGTACCCTGCAAATAACGGAATACACGCTTCACAGCTTGCCAATGTGACAACCGTGGGCTGTGCATAAATCTGCTCAACTGAGAGACTGCATACTGAATATCTGGCCTTGTATTACACAAGTAAATAAGGCACCCAACAGCCTGAGCATATGTAGTGGCATCAAAGGAAACACTGTCATCTTGTAGTGACAGTTTCATCCCTAGGAGTACTAATAGGCTTGCAATCCTGAAATTTAAACTTCTCCAGAAGTTTAGCAACATAGCGTGATTGCAACAACCCAATGCCTCTGTTATCCTGCACAAACTGTATGCCCAAATAGTAATGTACAAGGCCCAAGTCAGACATGTCAACTGTCTGTTGCAGTATCTCCTTAAAAGCTGCAATTTTGTCATCATTTGATCCCATGAGCAAGAGATCATCCACATAAAGACTGATGACCAGCAGATCTGTCTCTTCTTTCTTTACATACAGAGTGGCCTCTGATGGACTGTTCACAAATCCCTGAGTGAGTAGAAAAGCATCTATTTTTGCATACCAAGCTCGTGGAGCTTGTTTCAGACCATACAAGGCCTTTTTCAGCCTGCATACTTTCCCCTCATGACCATGTTCTGCAAATCCCATGGGCTGAAATACATTAACTTCCTCCTCGAGGTCCCCATGTAGGAATGCAGTCTTTATGTCCAACTGGTGAACAACCCAACCACGATGTGCAGCCAATGCAATGACACACCTAAGTGTCGACATACGGGATGTAGGAGCAAATGTCTCCTCATAATCAATGCCCTTCTTCTGTGCATAGCCCTTTGCAACTAGACGGGCTTTGTACCTGTCAATGGATCCATCTGCATGTCTTTTCAACTTATAGACCCATTTAGTACCAATTGCTTTCTTGCCTTTGGGCAGATCAACCAAATCCCATGTTTGATTCTTTTTAATAGAATCAATCTCATCCTGCATGGCTTTGTTCCAATGCACATTATCTCGTGCATCCACAAATGAATCAGGCTCATCATCATCCTGTAAACTGGCTGCCATAACCAGATTCAAATCCATGATGTGTGCATGCTCATTGGTCCTTGTTTCCCTACGAGTACGACCAACAAGAGGACCCTCTAAGTGGCTGTCCTGTAATGTCCTCAAATACCATCTAGGTATATGTCTGACCTGTGGTGCCTGCTGTCCCATATTTGGTTCAGCTTCTGGCTCATTTGGCTGCTGAATTTCTGCACCACCTACATCATTTGCTGGCTGTCCTGTACCCTCATGAGTTGGATCACCAACTGTGGAATGAAACTCCATGGGTAGTAGACCTTCAAACACATCATTTTCAGCCTGATTTGCCTCATAACCAGCCATGGATATTTCTGATTTTTCATCAAAAATCACATCCCGACTGATGAATATCTTCCTGGATAGTGGGTCATATAACCTGTAGCCCTTGCTCTCACGGCTATACCCAACAAAAATGCATTTTGTGGCTTTATCATCCAGCTTCCTCCTCAACTCTTTGGGTATGTGTGCATATGCAAGACACCCAAAGATACGAAAATGCGATACAGAAGGCTTGCGGCCATGCCAAGCCTCAAAAGGAGTAATAGAAACCAATGCCTTTGTGGGACATCGATTCAAAATATGACAAGCACACATTACTGCTTCCACCCAAAAGATATGTGGTAGTCTTTTTGCCTTTAGCATACATCTGGCCATCTCCATGAGTGACCGATTCTTCCTTTCTGCAACCCCATTCTGCTGTGGAGTGTAAGGAGTAGTATACTGATGTTTTATACCTCTACTCCCAAGAAAGGAATTCAGCATATGTGACATATATTCCCCCCCTCGGTCAGAACGGAGAGTCTTCACCTTGCATCCTCACTCTGTCTCAGCAAGTGCTACAAAGGCCAAAAATGCATCATATACCTGTGATTTCTGTGTCAAAGGATAGACCCAGCATATACGAGAGAAGTCATCAATAAATGTTGCAAAATAAAAGCAACCACCTAATGACTTCGTCTGCATGGGACCACAAAGATCACTGTGTATAAGTTGCAACTTTGCAGTTGCTCTTAGAGCCTGATCACGTGGGAAGGAAAACCTGTGCATTTTTCCCAAAATACATCCTTCACAAATGTGATCTGGAGGCTTCTCCATGAGAGGTAGATCTGTAAACATATTATGTCGCTGCATAAGCATAAGACTACCAAAATTTACATGCCCCATGCGAGCATGCCATAACTCCGCATCAACCATAGCTGGAGTAAGAGTGAATGCATTATAAGCAGACTGATCTACTGGCTGAAATGCATCCAACTGATAAAGTCCATGACATAGTGTACCAGTAAGCATCAAGGTCAAGGCATTAGCTTTGTCTCTGACCATGCATTTATCATCATCAAAGTGGACTTGCATTCCACAATGTGCTAAAGAAGAAATGGACAACAAATTCTTCTTTATTCCTGGTACATATAAGGCATCTGTAAGGCGGAGAATGGAGCCATCAATGGCTGTGAGCTGAATCTCCCCAATGCCACGAACTGGATATGAAGCATTGTTGGCACACTGAACAGTTTTGCCAACAGGGGCAGGGCCAACATGACTAAACAAATCCCTGCGAGATGTGATATGCTTTGAGGCACCACTATCAAAATACCAAGTACATGCATGCTCTGTCAAACTGAGTGCCTGTGAAGACCAAGAGGCATCATAGCTGCATGTATAAAAACAGTAATCCCTGTCCTCAACAAAAGAAGCAGTCTCTGGAGGAGCTTTAGAAGCATCATTAACTGACATCCCAGCTTCCTTTGCCTTCTCTTTGGCAATCCTCTTCCTACATTCCGTGATGTAGTGACCTGGCTTCTTACAGTAATGACATATGCCCTTCTTCTTGGGCTGTCCATCACCTTTCTTGGTATCCTGTGAAGAACCACCATCACCTTAGTTTTGATTTGCACTCTTTGGCTGAGTTTTTCCTTTCCCCTTTTGACCTGTAGTAAATGCTTGTTCAGCATTTGTGTTCATATTCATATTCTTCCTCATTTGCTCCTCTTGTAGTAAGAGAGCAACAAGTTCCTGATACTTGAGGGGTTCAACAGCATTCCTCATGCTGAGGTTCAAAGAGGTATGAAAAGCCAAGTAAGATCTTGGCAAAGAGTGCAAGATGGTGGACACAAGCTGTGTCTCAGGAATAATCTCATCCACATTGATGAGTTGCTCTCTCAAATCCTGCAGCTTGTTTAAGTGGCTAGACATATCATCTCCTTCATTCATTTTCTGATTTTCCAGCTCTCTTTTCAAAAATGAGATCCTAGCCTCATTACGAGCAGCATACATCTGCTCCAAAGTCACCCATGCATTCTGTGAAGAGCCAGCTGAACGAATATGAGGTATAATGGACCTCTGTACTGACAATGCAATGAGTGACAAAGCTTGTGCATCCCTGGCATCCCATGTCTTTTGAGCATTTGTTCTCTAAACAGGCAATGGCTGTCCTGGAGCCTGTACCTGTTGTCCTCGTCCACGAGCACCCCCTTGGGGAGGAGTCTCTGGAGCCAATGGACCTGGACGTGGTTCATCACCACTAACAAAATCCCAAAGACCTTTTGCCACAAGCACATTTTTCAGCATAAAACTCCACAAGGAGTAGTTCGTGCCATCCAATTTGTCTTCCTTAGACAAATATGTGAATACATCACTTTGCTGTTGATTTGCCATTATGCTTTACGCACAATGTTGTACCTGTTTACCAAAAAACCCAATAGCAGAAACCCTGATAATAACTGTACTCCACTGAATACAGTTCACCCAAATCTGCCTGCACTCTCAATCCTCTGAATGTGCAGCTCAATGCACCAATGACTGAGTAGAGCAGCAAATGGCGTACACAATGCCAAAATGCCCCAAAAATGCCCAAATTTGCTGCACCCAAACTATGCAAAAAACCTGTATATTTCCTTGCTAGAAAATCTGCCTGTTGTGCCTGTATATTTTCACAGAGAAAATAAAAATGCCCAATATTCAAAATATGTAATGCTTACCACTTCTGTATTGTGCAGGTACTCAGCAACTCAGTCGAGGTGCTGTACTGTGCATGTACTTTGACTGTACTATTGCAGTCGTGTACTGTACTGTGCACTGTACGGAGCAGGGTAACCAGTTCCACAGTACTGTCCTGCGCAGGTTTGTACAGAGGCACAGTCTTCGAAGCAGGTACAGTATACGCGTGTGCTGCAGGTTCAGAAGTACATTTCAGGTACAGGCGATGACAGGCGCAATCATTCGAAGCAGGTACAGTAGGCGGCGCTTGACTGTTGCAGTACCCGACTGAAGGCGACCAGGTACGGAGGTTGTAGGCGGCGCAGACTGGATGTACGGGCAGAAGGCTGCGCTTGACTGTACGGGTTGTAGGCGGCGCAGTACAGTAGTTGTAGGCGACGTGCAGTACCCGACTGAAGGCGACCAGGTACGGAGGTTGTAGGCGGCGCAGACTGGATGTACGGGCAGCTAGCGCCCACGTGGAGCTGAAGGCGGCGCAGTGTGGGTATACGGATGCTGTACGGGCAGCAGATGCTGAAGCCGGCGCTTGACTGGATGTACGTATTGTGTACGGGCAGCAGCAACAAGTGTACGGGCAGGGCAATGCAGAGCTTCAATGCTCTGATACCAATTGAAGGCACTCGAGGATTAGGGTTAGGGTTTACACAAGGTACAAACAGGCGTGGAAACCAAGAGAAGAGAGAACACGACTTCAGTATGCTTCAATGATCAAAAAGATGAAGTACAATAGCCACATGATAGTGACCCTAAAGATAAGTGTTCACATGTCCGGCCATAAATGTGCCAGGTGGACCAAAACACTTATAAACTGCATATAAGTGAAACTGAACTAAACTGGGGGAAAAAACCTCCACTAACTGAAGTAAAAAGTGCCCCAGTAATCTACTGATGATCACTAGCACTCCTCTGGGTGCATACACAGCATAAAACCCAACATGGATTCATGCGAACAGGTTCTAGTTTTCTCGAGGTTACATGCAGGCTGTGACTATAGGAAGGACATATGGTTTGGTACAACCCTACTGCTGTTTGGGAAAGGGTTCGAGGGATCCATGGTTGAGATGCAGAAGACCTTTTCAAGCAGGGAGGGGTCGTACAAGTGTGCCTTCTCTATAGAATGCTTTGATGTACTAAGTGAGAGTTCTTATTGGGAAAAGTCTTGGGTGAAAAGCTATAAGGGATCCTATTGGTAGAGGATTCGACAAGTTGTACTTTGTACTCTTATTTGATCAAGTAAAGAAATACCGCAAGGGGCGCCACTGCGTTTTGGGGCTAATCGGTGTCCTTGTACTATTTGCAGGAGCATTCTAGCTCCCCTGTTTGTTTTCCTTTTCCAGGTTCTCATGGGTGATGAAGTGTTTTGTGTGCGAGTGTTTGCTCCACCGCCTGTCAGATTTCTGAAGGCCAGTTTCAGTACAAGCTTTGGGAATGGGGGATTATCCTAGAATACAAAGGACCACACTCCTTAAATTTAGGAGAGTTGCTATTTTTGGCCCGACTCCGATGGAAATTCTGTTTGCATCATTACATCTGGAATTGAGCAGATACCAAGAGTTGGCAAAGTGCCTATGACAGAATGTCTACCAGTTGGGATATTTTTAGAGATAAAGTTTATGGAAGGACCCATCTCTTAGATTGGGACATGTGGCAAGAAAGTGGACCAAAAGTGAGACAAGTGACCTGACACTTGTTAGAAAGTGGATCAAAGTGAGACAAGTGACCTCACACTTGTCACTCCAGCTATTGTGTGGCTCTCCACTTGTCATTGTAGCCTTCTCTTGCCATTTTAGCTCATGGGAGGCCCAAATCTATAAATTGGAGCCCTCTCTCTTCATTAAAAGAGGCTCTCTTGCTGCACACTAGCCTCTACCACTGTTATTACAGGCTACCCTAATGATGGCTACTCTCTTTCTCTCTCTCTTGAAGGCTGCCCATGAAGAATACCGGCTGTTGGGGACTATTTTGGAGGCTTCCATCACGAAGAAATACTGAAGGCAAGGGTATTTAATCATTTATTATGATTTCTAGCCATTGTACTTGTTGTACCAGCCTTTGTACCTGTTCTACCAACCATTGTACTGGCTGTACCAATCCTTGTACTTGTTGTACATGATATTATTCTCCTTGGGTAATAAAATACTCCAAGGAGGGGGGGGGGGGGATCGGCCCATTCCGGCCTCTATGTGGTGTCACATGTGCAAGATCCATTTTCAGCATTTGTGGATGTTTTGTCCAGCTTTTATGTTTTATGCAAAGTGATTATGGATATGTGTTAAGGTTGTGGCCATGTTTAAGTGTTTTGATATGCTTTGATGGTATCAACAAGTGTATCAAAGTTACAGACAGTCGGCTACTTGTCCCCCTTTCGAGCAGGTACTTTGGATTTTTGTTTTTGAGAATTACATGCTTCAACGTATAATTCCAGGTGCAAGCAGCAGTACAGTGCAAGATTCCACGTGTAAGGTTCGGTGAAAATTGGGGATTTCTTTGAAACTCATGCTTAACAAGGTAAACAGGACAATTTCATGCACACAATTGCAGAATCTTTGCTTAATTGCAGAAATTAAAGCTGCAGGCTTTGCTAAAATTTGGGGGTTTTCAGAAGTTAGTGCTTAATTGCACAATTGAAGTTGCAGGGAACACACATGTTTGGGGCTTTTCACATTTGCGTGCAATTAGCACATCATACAGCTCACTAGTGCACAAAAAATTTAGGGCTTTCCATTCTACAAGACTTAATTGGATGTTTATGCATTGATTGTGCAGAGATTTGCATTGCTTCTGTTGTCATGACACTCGAAACATTTATTGCAGCCTTGTATTAGAGGCAAATAGTTTGCTCAGGAACTTGTGATTGCCTAGCATAGCATTCTTGTGCATTGGGTTTTGCCTACAGGTGCTTTTTACAGCATACTTGGTTGCAAGTGTTTGCATATCTCTTGGAAGAGAAATGTCAGCATTATGGCTGGGAATACAACTGATATATTCGGGGTTTTGTCCCAAGAGGACAAATTGGATGGCGGTAACTACTCACTGTGGAGTTTCATGGTCTGAAACCTTCTTGGGGTGATGTATCAGGCGAAGATGTACACCCTACAAACATAGCACCGAATACACCTGGCCGTGGTGCTCAACAAGCTGTAGTACCTACTCCTCCCTTACAAGAGCAAAAGAGATGGGATACTCGTGATGCCCAAGCGATGGCTTTGATTGCTTTGTTAGTAAAGCAATCAATCATACTACATATCAGGACTTGTAGGACCTCACGGCGAGCTTGGGATGTATTGGAGACCATGTATTAGGCTAAGAATGAAGCTAGAGTTGCCTTTCTTAAAAGGGAGTTGGAAAATGTGTCAGATGGGGATAGCATGGCTGATGTCACCATTTGGCCACCCAAATGGTTCACTCTTGCTTTCACACTATGTACATATTGGATTGGTGTCCATGGCTTATGGAATATGCCTATGCAGGTGATTGACACGTGTCATGCTGTATAGTTGGATATGATATTCCGCTGGGACTTGATGTTATCATGCCCGAAATATCTGGAGGACTTGGCTTTCCGCTAGGACTTGTGCCTTTGTGTACATGCCCGGAAACGCCTGGAGGACTTGGCTTTCCGCTGGGACTTGTGCCTTTGTGTACATGCCCGGAAACGCCTGGAGGATTGGCTTTCCACTGGGTCTGGTATTGCATATACTTGCCTGGAAACGCCTGGTCTTATATGGTTTCATGAACGGAAATTGCTCATGCCAATGCTGCATTGCATAGCATCTTTATGTGCTTGCCTGCAAATGAAATTGCATGCTGTTTTCATGCCAGCATGACCTATGTGTAGTTCCGGGTAAGGGGACGCCCGCTCGTGAACCGTGCGTGTGAAACTGTCTGCTGACATGGTTGTGTGGCATGTGAACAGGTGGTAAGTATTTCCCGATCTAGGCTCAAATAGCCCTTAGGACTTGGCCAATATTTATAAGTGAGTGCGTTCCCATTTCATTAAAGTTTGGGCGCCCAAAAGTCACTTATAAATTATGACCTCTTCCAAGTTCACACTCACTGAAGTCCCGAGGCGGACAAGACTCAATGTCCAGGACCTGATCCTCCCCTTTTACTCATAAATGGGCATCTCCCCATGTCCCTTCACCTGATTGGACCCCAATTCACTTACTTATTAAGAGAAATTCGTGTTTTCTCTTCATGAGGATTTTTGGAGACTGAAAACTCTGTTTTTCCACCATTTCTCTCCATTTCCAAGCTCTCCATAGCCATACCCAACTTGCTAGGGTGTTTTCAAAGCTTCCAAGAGTGTTTCCAAGTGCTAATCACTCTCCTACTCACTCCCAATGACTGAAATTCAGCAAAACAGCTCTCATTTTTGCTGTAATTTATGGTCTTTTTGCTGAAAACCCTAATTTCAGCCTTCCTTTCTCAAGTTGAACCATAGGGGAAGCTTTCCCAAGGTTCCCTTCATCCTCTTGAAGACTTTTTTGTCGCAAAGGATTGCGGCAAATCGAAGATATCAACACTTCTAAAGCTTCCAACGCGAAGGCTTCCGCTTGCAACAACTTCTATGAAGACTGGTAAGCTAATTGGACAATGTGTTGTCATTACTTACTCAGTAGAAGGGCAGGACTCCTTGTTTAGCCGCCCTGTGTAGTATTTCTCTTGTCCTATGTGCTCTTGAAGATGTTGCTACCTTGCTTGGTAGAACATAGAGCCAATGGTAGAGAATATGGGCACTGAAGTCGGGCCGGGCATCAAGGCAGCTCCTTGGTGATCTACATCGACATACCATTGTTTTCTAAATGCTGAATTTCATATGCATTGGCATGGAGGATTTGGCAATGGATGCCCGTGAAGCTATGTATTGAATTTCTCCAATAGTAATACAATTTACTCAAGGGAGGGGGTCGGCCGTTCCGGCTCATTGTGTCTCTTGTCAAATTCAGCAATTTTACTTCTTGTATTTGAGCAAGTGTCCTTCAAATCTTAGTGTATTTAAGTATATTGATTAGCATTGTGTTCAACCAAGTTACATTGGTATCAGAGCATACGGTTCTCTTTCACTTCTATCGTGAGAGACGATCACCGTGAACACTAGCTATCTCTACACTTAGAACATTATGGACAGCCATACAATGAATGTTGGAGATGCTAATACAAGAGGCAGGGACAATGAAATGCATGCCTCCAATGCTTTACAGGATGAGCAAACTCATGTGGTGCACAATAGGGAACATGAATATGTGGGACAGCCGTCCCGTGGCAAAGAGAAGATGCAAGAAGAAGAGTCCATAGTTTTGAGGGCTGAACTTACTCGTATGCAGGCTCTTCTCCATGCACAACAAGAAGAATTGAATCTCTATCGCCGCGAGGATCCATTGGTACATGATCGTTTGAAGGCCAAGAAAGCTGAATCTTATATGGATCATGCAATGGCAATGATTGCTCAAGAGTTGCACATGCAACCGAGGGATGCAGCACGTGCATACTTGGCTCGTACCGAGGATGCCTATGCAGAAAAGGCAACCATCTCACATGTCTTGGAATCCCCACTGGTGCCCGAACAAGAACTTATGTCTAAGAGGATGAACCTCCATGCGATGGGAGAGGAACAATCAGTGACTTCACGCCATGCAGGAATACCTCATGTAGCCCGTGAAGGATACAATGTTTATGGCAGTGGTCAAAATGTATGTCAAATGCCATTGCCGGCTGAAAATGTACATGCACAACACATGCAACATGGGCTGCAATTTTCTGTTGGTGCAGGTATTCCGCGTATCTCTCATGCCACTCATGCCTTCGAGTGTGCTCGTGAGGGAGAAGTTATGGCTGAAAATGTATCAATGCATGTTGAGGGGCCAGCCATGCCTCATGCTTACAGGGCACATGTATCTATGCCTTATGCATCACCTTTTGGTCCAAAAATGATGCCAGTCACAGGAGGGGAAACATGGGGGAAAACATGTTGAGATGCACACACATGCATCAAAGTCTCGTGACTTCAAAGCCGGAGACAAATCTGTGAAGTTTGACACATATCATGGGGAATACGATGCATCAAAGGCACTTGCTTTTATTGCCCAGTTTGATATTGCTTTCAGTGATGAGGATTTCACTCAGAAATCCATGATCCGGCATGTAAGCATGTTCATGAAAGGCACTGCTGCCCATTGGTGGCTCACGGAGAAGCTCTCACCGAATCCCGTTAGATCATGGGAAGAGTTCAAAAAGAGGTTTTATGCTCAATTCTTGCCTCCCAATGCATTGAATGAGATAACAATGAAGTGGGATTGGGTAAAGCAAAATGAGGGGGAATCGGTAAATGCATATGTACAAAAGTAAACAAAGCTGAAAATGCTAATGTACCGAAGCCTAATGTGCATATGGTTCCGGATATGCAGGGCAACACTTCACATGATAGCAAAGATAGGGTTGTATGTAAAGCTTGGGGACAGCTCAAAGATCAACCCGCTTTGTTCATGTTTGATGATTGTGCATCGGAGAATTTCATATCCACTCAGATGGCAGCTGCTTTGGGTATTGAAGTGGAGGACATGGGTCCTCAAATTGAAGCAGGGGCTGCCTTTGTTGGTAGAGAAGTGCAGGTCATGCCTATTTTTGGCAAGTTGCACATACACATTCAAGGCTATGTGGATCATGAGGATTTTCTTGTGGCGCCTTTGAATGGCTGTGATGTATTGCTTGGAAAGCCTTGGCATACACGTATTGATCCGTGCAAGGCTTACAAGACTAACAGGATCACCTTCATACATAAAGGCCGAGAACATGTAATTGATGCTGGTGAAGAGGGTGATACCATTCCCCTTGTATCTCATGTACAAATTAAGAAAGTAATGAAAAAGAGTATTTTTGCGTACTTGATTTTTGTACGAGATCCTATTGAGAAAAATAATGTACATGTAAACACTCTTAGTAATGATAGGCTGAAATTTTTGCAAGAGCACAATGATTGTTTTGCTGATGAGTTACCAAATGAGTTACCACCTGTACGACCGGAAGATCATCGCATTGATCTTGTGCCGGGTAGCTCACCACCTAATAGGCCAGCCTATCGTGTAAGTGCATCCCAAAAAGAGGAGATCATGAAGCAAGTAAATGAGCTTCTTGAGAAGGGTTTGATTCAGCCAAGCTCTTCCCCATATTGTTCACCCGTTCTCTTGGTTCAAAAGAAGGATGGATCCTTTCATATGTGTGTGGATTATAGAGCTTTGAATAAGCTTACCATCAAGAATCGGTTTCCGATTCCACGCATAGACGGCATCCTTGACAAGTTGGATGGATCGGCATGCTTTAGCCGAATTGATCTCAAGAGTGAATATCATCAAGTACGTGTAGTGCCTCAGGATGTACACAAAACTGCTTTCAGGACAGCATTTGGGCTTTATGAGTATCTTGTTATGCCTTTTGGTCTTACAAATGCCCCGGCTACATTCAATAGAATGATGGATCGCATATTCCGTGAGTACAGGAAATTTACAAGTGTCTTCTTTGATGACATCCTAGTCTTCTCGAAGACCGAAGAAGAGCATAAAGCTCATTTGGCTATTGTTTTTGAAGAGCTCCATAAGCATAAACTCTTCATAAATGCAAAGAAGAGTGAGTTCTTCTTGTCAGAGATACATTATCTTGGGCATATTGTGTCCAAAGATGGAGTGCGGATGGATCCTGCAAAGATTGATGCAGTTCGGAATTGGCCCGAATTGAGTTCGGTGCATGAGATCCGCACTTTTCTTGGATTATGCTCTTACTACCGCAGGTTCATTCAGCACTTTGCATGGATTGCTTCTCCTTTGCATGATTTGACAAAGAAGAAGGCCGTGTTCGAATGGACTAATGTAGAGAGAGATGCATTCCTCAAATTGAAAGATGCAACTACTCATGGTCCAGTGTTGATCGTTCCAGATTTGCAAAAGCCTTTTTGTGTGGAATGTGATGCATCTGGAAATTGCATAGGGACTGTCCTTAATCAAGAGGGACATGCCGTGGCTTATGAGAGTCGTAGATTGCATGATGCAGAGCTATCTCTTGGCATTTATGAGAAAGAGCTCTTGGCTGTAATTCATGCACTTACTATATGGAAACATTACCTTCTTGGGGCTGATTTCACTGTGAAGACAGATCACCAGAGTTTGAGATATTTTCTTACTCAAACTAAATTGTCAGAGAAGCATATGAGGATGGCCAATTTCCTCTCTATGTTTCATTTTCAGATCTTGCACACCCCGGGAAAGAAGAATGTAGTGGCCGATGCATTGTCACAAAAGCCGTATGTAGCAGCTATCTCGGTTGCCTCTCATGGGGACTTGTCTACCATGCGTGATTTGTATCATACGGATGCTGATTTTGCCACTATTTGGGCTGATTTGATGGCTGGTCATGCACATGCCTCATATGTGATCAAAGAGGGTTATCTCATGAAAGATAATTGCCTATGTGTGGTGTCTGACATGAGGCAAAAGGTTTTGGATGAGTGCCATGCTCCTCCATATGCTGGTCATAGAGGCATAATGCCTACTACGCACATGATTGAGCGGTATTTCTTTTGGCCAGGTATGCGGAAGGACATAGAGGCACATGTACGTGTATCACCTGTCAAAAGGTCAAATTTGATAGGCAAAAGGCACCAGGTTTGCTTCAGCCATTGCCTATTCCCACGCAGCCATGGGAAAGTATTACAATGGATTTCATTATGGACTTGCCACGTACCCAACAGGGTAATGATGCAATTTGGACAATTGTGGACAGGTTTAGCAAGCAAGCTCATTTCTTGCCGGTCAAAAAGACCATCAAAGCTGAGCATATGGTTAAAATATATCTTGCACAAGTGTTCAAACATCATGGAATGCCGAAGTCCATTGTGGGGGATAGAGATCCCAGGACTACAAGTCTCTTTTGGCGGGCCTTATTGCAAGCTTAGGATATGCACCCTCTTTGCCAGGCCTCTTTGCAAGTCTTGCTTTCTCAAATTTCAGCAATACCCAATCATTCTCTTTAACATCCAATTGCCTTCTATGCTTGTCGGCAGCCTTTTTATGCTTGTCTTGTGACATTGAAATGGCTGTCCGCACCTGAGCAAAGCAGTATCCAAGTCTCTTACATACTCATCAGCTGCAAATATCTCATCCTTTGTGCGAAGGATGAGTGGCAAAACCACCTTACCATAAACAATCTCAAACGGGGCCTTTCCCGTAGATGCATGCACCGTGTTGTTGTATGCAAATTCCACAAGCGGTAAGTACTTCTCCCAAGAAGACTTCTGATCCACCACAACATTTCAAGAGATCCAACACGGCTGAATTTGCAGCCTCACTTTGCCCATCCGTTTGAGGGTGATAAGCTGATGAGAAGTCCAATTTGGTGCCCATATTATCAGGTACTATGGACCTTTTCGAGTGATCGAGAAGATCAATGAAGTGGCTTTCAGATTGGCATTACCTAGTCATTGGCACATACACAATGCTTTTCATGTGAGTCTCCTTCGCAAGTATGTAGGGCCGGAGCCCAGTGAAATGGTCATTGAGGATCCACCAGAAGTGGATGAGCTTGAGGAGATCTTGCAACCAGAGCAGATTGTGTATCACAAGGAACGCAAGCTTGCTGCAGGCAAAGTTGTGAGGCGTTACCTTGTGAAGTTTAAGAACTATCTTCCCATTGATGCTAAATGGGTAGATGAAGAGTTCTTCAAAGATTGCCCGCATGTGCTTCAGACATATTTGGATGCATTTTAGTTGCGAACAACTGTTTAGAAGCGGGGGGGAATGTCACCATTTGGCCACCCAAATGGTTCACTCTTGCTTTCACACTATGTACATATTGAATTGGTGTCCATGGCTTATGGAATATGCCTATGCAGGTGATTGACACGTGTCATGCTGTATAGTTGGATATGATATTCCGCTGGGACTTGATGTTATCATGCCCGGAATATCTGGAGGACTTGGCTTTCCGCTGGGACTTGTGCCTTTGTGTACATGCCCGGAAACGCCTGGAGGACTTGGCTTTCCGCTGGGACTTGTGCCTTTGTGTACATGCCCGGAAACGCCTGGAGGATTGGCTTTCCACTGGGTCTGGTATTGCATATACTTGCCTGGAAACGCCTGGTCTTATATGGTTTCATGAACGGAAATTGCTCATGCCAATGCTGCATTGCATAGCATCTTTATGTGCTTGCCTGCAAATGAAATTGCATGCTGTTTTCATGCCTGCATGACCTATGTGTAGTTCCGGGTAAGGGGACGCCCGCCCGTGAACCGTGCGTGTGAAACTGTCTGCTGACATGGTTGTGTGGCATGTGAACAGGTGGTAAGTATTTCCCGATCTAGGCTCAAATAGCCCTTAGGACTTAGCCAATATTTATAAGTGAGTGCGTTCCCATTTCATTAAAGTTTGGGCGCCCAAAAGTCACTTATAAATTATGACCTCTTCCAAGTTCACACTCACTGAAGTCCCGAGGCGGACAAGACTCAATGTCCAGGACCTGATCCTCCCCTTTTACTCATAAATGGGCATCTCCCCATGTCCCTTCACCTGATTGGACCCCAATTCACTTACTTATTAAGAGAAATTCGTGTTTTCTCTTCATGAGGATTTTTGGAGACTGAAAACTCTGTTTTTCCACCATTTCTCTCCATTTCCAAGCTCTCCATAGCCATACCCAACTTGCTAGGGTGTTTTCAAAGCTTCCAAGAGTGTTTCCAAGTGCTAATCACTCTCCTACTCACTCCCAATGACTGAAATTCAGCAAAACAGCTCTCATTTTTGCTGTAATTTATGGTCTTTTTGCTGAAAACCCTAATTTCAGCCTTCCTTTCTCAAGTTGAACCATAGGGGAAGCTTTCCCAAGGTTCCCTTCATCCTCTTGAAGACTTTTTTGTCGCAAAGGATTGCGGCAAATCGAAGATATCAACACTTCTAAAGCTTCCAACGCGAAGGCTTCCGCTTGCAACAACTTCTATGAAGACTGGTAAGCTAATTGGACAATGTGTTGTCATTACTTACTCAGTAGAAGGGCAGGACTCCTTGTTTAGCCGCCCTGTGTAGTATTTCTCTTGTCCTATGTGCTCTTGAAGATGTTGCTACCTTGCTTGGTAGAACATAGAGCCAATGGTAGAGAATATGGGCACTGAAGTCGGGCCGGGCATCAAGGCAGCTCCTTGGTGATCTACATCGACATACCATTGTTTTCTAAATGCTGAATTTCATATGCATTGGCATGGAGGATTTGGCAATGGATGCCCGTGAAGCTATGTATTGAATTTCTCCAATAGTAATACAATTTACTCAAGGGAGGGGATCGGCCGTTCCGGCTCATTGTGTCTCTTGTCAAATTCAGCAATTTTACTTCTTGTATTTGAGCAAGTGTCCTTCAAATCTTAGTGTATTTAAGTATATTGATTAGCATTGTGTTCAACCAAGTTACAGCTGATCATCTTACAAAGATCCAAGATCTTCGGGAGCAATTTCTTAACATTGATGAGGTCATTCTTAAAAACGAATTGGTCTCCAGGACACTATCATAACTACCAGAAACCCGAAACCAATCTTGTTTAAAGAGCTAGTTAGTTTGTTGCTCCACGAGGAGAAGAACCGGAAGAACAAATCTTCCGTCATGCGTGGCAATGATGGGGCTTTTGTTGCCCAAGGCAAGGGCGAAGGAAAAGCCAAAAGCAACTTTCAGCCAAAGGCTGACTTGAGACAGCCTTCACAAAAGGCTAAAAATAATGCAGACAAACCTAAGAAAAAGGGCAAGTGTCGCTGCTGCAAAAAGGCGGGTCACAAGCGGCTTGCAAAGGAGGAGAAAAAGGAAAGCCGCATGGCTGTAGATTCTTCATCACTTGCAGTGAAAGATAATGCGTCAATAAATCTTGTGCAAGATGAGTGGACTTTTCTTACTTGCAGTTATGATGCATCATTAGAGCATATGTCTCTCAGTGTCAATGAAAGACACGACACATGGTACTTTGACAGTGGTGCTTCTAAACACTACCTCACAAAGGAATTTGTTTAAGAAGCTTATGGCTGCCCCTGAAGGTAAACGGGTAACATGTGCAAACAATTCTTCTTATCCAGTTCAGGGTGTTGGTGAGGTGATCCTCACAATTGCAGATGGTGCAGACTTATGTGCCTAGGATAGAAGAACTTGTTGTCTGTCTCCTCTTTTGCTAAAAGAGGATAAGCAGTGAACTTTGAGGATGACAGGTGCACAGTCAATGACCGTGAAGGTGGCTATACATTAGTTACATCCGGCACGTTGTACCATGGATTATATCAGCTTGACAGGTTTGATAGGAGAGAGCATGATGCTCATGTGGTTACCACTCTTACACCTGCCATGCAAGAGACAAATTTGTGGCATGCTAGGTTTGGGCATGTGAATTATGGCAGTCTGATGCTATTGCAAAGGCATCAAATGGTGCATGACATGTCTCATGTAGAAATACCACCAAAACATGTATTGGGTAAGTACACAGAAATGCATTCCCAAAAGATGGATCAACAAGGGCTGACCGAAAATTAAAGCTTGTGCACAGTGATGTGTATGGTCTTATGCGGACATCATCTATTGGAAAGCATGTATACTTTGTAACCTTTATCGATGACTACTCCAGATTTGCTTGGGTGTATCCCTTGAAAGTAAAATCTGATGTATTTGTAGATTTTCAGCAATTTGTGGCATAGGTTGAAAATCAAACAAGTTGCAAAGTGCAGACCCTCCGTACAGATCGAGGGGAATACATGTCCATTGCTTTTATGGTAGAAAAGGACATAAAGCATCAATGCACGATGCCATATTCTCCTTAGCAAAATGGTGTTGTTGAGAGAAAGAACATGTCATTGATGGAAATAGCTAGATGCATGGTTAAAGACAAAGGCTTGCCTCACAAATTCTGAACAGAGACAATCATGTGTGCCACACGTGTTGAATAGATGCCCTATGAAAGCATTGAAAACCATAGCGCCATATGAGGCCTGGCACGAGAGAAAACCTAAAGTTGATCACTTTAGAGTTTTTAAATGTATTGCTTATGCACATGTACCTCAGCAATTGCGAGGTAAGCTAGCCACTAAGTGCATATTTGTGGGTTACAATAGTAGCAGTAAAGGCTACCGTCTCTTTAATCCTTCCACACAAAGGATTTTGGACAGCAGAGACGTGTTTGCTGAAAATTCAGACCAGCCATTGGCTGAATTTTTTGGACAGCCACCTTCAGGCCACATAACATGTTTGAAGGACTTCTCCCATTGGGAATTGATGGCACAACAGATCAGCCATCCACTTTGCCTAATGGACAGCATCTGGGTGCTCAAAATCAGCCCATAAATGAGCTCATTACAAAATGTCGAGGCAGCAATGAAGGAAGAGCAGACAGCAATGGAAGAGGCTAGAGTTGTGCCTCGTTGGCTGCTCCGTACCTTACAAGAAAGCAAGCTTTCAGCTCCACTTGGTAGCAGGACACGGCCTAGTTCATGTAATGCAAGAGAACATGCAAATGTTGCTTGCATAAGTACACTTTGTGATGCAGACGAGACTGATTCATTTGAAGAGGCTCATGAGGATGAGCATTGGGTAAAAGCCATGCAAAAAAGAGGTGGATTCTATCCACAAAAACAACACATGGGATTTGGTAGACTTGCTGCTCGCGAAGTCAATTGGCAAGAAGTGGGTATACAAGTTGAAAAGAAAGTCTAGACGGTACCATTGGCAGGTACAAGGCTAGGCTTGCGGCCAAAGGGTATGCCCAGAAAAAGGGCATTGATTATGATGAGACGTTTGCACCTTCTTCTCGTATGGCCATAGTTAGATGTGTTGTTGCATTGGCTGCCCATCATGGATAGAAAGTGCATCAGTTGGACATAAAATCAGCTTTTCTCAATGGGGATTTGTAGGAAGAAGTTTATGTAAATCAACCCATCGGTTTTGAGATGCATGGTCATGAAAGCAAAGTATGCAGGCTTCGAAAAGCACTTTATAGTCTCAAACAAGCTCCCCGAGCTTGGTATGAGAAGATGCATACTTATTTGACCAGCCAAAACTTTCGCAATAGTCCAACAGAGAGCACCCTCTATGTGAAAGAGGATCATAGCACTTTGATTATGCTCATTCTATATGTGGATGACATGTTGCTAACTGGGAATGATAAGGAGAAAATTTCAACCTTCAAAGCTGAATTGCAAACCTCATTTGAGATGACAGATCTGGAATTGCTGCATTATTATTTGGGCATACAATTTGTGCAGACAGATGTTGGGATTTATGTACAGCAATCAAAGTACATTCAAAAGTTGTTGCACAAGTTTGAGTTTCAAGATTGTAAGCCCATCTCTGCTCCGATGGAACCAAGGCTCAAATTGAGCATATATGATGTGTCACTAGCCCAATCTGAATCACTGCAAGCATGTAACTGCAAGCTTCTCCCCTGGGATATACCAAAGCAAGATCGAGGGTGCCCTGATACAAGACAATCCACCAATGGGAATTGTTTCTTTTTGGGGCATTCATGCATATCATGGTTCAGCAAAAAGCAACCCATTGTTGCCACATCTACTTGTGAGGTTGAGTACAAGGCAGCCTTTACAACCACAGGAGATTGTGTAAGGCTGAGGAGATTGATGAACTGATCTTCATGACTGTCAATAGACACCCACTACCATACTCACTGACAGTCAAAGTGCTGTAGCCGTGGCTGCACATCGAGATTCATTATCGTTATGTCAAAGAGAGCATACATGCAGGGAAGATAACATTATCTTCTTGCTCTACACAGGACAATGTTGCAAATATGTTCACGAAGGCATTGTCTCGAGAGACGTTTGAAGCTTTCCGCAAAGCTTTGGGCTTACTCTCCTACTAAGAGAGTGATTTGCTACCCACCTTGTACAGGTTCACATTTCCACCACAAGGGGGATTTATTGGCATACATGATATGAGTAGTGCCACATGTGAACATGGGCTATCCAAGGGTACTTTTTCCCTTTGGGTTTTTCCCCTTGGAGATCTAGTGTGGAAGGACACCATCTACTTTAGTTGTATTAATATATTATGGAGTTGACCTACTAGCTCCACATTCAATGCAATCCTATTCTTTGCATTTCTCCATCATCTTGAGTGTATTGTGTGTACCTACTTGCGAGTGTGCTGTTGTGCCAAACCCTCACTCTGTTGCTGCAGCTCCCCTCCTGGGCCAACACTTTAACATTCAACAATAAAACAAGGCATTCTCAATGTGTGCTTGGTCTTCTCACTTGTGCATACATCTCTACAACAGGGCACCTCAGTGTGCTACAGTCCAAGGCAGCCGGAAGTCATCCTCAGCATTCAGCCAATAGTCCTGCATCCCCTCAGCAAATTTGGGTGTGCATATTGGCTCCTGAAGTGGCTTCTAAGTTGTCTACAGGCCGCTTGATGATTCTGCCAGCATTTGGTCTACCTCATCCTTGCGTTTGGCATTCCACAGTCAACCACCGTCAAGTAAGTTTCTTGGTAAAGTCTGCATTGTAACGTTGTTCTCCAAAGTAATAAAAGCAAACACTCCTGCTTGCAGGAGGGGCCCTTAAGTGGGTGGTTGGGACCCAATCTGGTTGGTTGGGCCCTTAAGTGGGTGGTTGGGACCCAATCTGGTGCCGACTCTCCATGTTCTCTCTCTATAGCTCTATCTCCTTGTTCAAAGATTAAAGCAGATTTCTTAAACTCACTCTTAACATAAAGATAATAAAGAAGTTATTGCTGTGTGTTACACTATCATACCGGCTGCATGCTA
This sequence comes from Cibotium barometz, assembly GCF_041138505.1. Lineage (NCBI taxonomy): Eukaryota > Viridiplantae > Streptophyta > Polypodiopsida > Cyatheales > Cibotiaceae > Cibotium > Cibotium barometz. Next base: position 10,105,727 of record NC_141085.1, read on the forward strand.
CATTTTTGGAAACCAAAGATCCATTTCTAAGTGTATCTTGATTATGTTAAGTTTGTTATTTGTGACTTACATAGTTGCATTCCGTACTGTTATGGATTGGTTCAGTCCATACACTACGTTCCGTACGGCATACGGAAGAGTTGACGTGGACTTTTTTTTAAAAATCCCCAACCCGTCGCTTTCGCATCGCGTAGGGTTCCGTACCTTTTTTAATCATTTTTGTTCATGTTTTAGGCTGCCGTTGCGTTTCCCGTACCTGCACCGTACTGTGCGCTTCCGGGTCTCGTACCAGCATCCGTCTGTTGTCTAGTACCAGGGGCTGCTAAGCCTTGTTACTTAAGGTGCCTCTCTCTCTCTCTCTCTCTCTCTCTCTCTCTCTCTCTCTCTCTCTCTCTCTCTCTCAGAGATACGGGCTCGACATCAGCACCATACCCACGAGCGGCTAGCTCACTTACACTCACACCCGGAGATCATGCTCCGAGGTATTTTTGCCTCGCCATCGCCTATGTATCACATATTACACCCCCATTATGGTACTGGTTGGAGCTAGACAAATCTGCATTGCATTCTTGTATACCCTACGCATATAGGTTGCATACTGAGCCTCTAGCAGTAGTGCTCCATCCATCACACCCCCCCACTAGCTCAGTACTTTCATAGTTTATTTCATGTTCATTTTGTCCTTTTTTTTTTCTAGACATCCAGAAGACATTGACAGTTGTACATTGATTTGTCTCATAGGACGAGTTCGGCCTCTAGTAGACGTTAATACAGCTTTCTTTCTTCTTTCTTCTTTCTTCTTTCTCTCTCCGTCTCTCTCCTCTCTCTCTCTCTCTCTCTACTTAGTACTCTCTAGACTCTCTCTCATGAATGATCATTGATGAAACACTGACTCTCTCTCTCTCTCTCTCTCTCTCTCTCTCTCTCTCTCTCTCTCTCAACCCTTAATTGAACTAATCCTACCCTTAATAAGCTAATTTTAACACAGATTAATCATTACCCCCAATTCAAGAAATTCCAATTTTCAAAAAATTTCTCTATTTTCAGGAATTCCCTCTATTTTCAATCATTCCCTAAGCCCTCTATTATCAAAAATTACCTCTATTAATTATGTATTTTTAATTTTTTCCCAATCATTCTCTCTATTTTCAGAAATTCAGCCCCTTGAACAATCCCTTTTTAATGCATTTTTTCCTATCTTCATTCCCGAATTCCTCTATTTTCAGAAATTCAGCCACTAATGTGGCTTCTAATATTGATTTTTGTAAATTGTAGCTTGTCCAAGATGCCAAAGGCACCAAATCCTTACTGGGCTGCACACACCATCATCCTTAACAGCACATCATCAGCAGGTTCAGGCACTCGTCATTGGAAGTGCCGTTATTGTAACTTGCAGCAGTCTAGCTCGATCACGCGGGTCATCCACCACATGTCAAAGTTGGGGGCCAAGGGAATTGGTTGGTGCCCAAGTATTCCACAGGAGATGGCTGATGCTATTATAAGGGAGAACCCCAAGGAGTTTCCACATGGCAGAAAGATTCGTAGCACTATCATTGATGACGATGTGTTGTTGGATCCTTTGCCTATAGATACACCACGCAGGAAGAGGGCTAGGATTTATGAGGATGAGGAAGTGTCTGCTTCTTCTGCACCTATTGGGCAGCCTTCTAGGCAACGCAACAGTGATTCCTCCTTGCACTCCATGTCATGGATCAAGGAGAGACAATGTAGGGCAGAGATTGAGATAGAGCGCACTCTCATTGAGTGCAATATCTCTTTCAATGTGCTATGCACAGACCAGTGGAAGAGGATGATTGCCGTTGTTGCAACTGTAGGCAATGTGGATGGATGGACAAGTTTACAGTACAATAAGATGAGGACAACCATGTTGGAGGAAGAGAAGGAGAGGATTGAGACTTCTCTCCAACCTATCAAAGAAGGTTGGAAGAAGTTTGATTGCACCATCATTGCAGATGGTTGGTGTGACACGAGGCGACGCCACATAATAAATATCTTGGTCTCTTCATGTCTTGGCATCTATTTTTTACATGCAGTTGATGCAGGCAAGACAGGGGAGCGGATCACAGCTGATTTTATCTACCACCACATTCGTCAAGCTATTGTGGAGGTGGGGGTAGAGAATGTGGTGGAAGTGGTAACAGACAATACCTCTAACTGCAAGAGGATGAGTGAGCTGATTGAGGAAGAGTTTCCAAGCATCGTGTGGACTCCTTGTGCTCCACACTCCTTGGATCTTCTTATGGAGGATATTGGGAGTTGGGTGAAGCCCATCATCGAGGATGCTACACGCATAGCTTCTTTCTTTAGAAAGAAGCACCAGGCATTGGCTATTTTTCGCTCTCATAGTGCGAAAGATATCATACGACCCTCCTAGACCAGATTCGCTTATCTGTATTTGGTTTTGGAGCATTTATATGATGTTCGAGATGCTCTTCGCCGATCAGTGGTTGATGCACCTTGGTTGGAGGCAAATGCATAATGCAAATCATGAAGCCACAAGGACCATCCAAAGAAAAGTGCTAGATGAGGAGTTTTGGACAGAAGCACATAGCATTACCATAGTCTTGAAACCCCTCTTTATCCTCTTGCATGTCACAGATATGGAGGGGTCTACCATGCAAATACTATCATCTTTTCCGCAAGATGAAGAGAGCTTGCAGCATGCACAGTCATCTCCAGAGCCACGTGAACACTAAATATCGAATTGTAAATTGCAATGTCTATTTAATATTTAGTATTTATAAATTTCTCTTCGAAGTTCGTAGTATGTACTTATGATTGTTGACATTCACAGGATGGATGAGATTATGCGCCTTGTAGAGAGGAGATGGGATTGGATGCGTCATCCAATTCATGGTATAACAGTACTATTGCATCCTCTCTACAAGAGTGGAGATCTTTTCATGGACACGACGCTTCTATCCATGAGAGATCAGTACATGAGTCATGTACTGACCGATGAGCAGCAAGCACACATTGATCAAGAGATAATAGGATACTCCAATAACCTTGGAGAATTCTATAGTCACGGTGTTTCTATGCTGCCCCAGAGGTGTGTAAGACGCCTCTTCATTGGTGGGAGACACATGGATACCATTAGCCTTAACTAAAAGCCCTTGCACTTCGGCTATTATCCCAAGTAATAATACAAAATACATCTTGATAAAAAATTTGGCTTTGAAGTCACGAGTGTAGGGTGCAAGCTTTAATATTTGTTATAACTAAGACTTGAATCTTCGTGGATTTAAGGATTGTTCCTCTAGAGCCTGCGAGAGGAACTAGAGTTCCTACTCTCTTATCCACACGAAGATCCGAAACCGATTGAGTACGGCACAACTAGAGAGGTTGGTGTTTTACAAAGCCAACCTTCAACTAATTCGAAATCTTCAAAGACCAAAACAGGTAAAAAAATTTACGACATACTGATACACTTCAAAGTTCATAGTAAGCTTAAAGTGATTAGTCACTAATAACTACTAGTGAATACATGCTCCATAGGTTGATGCTGAGAAGTTCGAGCACCACAGCCAACAACATGCCGAGGAGAGCGACATAGTACGTGATAAGCAAGAGGAGATATACAGACAGCTTCACAGAGAGCTCGAGGCCATTGATAGATGAGTCACTCGAGCTCGGTCTCGAGCTCTCACTACCAGCTCCCTCAATTCTTCAGCTCCAGCAAAGTCGTCCTTCCGCCTCTAGAGGCACCAGGGTGTGTACTCATGGTGCACATTCTAGAGGGAGAACCGCCAGAGCGATCAGTAGAGGTGGTCCAGAGCACCAGATGCAAACTCTTCCATAGGAGATACCTGGGACCTCTACCATTGTTGAGGAGGTATCAGGTGATGTGGGGGAGCGGGAGCCACTATATAATTCTGATGAGAATCTCCTCATAGATGGAGACTACTCATCATCCTCATCTTCAGGCTTGGATGATGATGTGTGAGAGCCGGCCATATGGCTATTGGCGTTTGTACTTTGTAGTATGTACTAGGATTTCAGCTTCAGGCTTCAGCATGACTTCATGTTGTATGCAATGCAGCTCATTTGACATTTATATAGCATACATATTTGCATTTCAATTGTCTTTTGTGCATCTTTGTGTACCAGTGTTGCTAAATTATGAATGATTTATAATGCATTTTTTTTTATATACACATTTTAAAAAAAAAAGTGAACATACTTAAAGTACTCATCCCGATGCGTACTTTACGAACTCGTACGCGTACCGCACCGTACCTACAGTACTCAACGCAAACCTTGCATTTACTAAAACAAGGAGATGATTGCTTTAATGATTCAATGCTCATGCGACAACCACTCTCAATGCTGGTGTTATACATGGATGCCTTTGTATTGTATTTGTGGTATGATCCCAGATCATTGCATTAATTGGCCAACTGAATTTAGGTCTTGTTTACCAAGGCAAACAAATTAGACCAAAAATATAAAGCTCTATTGGTTTTAAACATGCAATGCCTTCTCTTAACCAGCAATAGAAGAGAACCTCCATGATACTGCTTAAGCAATACCAAGCTGAAAATGGACTCGTCAGCGGACCCGTCCGCCAGTGCCCAAGGCAAAAGGCATACGAGAATGAGCAGACTAATAACCAAAGAGCAACAGAAGACCCGAGATGGACAATATTGAACACCGTGGCACTTGCATTTGGGAAAAACAAGGGAATCTCAGGTATGGAGAGGTCTGGGGAGCAAGGGTGTTGCCTTCAAGTGACTAAAAGAAACCCGGTTTCACTCTCAATGCTGGTGTTATATGTGGTATGATCCCATATCATTGAACTAATTCTCCTACTTAATATAGGTCTTGTTTACCATGGCAAACAAATTCAGCTAAGCCACCAAAAATCTAAAGATCCGCTGGTTTTAAACATAAAATGCCTTCTCTTAACCGGTAACTTACGATGCTGTTTAAGCAATACCATGCTGAAAATGGACCCATCAGCCAGTGGCTCAAGGCTAAAAGCATATGAGAACGAGCAGTTTAGGAACCAAAGAGCAACTAAGGACCCGAGATGGACAGTGTTGAACATCGTGGCACTTGCATTTGGGAAAAACAAGATAATCTCAGGTATGGAGAGGTCTGGGGAGCAAACCGGCGGCCTTCAAGTGACTAAAAGCAAACTGGTTGGGGATATGTAAGCATGCACACAATTACAGTTCAGCCTCTAGTCACCCTTAAAGATCTCTTTCTCATCCCTGCCCCAGCAGCATGCATGGTTTTTTTTTTTTTTTTTGGGGGGGGGGGGAGGGGTTGTAGGGGACTTAGTCTGTCGGGGCAAGCTAAATGTAACCCTGGTACATGGATCAACTAACCTTTGAAACCATAAGTGCTGACTGAATGACATAATTTGCATAGGGATCCTGGAGTAAGTGTGATAGATGACAGCTGCCCATGAGCTCTCGCACAATGCGCGCTCTCTGCTCCTCTCCGGCAAGCTTCAGACACTTCTCCACAACATTGCTACTAAATTTCTGCATGGAGAGATGAGCATAGTTTTCAGCAAGACGATCCATCACTTCTTCGGATGCCCAGGACAAGCCCAGCTCAAGAACATACTGAACGACATAATTACTGCCAAAAAAAAAAAAAAGATATTTCAGCATTGCAAAAGGGAGATCAAATTTTGTACATAAGTGCGCGTGCGCGTGCTATGAGTGCATGTGTGCGTGTGCACACAAGCACGTGTGTTGTGCACATGTGCATATACTCAAGGAAGTAATGTTCACTTATTTTCAGCCATGCAGATCAAAGATAAAGATCACCTTATTAGTTCAAGCATGTTGGGGTGTGTTGAAGTGTTCTACCTTGAATTGGATATTCCTCATCAACAGCTTCGCAATGATTATAGGATGACTTTGCTATTCCCAATAGATAGCGTGATCTTAATGTTTTACCCAAAGGGTAATGTAAAGTCATTTATTGGACAATTATTAACAAGGTTAGTGTAAATGCATTTTTCTTGTGAGCAACCATGAAGAGGTACATACAATCGAAACTATGCATGAAATGACTGAAACTTCCCTCTTTAAGAATTGATAATCTTTTTGACCGTTCAATTGAGCATTGAATAGGAGTTTTCCTTCCACATGATTCGTATCCGAGCATTGAATATGTGACCTGTGGGAGAAGAGCAAGGCAAGCCAAAATCTAAAGAGGAAAGATGAGGCAAAGTTGAAAAATGCAGGGATGAAACTTGAGGGGGAGACGTGGCACGCCCAGTGCCCAACTTTCACAAAAGACTAGTGGAGAAGAGAATGTTGAGACTGGTAGGCTGTTGGACTACATGTGATGGGCGGACAGCACCTGCACACACCCCCCCCCGCCCCAAGGACAGTTCAATAAGAGGGAAAGAACCCACTTCACAGCTTGTGTGTGCATGCGATGCACTCACAGGCCAACACAGCACGTTCTAATCCTATACAGCTTTGAAGCAGCAAGTAAAGTCACCTCTATCTGTTTGTAGCCTAATGCGCATCATTGGAAAGTCCAAATCTAGTTCAGACCCGAGCGAGCAATCATTCTAGGTCAAGTCTAAGGAGGCAGCCATGGAATTTTGACAATTTGACCCGCTCTAATTCCAACTGGCTTCACACATCGAGGGCATCCGTCAACACATTGAAAGAAGTCGCATGGGAGGATTGTGATACTTTAGAGTATTGGGAGGGTCAGTTGGAGCACTATAAGAAACGAGTTGAAGACCAAAAAGCAAAATTGGTAAGAGCTAAGGAAGCGCCGCAACAAGAACATGAAGCAAGGCTTCGGGAAGCACAAACGAGAGCCCATATCATCAAGATGTTGAAAGAGAGCCAGCCCATGTCTCAAGCAATTTGGTGCACTGCACGAGCCAGAAGACACGGAAGTGCAGACGCTACAAACATACGCCTCGGGAAGAATCAGGGTGGAGTCACCTAGGGTTGAGGAGCAGCTCAAGACCCAGAGCATTGATCCAAGTGAGGGAAAGCGTCCAATGCAACAGGGTGACACTATCACAAAGAGCAGATTCCAATACATGTTTCATTGCTGCGTTTGCCAACGCTCGAACCCACACATGAACTTGAACCAAAGAGCTAGGAGGTGGATCTCTCCAAATCCCAAAAAGAGGGGGAGGAGGTGAACCTATCAATTTCCATGGAGCTTCAGAGTAGTCTCTCCGATTCCGATATGGAGGAAGATCGGGCTACATCTCTTATAGACGATCCAGTAACTAAGCCAAAGAGCTTCCAGATCAAGATGGTGGATATGGAGCTAAGGTGCATGATTTGCCCCAGTGCTCCAAGTTTAGCAAGAGGGGATGTCCCATGCATCACCTATGTGAGTGCCACGTAGAACACAATAAAGGGTCTTTCTAATAAATTTTGGGATCATAAAAGCCCTAACGGACCTGATTAGCTATCAATTCCCCATATTGCATAATAGTAGTTAGGGGGTTGTTTGAAACAGGTTTCCTAAACGTTTCAAATGCGTTTCAAACGTGTTTCGTAAAATCAGCCCAAAGTTTCCTACAAGTTTCCTACCTACAGGTTTTTGCATATACAAAATTTCAAATATATACTGTATAAAATATGTAAAAATAACACTAAATGCATAAAATACATGGAAACATCAATTTGAAGCCTATAGTCTTTGAATCACAAATAACAAAAACCATATAATCATCCATCATCAATGTCAAATGATCATGTCATAGACCATGGTCCATTGTCCATGATCCATGATCCAATCATCCATCATTCCATGCCACAAAAAAAAAACCATACATGACACTACATCATAGTTTCCACGAGTTTCGGAAACGGGGGTGCGGAGCACGGCGGGAAACGGAGTTTCGGAGTTTCGGCCTTCGGGAAGAAACGGGGAAACGGAGTTTCGGTTTTAGGGTTTAATACATACATATATAATTAATAAAAACATTACAAAAGCTTGCAAAATACATCTTTGCTCAAGTTCAATGTCAAAGACTCAAATGATAGATCAAAATTCAGAAATGACAACTGTAGGCTCAAGGCTCAAGCCTCAAGCCTCAAAAGAGTCAATACAAAACAAGATCCATCATCCATCATCCATCATCCATAATCCATAATCCATATGTATAGACTATAGTAAATACAAAACATGATAAAAAAATATCCATGTGGCTGGCAGGCTGGCAGCAGTTGCTGGCATGACAAAATCCTAGAGCTAAGTGCTCCAAAAATCACTCATCAAGATCATCCATGGAGGAGTCATCCTCCGACTCATGAGAGTCAGGCTCAGATGAAGAAATGGTAGGATCGTGGTCCTCTGCCTCTGCTGAAGTGGAAGCGATGGATCCCCCCCTCTGCCTCTGAGAATGGGTGGTGCAGCGGGTGTTGTGGCTTGGCACTGTCAGCTCCTCATAAAGCAAGGTGTACATATCACGCTCATTCCGTGGGATCTCTGGGATGAACCTCTCCCTCATGATGTCGATCTTATCCACATTCACCTGCGAAGGCTCCGGATGTCAGGCATTCCTCTCAAGGAGCTGGAGGTTGCAATGACAAAACACCAACCGCTCTAGCTGAGCGGTACTCAGCCTATTCCTCTTCTTTGTATGGAAGAGAGGTAGAGGGCTGATGTGGAGGTAGAGGAGTAGAGGGCAAGGTAGATGGGTAGAGTAGCTCCAAACAGGCGGCGGAAAGAAGGCGCAAAATGCCGGCGAAAGAGAGCACGCGGGTTTCTAAACCCTGGAAAAAATAAAACTTGGAAACGCCGTTTCCGTTTCTGGAAACGTTTCCGAAACGTGGAAACGTTTCGGTGGTCCAAAAACGCCGTTTCTGGAAACTATGCACTACATAAAAAACTTTATCAAAAGAGTCGCACAAATTTCGATGTTAGATTTGGGGCAAAAAAAAAAAGTCACTAAAATTGCTTGAAAAAAACACGTTTCCTACAAGGAAACGTTTCCAAGTTTCCTTCCCTGTAGGAAACGTGTTTCCTAACTACTATGATTGTCATGTGTGTCGCATCTATGAGTGCCATGTGGACATGGATCTCAACATCATCCGCCTCTTAGGCAAGCGCCCAAAGGTGCCCACAACTGGCCCAATGGTTGGGACACAAGTTGGACACAAAATGGACATTTTATGGTATTTTTGATGATGTTTTATGAACTGAAAATGGATGACCTATAACCAACCTCCTACTTTGTTCTTCAAATTAATCATTGTCTTGCTTAAAACTATTCCATATGTGCGTTGGTGATTACCAAATAGCTCATGCAACATGAATTGTGATTTGTATATCTTTTGAGTAGCCAATTAAGCTAGAATGCTCATTTCTATTCACGGGTGGCCACTGGCCAAAACGCCCAAAGTTTTCAGTCGGGTGGTCATAGACCAAATGCCCAGATGACTGGATTTAGCACTCAAGTGGCCAAATTGACTAGAACACCCGAGTGGTTTAAAAGGCGAAACCACATGTTCAAATCATTTCAACAAACCATGAACATGAGCAGCAGAGCACCAGGTACCGACCATGGATGACCCTCCAGTCGGAGAGTGGCGGACGGTCCCTGCCCAGGTCGCCAGCCGAGCACCAGTTGCCGCCGTGCGCACGAAGCTACCAGCATGCAAGAGGATTCAGTTCTATCAGAGAACCATTATGAGCATTTATCTCAGGATTTTCCCATTGGCGACCTCGCCAATCCGAATGCGGGTCCCTACAGCCCCACCAGTATGGCGACCGATCCCCCTCAGACCCCCAGTGTTCTGAGAGGTCGACAAGCCTCTCTGAGCCCCCGGTGAGCCTATCCCTGCAGTCGTCCTCTCCGATGGATCTCTCCTAGCAGCACCCCTCCCTCGCCCCTTCATCTTCCCTCCCCGCCCCCCCCCCCTCCTCCTCCTATTTCGTCACCGACTTTTCCCGCCGCGGTCCCCCCCCACCCCGCCCTTATCATCCCCCCCCCCTCTCTTCCCCCTTCAGGCTCTCCAAAGCACTCGTCGCCCCCAACAGGCCCCGACCCGGAGGCAGCCGGCAGGATCTATCCATCACTTGATTCACTGGTTCTCTGAGCCGGTAGAGATGACCATTGCCACCTCCCCCGTGAGGGCTCTTCCACCATAGTCCCCAAAAAAAGGGGGGTCAGGTTGGCAGCCCACTTAGGGCTGCGCCCCCCCACACTTGGCCCCAAAGGGGCCCCTTCTTGAGGGCCCTTTTGGACCCCTTTTTGGGGGCCCTTTTGGGGCTGGCCACTAGGCCACTTTGCGGCTAGCCAAGGTAGCTTCACATGTACTTCCTTTTTGTACATTATAATATACCAAGGTGGAAAGGTATGGTAAGGTACACATTCAGGGAAGGGTTGAGATTTTGAGGTACGTTAAATACGTAAGGTCCATAAAAACATTAAAAATATACTATATAGTGTACATATATATACAGAAAAATGAATGAAAAAACAATTCATTTCTGAACATTCAAACATTCAACAACAACACAATTACCAAAATGAGAGCTCCATCTGTCAACATGTTTCCTTTGCTCTATCATACTCTCAGCTCTAGCTCTGCAATGGCAGTGACCGCAATGGCTAGCACCTCATCATCATCATCTCTCGCTACAATGTCTCTATCAATGAGAGGAATGGCTATGTTCGCACTTTGCATAAGTCGACTAAAATCGGCGACACCAGTAGGCCTAGGGTCTTTTTTGGCCAAAAATGTTTTTAAAAACTGCCACGTACTTGCCAATGAGGTGATAGCTCAAGTGGTGAAGGTGTTTGCCTAGGACCAACAGGTCTTGGGTTCAAAACCCCCCTTGGTGCTTCCTCAACGGCATCGCCTACGGGTGGATAAATAAGCGGCTACATGCGAGTGCCTACGGGCGGTGAAAAATCAGTTACTGCGGGGAGATCTTGGATAAATAAGCGGCTACATGCGAGTGCCTACGCGCGGTGAAAAATCAATAACTACGGGGAGATCTTGGATACGATATTGTACCATACTGTACACTAAAACGTACCTTATAAGGTACATACGTACTGATGCAACCTTGTAATATACTGAATACTCAGCTCTCTCTATCTCCTCTCTTCGGGCTGAAAGAAGACTCCAAGAGCTTCCGCATGTGACACTGGTATCAGAGCATCAGGCTTAGCAAGGCCAAACACTGATTCAGCCCCAGATGAAGGTGTGCAAGTCCAAGATACAGGAAAGTGCACAGGTACGAGGCCCAAGGAAAGGAGCACAAGACATGGAAGAAATTCCCATAAGGTTGGTGGTGTTCCACAAAACCCAAGGGAATGGCAGTCCTATGAGTCAAGTGCCACTTTGGGCACACCAAGAAAGACTTTCAAGCAACAATTCCAAGGGAGGATGATCTTTCAAGGGATGGAGTAAGAGTGCCAGACTCAATACTCAGGAAAGAAGACCAGAGGTGTTCAAGGACAGTGCAGGAATGGAAAGGAGACAGGATGGAACAAATACATAGATCTTCATCAGAGTTAGAGTAGATTTGGAGACCGGGCCAAGTTTTCAGTGAAAAGGTTGCTAGGAAGGGAAGAATGATAGGGGGACTCCAAGAATAGACAATGGGATGATGACGGTCATCCGAGAACATAGATTGGAATCCCGTCATCAAGTTTAGCACAGGGGGATGTCATGTGCAAGACATGCACTCGCTAATCCCAGGGCTAATCCTGAAGAGGCAACAAGATAAAGAACCAGATTTTGGAGCATGTCCTGCTTGTGTGGGCAGGAAAGAACCGGAGGTGGACCAGTGACGCTATCGGCCAACGCTTGAAAGAGAAAAGACAATTGTCGGCTTGCAGCAGTTTCATGAGGAGGATTTGTCTAGGACCTAGCCGACCGGCAGTCGGCCAGTTAACCAGTAAATCCCAAGGCTTATAAAAGGTAATGATGCTCATCGTTTTGAAGTATTCAATCCAGCCATGGACCGGGTCATAGAATAAGATGAAGGATTAGACACTTTCTACCTTTTCAAGGTAGCCAAGCGCTACAAGACTTGTACTTTTGTCAAGAGGTTTTTGAGTTATTACAGAGGCAGCATGGCTTGGACATGTTGTCCAAGTATGGTATAACAGGTTGTAAGCCTATTTCAGTGCCATTGGCACAGAACACAAAGCTTTCCACAGATACGGAGGACCCCACTATGTACACACACACACAACCACAACCACAACCACTTTCTTGTAACAGACTGCTTGGAAACAACATGAGAAACTAACCCAAACGGATCTTGGGAAAGTAGTAGGGCATTAGCAGCAATCTCCGACACCAACCGTTCCTTCGGTACTCCTATTGAATGATCAATACATCGTTGCAGCACACAGCAACCATGGCGGTGTGTAGCAATTTCCACACAGTTACATGCAGCAGCCTCAAAAATAAACTGCACAATGTGAGCATTTTGTAAGTCAATATTGGTCCCATAATGTGTACCTTTGTATTGTGGTGGGAGGGGGGGCGGGGGGGAGGAGGAGATGTGGGCATAAGAAATACCTGGTTGTCTTCATTGCTGAGGTGCTGCAAACAGTGCTGTACAACATGATTGCCATTTAAATCCTTAATCAAGGTCACAACTCCAGATCTTAAAGCGGTCGTGACCATGGATACTTGCTGACTGGATTTTAAGGTTTCGATCAACTTCTGCACAGCACGGGTACTGTCCTACAAACACAACAAGTCAGCATGCCGTGTGTATAGAGCTCAGAATGCAGTCGATGTTTGAAAAACTAGAATAAGAGTGTCGACTTACCCATGCATGTTGAGCGAAACATCAATGAGCTCCCCTTTACTCGTCATGGACCTTAACATATCCAGCCTCTGGTCCTCAGTGCAAACCTCCAAGAGCTTCTGAATGAGATAGTTGCCAAATGGGTCGATCATCAGCTCGACTGCATGGTCGATTATTTCAGAGAAAATCTTCTGCACATCCTCAATGGCACCTTCATCAAATTTTCTCTGCAAAAACCGGCACCCGTGCTGGTCTTTGGCAACAGAGAATATACGCCCTTCGATCTCTGCTAAGGAGCTATACTTATTCTGTAGTTGCAATGCATCCACAGGCCTATGTATATCAACTTTTAGTGGGTCCATGTGGGGCCTTCTTACATCCTGCAGCTCCAATGGGGCACTGTGAAGAAGAGCCGACTGGTGGCTGTGCACTTGTGCTGCCTGCCCATTCACGTGCACATTGTTAACAGAAGATTTGTTGGCCCAACCCATAGAGGGTGAGAGTGAAGCTGACACAGCTCTAGAGCTTTTCCTTGATAGGATTCTAACTGGAAAAGATGGCTGTTTCTCATCATGGTGGGCAAAGGTGGTTGTCCCATTCAAAACCTTTTCAAATGGTACTGAGCTAAGCTGGAAAGTCTTGTTCCTCACAGCACCCTTTGGCTGAGAATGTGGGATTGGACAACTGTCTCCCCTGCTACAAATACCTTGTGCAAAAAATGTGCAGAGAGTTTCTGACTGAGGTGTGAGCTCTCCAGAGCTGCATCTCATTGCACTGCCCTGCTGCCAAACATGCAACCTCCAGTCTCCTGGACCCATTGTTGGTCCAGCCTGAGGACTGTAGGCCTGGTCTCTACCTGCATAGAATGATGGCAAGGCAGTATTGTGTGCAGTACCTACATGACTTTGCAGGCACCTCAATGACTGAGAATGATGAACCAGAATCTGCTGCATCCTTTGCTGCCTTTCTTCCTCTCTTCTCTGACATGCTAGCTGCATTTTGCATACCTGCTGGGCTTGAAGATAAGATGCCACTACAGAATTCCTATGCAGGCCTTGCTCTCCATTAGTAGGGAAGTTAGCCGTAGCCTCTACTTGTCTAGGATACAAATGCAGATCCGGAAAAGTACGAGGCAATGTCTGCATTGTCATAGTCTCAGTGCCGTGAGAATGAAAACCCATACCATGATCCAAATCCAAGCCAGCCCCCATTGAAAGAGCACTGAAATGGGTATGACAGTTGGGTCCAACATCATTGGAGTGCAAAGTGGTCATGTGTTTTGGTCCCTTGAAGTTGGAATAGGCAGGCGGTGACATGCCAGTCCTGGGGACATCCAAAATGAGGTCATCTGCAACTGCAGAAGCAGCCACCTTCCCAGTGTTGACGTGAGCATTAAGGCTTCTGCCATTTGAAACACTACTGCCTTTATATACATCCTGTCTCAATAGTTCCACAACAGAAAGACCATTTGAATTTCGAGACGAATGGGCGGACATGGAGTATGAAGTGGCGCATGCTGTGGATGGAAAGGTACTGAAATCAGCAGGCAATGTCAAAGAGGTATCAGCTGTGGCACCTTTTGGGCTTACCGGAATGCCTACAGAAAACCCTAGCTGCTTGTACAAAGCAATTGGTTCCCCAGTCAAATCATTGGTGCCATCACCTATCAATCCATTGTGTCCCATCTCTTTAAATGAGTTTATTTTAGGATTAGAAGAAGAATTGGTCTGCAATTCCATGTCTGCAAATACAGCCGCTAGAGAAGCATCAGACAACTGAAAAGTGACTTGATTTGAACGGTTTTCTGCAAATCCAAGGGAGGCTAAAGGTTCCTCTTCATGCTTGAATGGTTGATTTGTTTGGGATTGGTCCAAGCCCATTACCGGATTTAAAACATCCATGTTTGCATTGCCTGGCAACAGTGCAGGGTATAGTGGAGAGCTGTGATGTTCTTCATACTGCTCGAGCTCCCCGACTGCTTGAAAATCCTGGAAAAAGTCATCAAACACCTCGGTGCTAAGCAAAGGCGATAACTCCTTGCCTACAGATTGGGAAGGGGTCTCATCTGCTACTATTGTGGCTGTTGTTGCTGATTCCCCAGCTGCGTCTAAGCCCTCTAGCTGACCCGGGCTTGCCATAGCTTGGGGGATTTCTCCTAGAAGCTTTTCAAACTCTTCATCTTCATGCTCCATCTTTGAACGTAGCCACCGATAACTGCAGACAAGAGTATGCTGTGCGCGCTTCACTGCCAAGGCAGTGGCAAGGACTTATGACATCTTTACACTGATGAACTCTCTAAAACTATTATTTAAAAAAAGTCACCCAATGCATAGGGACTCACGAAGCATAAAGTGGTGTCAAAATCATCCCAACAAGGAGACGAAGGCACATGAAGGACAAGAAAACAATACAGAGACTCTAGAGCTTGAGGTGAAGGGGAGGCCAGGAAAAAAGTGGCATGATCTACACAAGGAAATCAAAACAACAAGGGGCACATTGATAATTACATATTATACAAGAGCCAAATCGTTTTAAACAAAAAGTGCAGAGATTATCAAAGAGGCCTGAGTACTTACATGTTGAGGACGGAGTACTTACATGTTGAGGACGGAGGGGACGCCCAAAAAGGAATGCAGCTACAGAGCGGGAGCCCAAAAGCAGGGGAAGGAGGCAGAGGGAAAGCTAAGTGTGGAAGCAAAAGAGGGGGATCAGGGGAGAGGACCCAAAACCTTGAAATCGGCAGAAGGGGGGCGAAAGCGCTTGAATTGGGGAGAGGGCAAGAGCCCAATTTGGCAGAGGTGGAGAGGGCGGACAGACTAGAGAGAGAGGACCCAAAAGCATGAATTTGGCGACGGTGATGGGGTTTTAGTAGTACCCTAGTAGGAGTAGTGGGCGGCGGCTTAAAAGAAGCGAGAAGAGAGGAAGGGTAACACGGTAGAATTGTCAAGTGGGCAGAATAGGCTAGAGTGCCCACCAAGGAAAAAAACGCATGCTGTAACATATATCATCGCCATCATCATTATCACCATCACATAAACACCCTTGAGGCCTGCCACACCTCTCCATTCCCTTTCTTTTTAAGAACCCACTTGACCTAAACAACGACCCATCTCAGAACCACTCCTCTCTCCCTCTCTCTCTCTCTCTAAAGAAAAGAGAGATGCTTTTAACCACAGTAATCTTTTGCACTCGCTGCATCGCCAGTTGCTTAGCCCAATGCTCCCTTTGCAGAAGCACCACGCTCTTCCCCTTTCCTTTTACTCCGTGTATTGTTTACTGAGATACTCATTTTGATATGTAGCGCAGACAAGAGATGCCCATAAACCCCAGATCCCCGAAAAACCTTAACAGTTCCAGAATCCACACATAACCAGCCAATGCACGCCGCAATGAAAAATCAAGCAAAAATGTCAGCTGGAAAAGAAAGAATGCAGAACGAGCGCGCGCGCGCGAGATAGAGAGAGACAGAGACAGAGACCGTGTGTGACAGAGAGATGGAGCTTACTGACGCTCTCTAGAAGAGAGAGGAATAGGAGAGCGGTAGAGAGTAGAGAGAGGAGAGAGAATCGGCCCTCACACAACCGTCTTGCCAGTCCAATTTCCAACCTCCACGCCGTCACACCCGGCTTTTGCCACGTGTCATTTTTTCCTGTGCTTTCTCCACACGCCTCAAGATTTTTTTTGAAGGCATTATTATTTATTAAACCCTCACTCCCAAACTTTTGTAAAACTAAGGGATGGTAGCTTAAGGGAACGTCCCCTTGCACTCTAAGTTGTCTTTTTGCTGGGTGCTAGAACGCTCTATCCAACATAGCTATTGTCGTAATGCGGGTAAGAATCGCACTAGCTACCGTGGTATGGCATCACCTCAGAATCGCACTAGCTACCGTGGTATGGCATCACCTCGTACAAAAACGGTGGGGTGTGTGAGTTGTAGATTTTATAGATGTATGCCACACGGTCTACCCCTTTAGGTCGGGTTTTTACCCCCCTCCCAAAATCCATGACATGGATTTTCAACCAACCTTTTTTGCCACCTTAGATGTCTCCCTTTTCTGTCGCTCTAGTATGAACCTAGTTGAAGGTGTTAAGAAAAGGACAAAAAATTTATTATCAAACACCTAAGAACTTCATGATTTATAAATCGACACCTCCCTTCACCACCGCTTTCGAGCCTACGTTTTCCTTCTATTCCTTGATGGTTTAACTACTTCCCAATCCTTCATGTGCATGGTGTTCTTTGTTCAACCTCACAGAGTGAGTCGTTTGTGTGTCATCAATGATGGACATGAACAGAAACACGAAGCCTCTCAATGTGTTTGGACATCATTTTCTTTATCAAGGTAACTATTGTAGTATAAAAATTTAGATGCAAATAGATATTGGTGATCTCTTTTAAGGGCTAGAGAAGTAGACACTATAGACAATGAATGTAGTGCTCATAACATTAAGTAGATACTAAAAGTACAAGTCTGGTATTAAGGAGAACTAAGAGAGAGTATATACTATGCATGTTGATTTTTGCGAATCATGACTACTAACATGTTACTTAGACAATGAATGTAGTGCTCATAACATTAAGTAGATACTAACATGTTACTTAGACAATGAATGTAGTGCTCATAACAATGAATGTTGATTTTTGCGAATCATGACTACTAACATGTTACTTAGACAATGAATGTAGTGCTCATAACATTAAGTAGATACTAAAAGTACAAGTCTTGTATTAAGGAGAACTAAGAGAGAGTATATACTATGCATGTTGATTTTTGCGAATCATGACTACTAACATGTAGTGCTCATAACATTAAGTAGATACTAAAAGTACAAGTCTGGTATTAAGGAGAACTAAGAGAGAGTATATACTATGCATGTTGATTTTTGCGAATCATGACTACTAACATGTTACTTAAGAGTCTTTCTTGTGGAAATAAAGGCACATGTAAAGCTTTGATAACCCTTCTTGCTCAATGTGTGCCTCTCCAAGTGCTCAAAGGGTGGTAGAATCAACATGCCCATCTATAAATAAATTGATGACTATAATAACCATGAGATTCAAAAAAGGGGTTTCATGTTAAATTACCTCTTAAAGATCTCTCAAATGAAAGGCATACCTAGGAACTTGTGCTCTTTTGTTATCACACAATACAAGATTTTTTTGGGAAAAGGCACAAATATCTATCGTTTCTATTTATTGCATTTTAAGTAGGTATGAATTTTAAAAAAAAAACTTGCATTCTTCTCAAGGCACACAACTATTACTAGAAATTCATAAGTTACTTTTTATGCATAAGAAATGTCTACTGTTTTTTGAAGTAGACCAAGAAAAAAACGAAATGCCCAACTCCCATCAATGTACAACATAAAAGAAGAAAGTGACACTAGTTATTAACTGTAAGTGCCCACTCCTTTGAAACCGTATTCTAGGTTTTTATGAATGATTATGAACCACCTTAATGATTTTAATGAGAATTAGATTACAACATATCAACTGGAATAAAGCAACTCATCAACAACACTTTTCATCAAATGCAATTCAACATTGACTTTCATAGATTGTGATTGTGATTGAAGATTTCTCTTAAGCAACAACCCTTGTTATTATATATGTGCTTTGAAACTCAATAAATCTTACTGCTAATACACTTTACTTCTCTTGGTATTCCTTGATAATAACTACATACAACATAAAATTTTCAACAAAAGGTTTAGTTAAAACATACTCTATGTATCTATGTTATTATATATGTGTTGAAATGCAATAACTAACATGGTTAAACGTTATTGCACGTTACTTTTTCTCGATAAGCCTTGATAATAACTAAATATAACATTAAGATTCTCAACAAAAGGTTTAGTTGAAACATACTCTATGTATCTATGTTGATCTCATGCCAATATGTTAATATTGATTACCTAATTGGCAAAATTAGTAAAACCCTCGACTTATTTACCCATATTTTGGGTTAGTTGCTTTTTATATCATTGTTAAAGTTAATGTTTCAACCCCCATGCATACTACATGCATATGGTTGTAAAGCACTATGTAGCCATGTTTGAGTAGCCAAGACATTGATACGTGCCCAGTTTGAATGCCACATGGTGATCCTTGGAGGCCAAATGGTTTGTATACTGGTTCTGTAAATGCATCACAACACAAATGCGAGCATATCTTGCCACAAAGGGACACACTAAAGAATGAAGGAGACATTCCTGGGATAACCTCTCCTTAAGTTCCAAGGGAAGTGTGAGCATGCTAGATATGTTCAAGTAGGCATGGAAAGCTTAACTTTAATACTTTACTAAAATGATAGGAAACTCCAACTTTCTTAAATAAGCAACCCTTTTATGAGGGTGGGAGCACATATTGTTATAGCAGCATACCATTACATATAATGGCCAAATGGTTTGTATACTGGTTCTGTAAATGCATCACAACACAAATGCGAGCATATCTTGCCACAAAGGGACACACTAAAGAATGAAGGAGACATTCCTGGGATAACCTCTCCTTAAGTTCCAAGGGAAGTGTGAGCATGCTAGATATGTTCAAGTAGGCATGGAAAGCTTAACTTTAATACTTTTCTAAAATGATAGAAAACTCCAACTTTCTTAAATAAGCAACCCTTTTATGAGGGTGGGAGCACATATTGTTATAGCAGCATACCATTACATATAATGTTATAACAATTAGGGAGTGAAGCAATATTCCATATAATCATGAGATGAAGCAATATTTCATATAATGTTATATCTATTAGGGGAGTGAAGCAATATTCCATATAATCATGAGATGAAGGCTGTGATGTATACAACAAAAAATTGTGCCAATTCTACTGCTTTAAAGTGGTAAGTTAATCATCCTTTATGAATATAGCCATTTAAGAAATGTGTACCTTATGTAGGAGGTCAAAAGGATCATCCTTTATGAATATAGCCCTTTAAGAAATGCCTACCTTATGTAGGAGGTCAAAAGGATCTTTATCTCCTTCTTTTGCACTTACTTCCTTAGTCTTAATAATACTTAGTTACCTATTATTTATGGCCATAAGCACAAAAAAAAAAAACTTGTCACACAATTGCCCTTCTATTGGTTAAGTGATCTTAAATGTGCCTCTTAGCATCCTTGAAGATGTATGAGACACAATTGATCTCAATAGAATTCTAAGAACACTAGGGCACCTAGCTATCAAATGAAGGACATAGCCCCATTCCTCTTAAAACGAGTCCTCCCCACCCAAAAGATTGAGCTTGAGGGTATCGAAGATGTGAGGGGCAGCATCACAAGGCCATTTACAACCTTTACCTTCCATGTGGAAAACACCTAGCATGTCATTCATGCACAAGCAAGCCCCCTCCATGCATGCAAGCTTTATACCTTTCAAGACCCCCTCTAATCAAGCACAAAGGGAAGCGGTCCAAAATTTAACAAAACAAGCTTTGATACCATCTTGGAAGTCTAATAATACCAACACAATCATCTACCAACACATCTATAAGAGCCTCGCAAAAGCTAGCAGGGTAGCTTGAGGGGTGTTAAGATGTGAGGGCAATACCAAGGCAATTCATGCTCTCACTTTTCCACATGAGAGGCACATGTGGGATAAACGTACAACTTCCTTCACACACAACCATCTACCAGCACACCTATAAGAAAGAGCCTTGCAAAAGTAAGTGGAGTCCGATACCAAAAAGACTTAGCTTAAGGGCTGTTAAGATGTGAAGGGAATCCCAAGGCAATTTATGCTCTTTCACTTTTCTACATGGGAAGTGCATATGGAATAAATGTGGTACCTCCTTCACACACAGGAAATCCCCCTTCATTCATGCACCATTTTCACCATACATCGATCTATAATTTTATCAATGAATAAAAGAAATCATCTTCATTCTTAGTGAAGGCTTCTTTTCATTACTTGTTTATGATTCATTTTCTTCATTAATAGGGCCTTCAAGTTAACGATACCATTACATAAACAATAATGAAATTATTAGTATACATTGTGGTACTTAAACACCACTTTACTAAGATGCAGTGAGTGTTTTCTTTTGTTTCCCACTCTGTACGTTACCATGGTATCACCCACCCAATCTACCTTAAGGCACTTTGCCATCTTCTAACTTGCTCGAATGTATTTTTTGTAAAAGAAAGTGTTGGAATATATAAAGTGGCCTTACCTTGTGCTTAATGTATTTTTTGTAAAAGAAAGTGTTGGAATATATAAAGTGTTGGAATATATAAAGTGGCCTTACCTTGTGCTTAATGTTAAATAGGGAAATTCTAAGATTTTCGTATACATACTTGCTCATGTCAAGAGCTTACCTTAGCCTTGCCAGTGTCGTTGGGTCTTGCCTTAGAGCCACACACTGAAAGTTCCCTATGTGGGTGCGCTAGCTCGTCCATTCGCATCATCACTCCATTGTCACATTGGAATACTCCTTTATTGAAGAGGTGAAGGGAGAGCTCTCGATGCCTAGATGGAGGCAAAAAGAGATGGTCCTTCACAATGGTTCTCTCTCATAAATGGCAAGGAATGAAGGGGAAGCTAATGCAAGAACCACCCACAACCAAACCTATATAGCATGCATCCATCAAGAAAGCAAGTTTCAATAGCATACAAGAAAGCAAGAAGAGTGAAGAGGAGAGCTCACAAGTTTCAATAGCATACAAGAAAGCAAGAAGAGTGAAGAGGAGAGCTCACAAGTAAACTATTGGAAGGGAATGATTGTGTATTACTTATTATTAAAAATGACTTATATATAAATAACTGGTTTTCACGCTGAGAGAGCAACGAAAGCAGGATGCGAGAGAGAGAGAGAGAGAGAGACTTAGACACAAAATGTGGTGGGTGCAAAATCACCCTTATCTTCTGATAAGTCTTATATATGTTTGAGTATACATGTGTATATAACCGGGGTTAGGCACAGGGGCCTTTAACCCCGCAACCTCCCACTTAAAGGCCAATGTGCCTTTACAGGAGAACAACCAATTAGCATACTATCCAATTCCCATCAATACACGGCAATACTCAAACCGCTGACTAGAAAGACTCTTCGTCAGCATATCTGCAGGGTTATCTCATCAGTGTGAACCTTGGCAAGCTCTATGCGCTTATCCTCAATTACCTGTCTGATGTAATGATACCTGATCTCAATGTGTTTGGTCTTTGCATGGAAGACCGGATTCCGAGCTAGCTGAATAGCACTCATGGAATCACTATGTAGTGTCGGTATACCTGTAGGTATCCTCAAATCTCCCACTAGTCGATCAAGCCATATAGCCTCCTTGTTTCTATGGCTGCAACATACTCGGCCTCTGTGGTAGACAATGCAACACACTTCTGTGCACGAGACATCCATGACACCGCACCACCTCCAAAGGTGAACACATAACCGAAAGTAGATCTCCTACTATCCACATGCCCTACATAATCTAAATCTGTGTATCCAAGTACACGCAGCTCTCCTCTGCCAAAGCATATACATAGATCCTTGTTGGTACCCTTCATGTACCTCATAATGCATTTGAGTGCTTCTTCCGAATGCCTCTTTCCTGGGTCAGCCATATACCTGCTAACAACTCCCACTACAAATGCAATGTCCGGTCTAGTAGCAATCATGGCATACATAAGACTCCCAACCGCTGATGCATACGGAATCTTGGCCATCATGGCCTTTTCCTCATCTGATTTGGGACTATCTACCTGACTTAGTTTCACATATGGAGGCAATGGAGTACTTACTGCCTAACCCCCCTCCATATTGAACCGTTGCAGCACTTTTGTCACATACTCCTACTGAGAAAACCAAAGGAGTTTGCTACTTCGATCACACGAGTGATGCGCATACCAAGAATATGACCTGCAGCTCCCAAATCCTTCATGTCAAAGGCCTTATGTAGTTCAATCTTTAATGCATCCAGCTCATAAACATTCTTGCTAGCAAGTAGCATATCATCCACATAAAGCGCTAGGATGATCACATTGTTATCCTTAGCCCTTTTAGTGTAGAGGCATGAGTCAAGCTCACTTCGTTTGTAGCCCTGGGACCGAATGAATGCATCAAATTTCTAATACCATTCTCTTGGTGCTTGCTTGAGACCATAAAGACTCTTTTTCAACTTGCATACCAAGTGTTCTCTATCCTTTTCTTCAAAGCCTTCTGGCTGCACCATATAGATATCCCCATGCAAGAAATCAGTCTTAACATCCATCTGCATAAGCTCCATATCCTCAGCTGGAACCAATCCAAGTACACATCTAAGGGTGGTCATCTTCACAACCAGAGAGAAGATCTCATCAAAATCCACACCCTTCTCTTGCTTGAATCCTTTTGGAACCAACCGGGCCTTATATTTAGGCACATCATCTCCTGTGACCTTCATTTTGTAGACCCACTTGCATGGCAAAGCTTTCTTGCCAGGTGGCAGAGAAACCAAGTCCCAAGTTTCATTCTTCATGAGTGAGTTCATTTCTGATTGCATGGCTAACTCCTACTTGCGCATATCCTCGTGCATCATAGCCTCCCTATAGCATGAAGGCTAGGGGCAGCCCATACTAGGTCTTTGAGTAGAACGTCCACCGCTCCCAGACCGCTTAGCTTAGCTTTGCTCGCTCTTCAGGAAGAAGGCTCAGAAGATGCGACTTAGAAAAACGTCATTGCTTGGCTCTAGCTGCGTAGAGGCTTCAGCTGGCACTCAGATCATCCGATTTTCTTGGAAGGAAGGTTTCACTCACAACAACAATTGAGACTAAATTTGGTTTTGCGATTGTGCCCTTCTCTTAGAGGACCTCCATTGCACAGATTTGCTTAGCTCTGCTCCTTTGGGACCAGCTGTTAAACCTTTCAGGGGAGGTGACAGCAGCCACACTTGACATTGAGCAGAGAAAACACATAAGATAATGACCAAGATCACCACCAATGTGATTTGCTGAACATAAGATAATGACCAAGATCACCACCAATGTGATTTGCTGAAGGTTGGGAAATGAGACCGGCTCTGATACCAGTTGAGAGAGCAACGAAAGAAGGATGCGAGAGAGAGAGAGAGAGAGAGAGAGAGAGAGAGAGAGAGACAGACAGAGAGAGAGAGAGAGAGAGAGAGAGAGAGAGAGAGAGAGAGAGAGAGAGAGAGAGAGAGAGAGACTCAGACACACAGAATGTGGTGGGTGCAAATTTCCTTATCTTTTGATAAGTCTTATAATATATGTTTGAGTATACATGTGTATATAACCGGGGTTAGGCACAAGGGCCTTTAACCCCCCACACACACTAGGTCGGCCAAACTTAAAAATGGTATGGCCTCTATTACTAGTCCTAAGTAACTATGTACACAGGGTCTGTTATGGTCTGTTTCTATTCTTCCAAGGACTCTACCATTCAAGAAAGCAATGAAACAAGAAACTTCCATCGTGGGATTCTTACCTTGCTTTTGGGCCAAGTATCTCTTTAACCTCCAAGCTCCACAAGTGGTTGCTAGCTCTAATTTCTTAAATCTCCCTCTCATTGTCACCAAGAAGTTTGCTACACTTCCCTGTAGGGACTCATCTCTCTTGTTCTCTATACTCTCTCACCCAAAGCATAAAGAGGCACATGTGCAAGAAGCTACAATCATCTCTCTCTCTCTCTCTCTCTCTCTCTCTCTCTCTCTCTCTCCACATACACAAGAGCAAAGAGCAAAAAGATAACTTGAACTCACTTAGCACAAAGAGCGATTGTTTTATTATATTATGAGAAATTGACTTGTATAAGATTGGCCCTCATTCACACTTGGATTCCCAAACTTAAACCCTAAACTTACTACACTTGGTCACTTGCTAGCTTTTCTCATAATATATGTATAGCATTTATAGCACCTTGTTGCGTGACGAGTGGTGATCAATGCAAGGATGCAACACAAAGATGCAAGCAGGAAAACAAGAGACTTGACATTCTTATTTAGGGCTCTTGTAAAAAGTTCCAAGTTGTAGGTGAGTGTGGGAGTGGGCTTGAGAATAATCCCACATGGGAAGTTTTGGGAGTTTTAGGAGTTTTAGTATAAAAAGTGGCTCATTTGAGAGCTTAGACATATTGGGCTAAACTTATGCTTGAGCTCTCTTGAGACTAGCTCTCCCTCTTGTTCATAGAGGTGCAAGCTCTTCTCTCTCCCCATCTACACTATTGTATGAGCAATGCTCTTTTAATTCAATGCAATGAGATGATGATTGTCTCTCTTCTCATTTTTATTCTCTAGTGTGCATGTTTCTTTGTTGATGCTTGTGGATTCTCTATTAGGCTTTGTGTAGTAGTGGATTAAAGCTTAAGCTTCTCCATAGCTTGTAGCTTAAGCTTCTCCATAGCTTGTAGTAGTGGATTAAAGCTTAAGCTTCTCCATAGCTTGTAGCTTATCCATGGGCAACGCATTGCTTGAGTAGTGAATAGCTTTCTTCTTGTATTAGATGCATGAATGAGTGGGATGATGAGTGAATGAGCAATAGCAAGATTGAGCTTGTGTATGTAAAGTCTATGTCAAGGTAGTGGTGTTCATAGCATTTTCTCCATTCATGGATAAGCTTTTGTGCACCGGTACGGGTTGAATCCCTAGCTCCGAAAGGGATGCAAATCCCATTGGATTGAGCTACACACGGATCATACTACTCATGCTACAAGTGAGAGTTTTCTGTCTCTCCATTGGCGCCGCTGCCGAGGAGAAGACTCAAAACTGGTTGAGAAGCTTGCATTACTACCACTATTTCTTTTTGTTTTTAGGTTTAGGGTTAGCACGAGTGTGGAATATCGGAGCTAGTGATTAGAAGAGAAAAAAGGTAGATTACAAAGACAAAGAAGGGGCCGGATAAGGTCGCAAATTTTATTTTTTATTTTTTGTTATATTTTTTTTTCACCCAAAAAAACTCATTGTATGCCATAGTTCAGATATACAAGCTCGAGCAAAGCATGCTAAGCCCTACAAACCATCCTTACTACACTTGCGTAATCTCATCCAGCCCATAATTGTTTGTAGAGACGTTGGCATAGTTCACCTTCTCAAACCGAACAACTACTGGATATCGGACACCAGGGGCCTGATCAACAGAACCACAGTGCCTACTCCATTAAACCAGTATGACTCTGGCCTTAAGATCTTCACCTTAGAGCCACGAGGAGGGCCGATGGGCTTGGGATTCTCAACGGCTGCGTCTGCAGCAGCAGGGGCTGCCACCTCGGCCGCATGGACGCAGAGGCGAAAGGGAGCTGCAGAAGGCGACGGAGAGTAGCCGGCGTTGGTGAAGTGGCCGAACGAGAGCGAAGGTGGAGGCAGCGAGGTTGCTGGAAGGCGAAGCAGTCGTGGCCGTTGAAGGCTGCAGCTGTGAAGGGGCCGACGAAGGCTGAAGAGAGAGCGGGGAGAAGAAGGTGAAGGGCCCGTTACTTGTACGCACGCGAAGGAGGTGGCATAGGCCCATGCGTCGCTGACTGGCCGGCGGCAGCAAGAAGGCAAGAAGGCGGGGTCAGGTGGTTAGGTAGCCGCCGAAGGCCTGCAGCAAGAAGGCAAGAAAGAGAAAGAAGGTTGAGGCGACGAAGTGGCCTGTGTCCTCGCCTGTGGTAGACTGACCGCGAGGAGGTGAGAAGGCCGGTAGAGAAAGAAGGCGAGGCGGAGGAGGGCGCCTGGCCGGTGGCGCAGTAGAGGTAAGCAAGCGGAAGCTGGCACAGCAGCTGAGAGCAAGGAGAGGAAAGGCGGAGGTGTGGAAGCCAAAGGCGGCTGGCTGTAGCAGAAGAAAACGCAGACGAGGGAGGAAGCGAAGGCGATTGCAGAAATCCCGGAAGCGATAAGGTGCCGAAGATAAGGTTAGTATTTTTTTTATTTTTTATTTTTTATTTTTTGTTAATTTCCATTATCTTTGTATTTTAAAAAAAAATAAAAAAGGGAAAAAATAATAAAACAATAAAAATAAATAAAAAGAAAAAAAAGAAAAGAAAAGAAAAGAAGAAAAGAAAAGAAAAAATTCTGTAAATTATGTGTTTTATTTTGAGTCCATATTTTTTGCATATTCTGTATTTTTTTAAAATTTTTGTAAATTTTTTTTTTGCATAATTAGTATTTTTTTAGCATAATTCGTATTTTTGTATAATTAGTATTAAAAAAATAAAATAAAATAGATATTTACACACATATTCACGTTAGTTGCATTTAGTGGTTAGGTAGGGTTTATAAAAAATAAAAAATAAAAAAATAAAAAAAATAAAAAAAATATATATATATGTATATATTTGTTTTAAAAAAATTAAAAAATAAAAAAAAATCAAAACTGGACACTGTAACGTGCTAAAAATAGCATATGAACCTACGCTCGGGAACAATACTAGGGGGACGTTACACTAGTGCACCATCTAGGGTAACCACTCAAGGGAGCGGCACTCAATCGGTTGTTGGCAACTTGGAGAGCATTCTCGAGACATCTTCGGAGTCTCAAACAGAGTCTCTCAAGAACCAAGAGTGATATTTCAATGGACATAAACGAGTCATTTGGCATGAATAGACCATCCACACCCATTGGTATGGCAGATTCTGCTAATCCATTTGAAATTCCATTTGGGGAGTTAATTGACAACATGAGACTCCATTTCTTGTATACAAACGCGCATAGCGGTGAGATCTACAAAGATCCAATGAGCCAGTTTGTTGTTAAAATTGCAAACATTCATTCTGTATTTGAACCAACACCATGGGTAAACTACCAAAATGATATGTACATGGGTAGAAATGGAGTATGCTCGAGGTCACCAAAAATCCTGAACAAGTGGATGCTTTGGGTGTACTTCAACCTAGCGCACAAGCAAAGCAGAAAAAGGAGCTTCCATTGGACCCAAATGTGCCAGGAACATCGTGTAGACCTGGTACGCCCATTTCTTTACTTGAAGAATTGTTTTCCGACAAGAATTGGGAGGATAGAGAAAGAACTGGAAAAGAAAAAGAGACCAAGAAAAACCCATGGGACATAGTAAAAGAAATTCCAGTAGTCAAAATCTATCAAGAAACGACCCAATTAAAGAGGTGTATAGGGATGTGGTAAAAACCTACTATGCAACCACTAAGCACCCGAGCTTAGAGCTTTCAGTCACGCACACAATAACTGTAGAGCATCTAGAAGGTTTCACTAAGCGTGTTCATGATAGATGGGGGAACGACTTTAGAACCCTTGAATGGCCAAAGGTTAGGGAAATGACATGGAAAGGAAGGCCCCTTTTTATTGAGGTGTCTACCTTAGACACGGCACGTCCAGATGAATTTGCCTTTTGAGGAGAAACACTAGCACCACCATGGGCTAGCACCCCAAGTGTGGCTCGACCAGCACCTTCCATGCAAACAACTGCTAAAGGACCAGTCTTTCCAACGATTGATCCTACGAGGAGACCCGAGGCTATTAGAGAATCTAGGGGAGAAGAAGGACCACGAGCAAGTGGATATGTACCTCCAAGAGAACCCCATAGACCAAGAGAACTAACATTTGAAGAGCCTAGATTTAGAGGCTGAGACTCATATAGGAGACACGACGATGAATATTCTAGAAAAGTGAGACCATCTGCGCTGCAAAAGCTTGTCAAGAAGTATGACGGATCCGGAGACCCATATGACCATATAGCAGCTTTTAAGCAAGCTATACATGCAGAGCAAGTCACAGATACGTATACGCAAATCGAAGGATTTGGCTTGACGCTAGAGAGTAAGTCTTTATCATGGTTTCAGACTTTAGAGCCTGAGGCAAAGCGATCTTTCGATGGGTTGGAAAAGAGCTTTATAGCTGCATTTTCAAAAATGGGAATTAAGCACAATGCGATAGCTCAAATTTATGCTTTTAAGCAAAAAGATCAAGAATCTGTACGAGATTGCGTAAATAGGCTAAAGCAGTACATCAATCGATGCCCTGACGATGAGAAGCCAAGCCAAGGAAGATTAATTTCTATCTTCCTGGAAGGCTTACGAAACAAAACGCTTCACGCTCACTTGTACGCAAAGAAGCATGTCATCTTCAATGAGTGTTGCATGGATGCCATGGATTACGATGACAACTTTGACATGACTGGCATGGGAAACCAAGATAGTCATCCGGATGATAAACATAGCTCTGGGAAGGGCTCTGACTCTAGTGTGCCATTAGTTAATCCAGATCAGATTGCCGAGATAGTATTAAAAAAGATGGGGCAATACTACAGACCTTCCTACCGACCCCAACCATCATACATGCATATTGTACCTACAGGCCCCTATGTCTGTGGAGGATGTGGAAGTAGCCATAAAACCGAGCAGTGCCCAACCTTCTCACCATTGGTTGGCAATCAACCAACAAAGAAGTGGTGCCAGCTTTGTAAATGGAACTACACACATGTGACTTCGGACTGCAATCACATTGCAAGGATACAAAGGGAACAAGCAAACAACTTTGCACCTAGACAGCAAGTTGTGAACCATGAGAGAACCTTAGTTGCTCAAGAGCAAGCACGGCCGGTGCTAGGAGCTCAACCTCCTCCACCTGGCACAGCTTCCTTTGGATATGTGGAATATGAGAATCCTGAATTAGGAATGGAGATGGTTAGCTCTCAACCATGCTACATCGAAGTGGAGCATCCTCTTGTCGAACCCTACTTTGAGAACCCAACCGGACCAAGCCTAGTTCATGACTTTAATGGAGACCCAAGCTCTTTTGATGCTTATTGGATCTCAGCCAACCAAGACTCAAGGTTATCCAGGACCATATCCTACAAAGAGACTATACCCCACGCAACAAACAGGACCATGCTATGAATGTGGTGGACCACATTGGGCGAGAGAATGTCCAAACAAGAAATGACTCCTCTTAGCTAACATAGGCACAACATCTACGTTTCCACCTATAGAGAGGTTTTGCCAAGGGTGTAGCATTGACCATCTACCAAAGGATTGCTTGTTGAAGCCTGCGGATCCGGCAGCACAAAAAGCTAAAGCGCCCCTCAACTATGTTGAAGTGATTCCATCACCCACGACATCTAAGGAGGAGAACGAACTAGTGTCGCTAAGAGTAGTGACTAGAGTCCAAGCGCAGAAGAATGTCAAAGAGGTTGTTGAGAAACCCTCTGAGATTAAGGTTCTATCCAAAGATGGAAAAGAGAGAAAGAAATCAACTCAACGTAAACCACGCAGCAAGGGGAGTAAGAAGTCGAAGGAGCAAAAGAGCTCTGATGGGGGAAATTCTATCCCAAAAGAGCTAGAAGGAATGTTGAAAACGAAACAAATCGGAGAGAACACTCAAAATGAGCAAAAGGAAAAAGCATCTGAGTCTGAGGAAAGCTCAGGAGGATCAGTCCTTGTGGACAAGGTGTATGAGCCTTTTGATGCAGCACTTCAAGCGTATAATAGTAGGATCACAGCACTGACCGAGCTGCCTAAGAAGCTGCAAGAATATCCCAACCCTCGTGAAGAGACAATCAACTTGGCTATCCATAAGCAGTTGATTAGGGATACTCAGACTCTAATAGACGGCCCACCACCTATGTACGCAAGAGGACCTGCTTCTCTGAAGCCTAACTTAGAGACAATACCAGAAGCCACGCCAAGCATGGAAAAGGGAAGTGAAGTTGTATCTCTACATTTCCCAGAAATGCCTGAAGGAGAGGATTTACCTCATACCAATGCAGACGAGTATAAACCATTGACTACCGCGGATTTTGGAGATGAAATTCCTGAAATAGAGGAAACAGTAGCAAGGGAGATGTGGGAAGCAGTGCAAAAACAAGTTGAGGATCTTGCATCTTCTGACAAGTCACCACCGTTATCTATAGTAGAATTTTCGAATCAAAGGGTTCAAGAATTTGATGCTTTATCTCTACCAGATGATGCTCAGACTATTGTCTCAGCTCGGAGCAACAAGCTCACTTGCAAGACACTGCCCTCATATTTAGGACTGTACGAGGCACATAGCCAAATCATGCGAGTACCATCAATGACACGACAACCTCATCAGGAACGAGACATAGGGAGTTTGCAAGCTTTAATGTCGGCACCAGTTACATGTACCATTCCACTCGCAGAGTTCTTAAAGCTTAGGCCAAGATTGTGGGGAGAAGTGGCTACACAATTAACTGAGCAAGGATTGTGGAACCAGAACATCCAGGTTAAGGAGTTGTTGAAGGCAAAGGCTTCTGAGCTAATGCTTAAGCAAACAATTCCGGTTCCTGTGAACAAAGTTGGCAAGCATTGTGAGGACGATGAAGGAAACACTACGCTTCCTGTGGAGATCAACAAGATTGAATCTATAGCTATTCTAGATAGCGGAGCAGGGGTGAGTATAGCAACAAAAACTGTATGGGAAATGTGGGGAAAACCTGCAATTAGAAGTACAAGGATGAGTTTGCAATTGGCAGACGGAAATCTAGAAAGTCCCATAGGATTGCTTGAGAACGTTATGGTCAAGTCATGTGGCATTGAGTACGGACATACCTTTGCTATTGTAGACTTTGGCAAGAACACAAATTACGAAGTGATCCTAGGAAGGCCATTCATGCGCCAATTCAAAATGATTCAAGACTGGGGTCACAATTACTTGTACCTCAGACATGAGAATGTAACCACGAGGGTGAATATGAAAAACCATGCTTATCGAGATGTGACGCACTCTCCTGTGGATGAGTTTGATTCCGCTTCTTCAGAAGCATCGGGAGAGCAACTATGTCTGAAGGAAGAGCTGATCTATGGATATGTGGAGCATCTTGTCGAGACTTGCAACCTGGAAATGTTACCATAGACAGAAGTGTGACGAATGAGGTGTATATCCCTATACCTTTTCCTGAGAACTTGATAGATCCCTTAGAATGGAACCATGTTTTAGCTACCATAGACACTTGTGCATTGCCAAGACAAACACAGTTCTGTGATCCAGATGGGTATGACATTATTCCCATAAGAATGCTAAGACCGATCTATGCAGAGGAACCTCAAGAAGCCCCTAGGTATGAAGCAAACAAATCATTATTGCTAGGAGATATGGTATCTATAGAGGAAGTATCCCCTACTGTGATAGAGACATCCTCAAAAGATCCAATGATTTGGGTGAATAATGACAATGACAATACTCAAGGATGGCATGTGCCAACATCTCTCTTATATGCATGCACAAGGCTACGGAAGGGGGGAAGCACTTAGAATTCAAATCTGGTTACCTAAAGCAGCTCGCAAGGCAAGACCCAATGCTTGCCAAGGAACATCCAAGGAATACAAAGCTCAAGAGGAGGTTCACCAAAGCCAACAGTTCCACCTCCAACAAGACCACTCAACAATGGTGGATCCCAAAGAAGGTTCTGCAACAAGCACAAGGCTACTACGAGGGTGCTACTACCTTGTGGCTACCAAAAAAGAATGCAGAGACTACTACAACAAAACATAATTATGTTCCTGAATCTACTCAAGAACAAAAGCAGTCAATACCACCTCACTTACAAAAATGAAATCAATACTGGAAACCATGCCTTACCAAGCCTGAAAGAGTCCAGGTGGAAACACAAGCTGACGCGTCAATCGGACATCATCAGAAGGTCTCGAACAGGAAGGGATACTCCAAACTGACATGGGAAGAAAAAGGCAAGTGGGTACCTTTACTCACTTCTATCTCAGAGGCAACACATCAGAAGGAGAACATTGCAACTGAATAAAGCTCAGAGTCTATTCCTCAAAACACAAGCAATGTCAAAGTTTGTCTTACAAAGATGACAACTTTCAATCAGGGTCCTACACAAGTAGACTCCCTGACTATCAAGGAAAGAGCGTTCTTCCTACAACTCCAACTATTTGGAATGTCGTCGGCATTCTACTCTTTCCCTAATCAAACTTCACCCCCAGTGCAAGTCTAGCACTTGTACTCTCTTAACAAGAACTAGAAGCCAGGGCACTTTTTCCCATTGGGTTTTTTCCCTCGGCCAAATCCGGTGTTTAGCACCAATGTTTTTTATTTTTTGTCTTTTTAATTTTCTTTCTGTTTAGTTTGTTTTGTCAGAATAAAACAGATACAAGCACCAAACTACATCTTCCGCTTCAGTACCGCAACTGACAGTCATACCAATCAAGTGCAAACAATTCTTCAACAACCAGCGCTTTAACAGAAACAGGTGAACTCATGCCAATCTCTAGTGTTTTCTGTATTTTTCTTGTTGCTTGATTGTTTATAAATTTCACTTTACTAAGCATGGCAATATGCATCTCCTTTGGTCTAAAGTAGGGATAGCATTTTAGTAGCTTTAGACTTGATAGTGTAAGTTTGACCGTAATTGTTTTTACCTGTTTAGCAATACAAAGTAATTAGTGTTTTGTGCTAAAGGTAGAGTTCCAGACCTAGGACAAAGAGACTAAATTAATCATAGGACCGTCAGTGGATATCTTGCCCTTACTAGGACATTGCTTAGGGACAATCTAATAAACCTTCCATAACAAAAATTGGCATGACAAAAATAAAAGAAAAGTGTATATGTTGTGGCCTATTGCCTTGTTATTCATGGTAGGCGAGGGAGGTCTATACCTTTCCCAGACCAATGCCTTGTGTAGCAAGGAATAGCCATACCGCGGGTGTGCAAATATACTCTTGAAGAAAGCCCTGTCTAAGAAGAAGAAGAAGAAGAAGAAGAAGAAGAAGAAGAAAAAAGGACAGAAAGGCACCAAGAGAAATGCTTGTCTAATCCAGGATGGTCGCCGTTGTGCTTAAAATATTAAACCTTAACACTAAGCAATATCAAGAGTCTGCCAATACATAATTATGTTAGATTTATTAGTGTTGAACCGACATCTTTGACTTAGCATAGGCTAGGTATACGACTTGATAGTCCCTCGATTAACTGTTGTCTTTTACCTTCTAGGAAAAGAACAATACATTTGGCATAAAGCATTCTTTACTTTAGTTAGCTGCAGGTAGTTATTAAGGCTTGAACAAACCTATTCAATCTCTACACTGCTTCAATGTTTCCTTCCTCTAGCTAATTGGACGTTTATTGCCATGTCTTATTCAGTAAAATTGCTTGTTTCGTTATTGTCTGTCAGTACTTTTGCTTTCAAAAAAAAAAAGGGAACACACAAACCACCTATCGTTTTGCTTGTAGGTACACACTGGAGATGCTACTCTTCCTTGGCATCTACGCGCTCGAGAACGTGCACAAAATAGGAAGGGGGGGAATGTTGCGTGACGAGTGGTGTGATCAATGCAAGGATGCAACACAAAGATGCAAGTAGGAAAACAAGAGACTTGACATTCTTATTTAGGGCTCTTGTAAAAAGTTCCAAGTTGTAGGTGAGTGTGGGAGTGGGCTTGAGAGTAATCCCACATGGGAAGTTTTGGGAGTTTTAGGAGTTTTAGTATAAAAAGTAGCTCATTTGAGAGCTTAGACATATTGGGCTAAACTTATGCTTGAGCTCTCTTGAGACTAGCTCTCCCTCTTGTTCATAGAGGTGCAAGCTCTTCTCTCTCCCCATCTACACTATTGTATGAGCAATGCTCTTTTAATTCAATGCAATGAGATGATGATTATCTCTCTTCTCATTTCTATTCTCTAGTGTGCATGTCTCTTTGTTGATGCTTGTGGATTCTCTATTAGGCTTTGTGTGGTAGTGGATTCAAGCTTAAGCTTCTCCATAGCTTGTAGCTTATCCATGGGCAACGCATTGCTTGAGTAGTGAATGAGAATGCATGTATAATTCAAGTTCCATTAAGCTTCAAGGTTTGTGTGCATGCTAGGGAAGTAAGTGCTTGAGAATGAAGTATGCTTTGAGCTTGTGTATGCATTAGCTTAGCTTTCTTCTTGTATTGGATGCATGAATGAGTGGGATGATGAGTGAATAAGCAATAGCAAGATTGAGCTTGTGTATGTAAAGTCTATGTCAAGGTAGTGGTGTTCATAGCATTTTCTCCATTCGTGGATAAGCTTTTGTACACCGGTACGGGTTGAATCCCTAGCTCCGAAAGGGATGCAAATCCCATTGGATTGAGCTACACACGGATCATACTTCTCATGCTACAAGTGAGAGAGTTTTTCGTCTCTCCACACCTTTTCATGAAGTTATCAAAATATGCAATTTAGTTCTAAAAATGTCATTCTCAAACAAATTTTCTAACGTGAAGAACGGAGACTAGTTTTTCCATGATATGAATATCTTGAGATATTCACGTCCCAAAAAAAAATCTTTGTTTGACTAGTTTGATGCATATTAATAATGTAGACTATGTATATGATGAGGTAGAGTTAGTAAGACATGCTTGTGGCATGAAAAACCAGAGTGGTTTTTCATGCGTGATTTTTAGAGAGATAAATACATAATAAAAAATTAGTTATATAGTACAAAATGATGTTAGTTGGATGTATGAGGGTTAGTGGAGATGAAAGATAGTATAAATGATGACTTTATGAGATTTTTCGTTGGCATAAAAAACCAGTTAGGTTTTTCATGGTTGCAAATATCTGAATATTTATAATTTGATCACCAAAAGATTAATAGAGTGCCTAGTAGCTCTTAGGAAGGGGGGAATGGTCTAGAGTTTATGTTTTTCCCTTGCTTTAAATTTTTTTCTTTAGCATGAAAAACTCGATTGGTTTTTCACAGCCACACATAGATGAATTTTTTTGGTTGTAGTTTATAGGAGGGGTGTCTAAAGAGCATGTAGATCAAAAGGTAACACCTTGATAATATGACAACATGACTGAGTTAGCTCATAAACTTTTTAGGGTTTCTACCCTTGGAGTGTATAGCCACATAAGACAGTGTAATGGCTGGGTTGAGAAAGAGATAAAGAATCATGAGCACATAAGAAACATTGCTATAATAGCAAACAAGTGCATTGAGAGAGAGAAGGGAAGTAATGATTTACATAGTGCATAGCAAGAGAATGACCTAACACAAGAAACATAAACTCAACTATAGAAAGTAAAACAAGAGTGCCTCCAACCTTGTGTTGTATACAAGTGACAATGGGGTCGAGACGTGGTGGTGTGGAAGAGCACAAGAGCTTAAAGCTGATGATAAAGCTTGAGATGAAGCAATAGAGAAGATGAAAGAGGAAAGGTGAGAAAGAAGGACAAAAGTTATTTATATGTGGACAATAAGTGAAGGGGATGGGGTTGCAAACTCATTAATTTAGGTGGGCAACATGTGTCATCGAGTCATTGGTCAGGTTTTTCAAGCGTAAACAAGTTTTTCATAGTCATAAAAAACTCTTATTTTTCATGTCAAAAAAAGATTGTTGTTTTATGATTTTGACTATATTTCAATTTTTCCTATCCTTAAGTTACTTAAAAATTATCCCCAGAAAGGCTGAATTTAAGAATGAAGAGAGGGGGCTAAATTTGTTCCATGGTTAGATGGTCTACACTTTGGCTATCCATTTAACCCAGGCAGAGTTATGAAATAAAAATAGATTTCTTTATGCATCTTTCTATGCATAAAAACAAAATTGATGAGAATAACTCTTGAAGTATAAATATCTAAATATTTATTGAACTACTTTAACAATGGGTTCACACATTACTAGCACACTTAGCCTTCCAAGAGACTATTCAATATAAGACTCTGATGTTCCCAAATAAAGTTTGCATGGATTGCAGATCAGCCTCTCAAAGGGAAAAGGGCCAAAGTTTGCGTGAAAGGCTTCAGTGAAAAGATTTGCCACATTGTCATGTGTACACATTGTCATGTGTACTTCAATAGATGATATTAATCTCTCCTGCATGGAGCCTCTTTCTGACATAGTGGTAATGCACTTCAATGTTCTTGGGCCTGGCATGAAAGACATGATTCTTTGCAACTGCCATTGTACTCTGATTGTCAATGAGAATAGGAGTAGGGGGGGTTTAAAGGGAAACAAAGATCCTCCATCAATCTTCTCAACCATACACATTCAAATGTTACAGTGGAATGCTGCTTTGTATTTAGCATCATATGATTATGTTGCCATAGCTTGTTTCTTCTTGCTTAACCAATATATGTGAAAATTTCTATAGTAAAGAAAAAGTTTTTAGATATGTATTATCATGTATTTTAATAGCATGCCCAATTAAAATCACTAAAGGTCTCCAGTTTTAGATCACCCCCCCCGCCTTTAACATAGAACAATCCGAATGAAAGCCTTTAGTTTTAAATCACCCCCCCCCTTGGACATAGATCTTAAGTGCCTTGCAAGTATCAAAAAATACATTCAATTGCCTGTCCCCCAATGCTTAGTGCTTGGGAAATGCATGAACTTTAAAAGTTGTGACACACCATACTGGATGTCTAGCCATGAGTTGCACAAATAAATTAGGCATCTAACAACTTAATTATAAGTGGTTATGTTGAATGGTACATTGGCATCCTGTAGACTAAGATTTATACCAAGTTCCATTAGTGTAGAGATTTGTTTGCAACTTTCCATATTGAACCTCTTGAGCAGTGCCTTGATGTACTTTGACTACTTAATGACTATACCATCATCTTGTTGCATAAACCGCATACCCAAGTAGTAGTGTAAAAGTTCAAGATCTAGCATCTCAAAATTTGAGGCAAGGTTAGTTTTGAAAGTTGGAAAAAAATCCTTATTGGTGCCATCACCACTAGCGTGCCATCTACATATCTACATAGAGAATGACAATAAGAAAATCCTTCTTGTTCTTTTTCACATATAAAGTGTAGGACTGTTTTGAAATCCTTGCCTAGTTAAATAGACACATGAACCTTCTAGTACCAAGCTTTGGGAGCTTGCTTTAAACTATATATAGCTTAACAAGCTTGCATATATTCTATTCTTGACTGGGTTGGCCAAATCTAGCTGGTTAACTCACATAAACTTCTTCCTACAAGTCTCCATTCAAGAACACTGCTTTAATGTCCAATTGGTGCACTTCCCATCCATGGCGGGCTGCCAAAGCAATAACAAATCGGATAGTGTCATATAATAAATGGGAGCAAAAGTTCCATCATAATCAATTTCTTTTTGTTGGGTATAACCTTTTGCAACAAGTCACCTTGAATCTATCAACAAATGGATCCGACTGCCTTTCTCTTGTTTTTAAAAACCCTTTATTGATTGTGCTGATCTTTCAACATTTTTGCATCATCCAGCTAATTTGAAGTTGGTGCATCAAATCCTTAAGCATTCCCCCTTGTAACAAACAAGGATCAAAAGTAGTAAAATTTGCTAAGAATCAACAAATATATTGGCATAGGTAATAACCCATCAAACATGTCTACAGAATCGGCATAGGCATACTTATTGAATTCCATCATTGGATAGACATAATCCTCTACAAAAACAACATCCCTACTGATAATAATCCTCTTTATGAGAGGATTATAGAGACGATAACCTTTGCTTTTCAGCACGATAACCAATAAAAATGCATTTCATTACCTTGTAATTATCAAGCTTAGTCCTGCTTTGTGCTAGTACATGATGTGTATATGCCAAACAACCAAAAACATGCATGTGTTAAACCTTGCGTCTTTTTATTGAACCAAGCCTCATTAAGGAGTGATATTCTTACAAGCTTTCGTGGGGCACCTGTTCAGCACATAGATAGCACAAAGAACTGCTTCCATCCCCAAAACTTGTGTGGAAGTTACCTACCTTTAACCATTCATCTAACCATCTCCATGAGAGCCGTATGTTGTCTCTTAGTAACACCATTTTCATGTGGTGTATAAGGAGTTGTGCATTGATGCTTAATGCCAAAGAACTGCTCTTATCTAAAACTTGTGTGAAAGTTGTTAACTTTTAACCATGCATCTAACCATCTCTATGAGAGTCACATTTTATTTCTCAGTAGCACCATTTTACTATGGTGTATAAGAAGTTTTACACTTATGCTTAATGCCTTTTGTGTTAAAAAATCTTTAAATGCATTACTTGTCTAAACGGAGTGTTTGAACTTTTAAGCAAGTTTCATTTTCAACCATAGCAACAAAGTCTTAAAAATGAGAAAATAACTCTTATTTTTCTTACATAGGGTAAGACCAGCTATCCTTCTATAGTTATCAATGAATGTAACAAAGTGTAAGTTTCCTCCCAAAGAAGTAGTCCTCATTGGACTCCACACATCACTATGTATGAGCTGTAATTTGTGATCATTGGACTGCACACATCACTGTGTATGAGCCGTAATTGATCAGCTTCATCTATTGCATTCTTTGGGAAAGTTTCGTAAGAAACTTTATCGAGAATGCATTCTTCACAAACATATCTTGGTGGTGGATCAAGTTGATGAAGATCCTCTAACATACCATGTTTCTACAAAAGCATCAAACCACCAATAAAAGTGTGGCCAGACCTAGCATGCCACAATTGGGCATCTTTCATTTTATTAGAATTGTTTGCCAAACAAGCAACATCACACTTATCATCATGTCCAATTTGTACAAACCATTGGTGGTTAAAGATCAGTAAGAAAAATTCGTTTTCCCTATTCTCTATCACTCCGTTCCAAATAATTGCAAATTTAACATTAAGACCCCTCCTTGGCTAGATTGGGCACATAAAGAAGATTCTTGTGAATTCTTAGAACAAAGGGTACATTTTAAAGACAAAGATCCTCACCAATTATAGTAATGAGAACTATCTCACCAATACCTTTGGCAGTGTAAGAGGCATTGTTGGCACATGTAACAGTGTGACCACCTTGCACAAACTTCTTTGATAAGTTATGTGCTTAGAAGCACCACTCTCAAGAAACCAACTATCAAAGATAATTGCATTGAGACATCCATCATGTTCAAGACTATAATAGTAAGTAACCATTAGTGATAAGTCTTGATGGACCATGATGCTCATAGAGTCCTCTTTCTTTAAACTTTGATTGTCAAAGGTAGAACTGATGGAACTTCTTTTTTCTTCTTTTCCTTGTTTTGAAGTTTGAAGCAATTTTTAATTGCATGGCTGAGCTTCTTGCAATACCGACAAGTCACCTTCTTTGGCATGTTAGAATCACTCTTAGCCTTAAAAGTTTTGTTTAAATTGGTCTTCCATTGAAATTTCTTACCCTTAGCCTTGGCTACTAGAGCTTGATCACTGCTAGAACTCTTAGAGACACTCTTTCTACAATAGTAAGCTAACAAGCTCATGATGATAAGTAAGAGGGGCTACATTTCCCCTCAAAGAAAGGTGGAGGGAAGTATTAAAACCTAGATAAGATTCAGCCTTCTACAATAGTAAGCTAACAAGCTCATGATAAGTAACAAGGGTTACATTTCCTCTTACAAAAAGCTAGAGGGAAGTATTAAAACCCGACAAGAGTGCCTATGGCATAAGTGCATGACATCATAGTGTAGTACTACTAAATATCTAACAATTTACTCTAACTTGGTGACTGTGACCCTACTCTTCTTGTTTCCCTTCCATAAGGTGATCTGGTTAGTGTCCCAATTATGCTTAATCTTGCCTTATCATAATCGTGGGCATCCCAGCAACATAGGGTAGGCTTCGATGATTTCCTTCATGTTCAGAACCACGAATACTATAGAGTAATCACATCTGGCAATCTGGATTTGCACCCCACATATTAGCCCCCCCAAGGGCTTAACATGCTTTTGATCCACCATTTTTACTGAGAAAGGAGCGAGTTCTAATTCCAGGATCCCCAACTTCTTTCGCATGGTGTCTAAAATGATGTGTACACCAAACCCAGCTCTAAGAGTATGTTGTGCTTTTACAGTTATCATTACTTCAAGTACTTCTGTGTCCCAATCCGGTTCATTTTCCATTACAGTTACCTTAGGATCAACATCCACCTTATCTATATGCACCACTTGATTAGCCAGTTTTCCTAGGAGCTCTCTCTTGCAAGGCTTAGCAAACTAGTCAAGTGTCATATTGATCTTCATGTGCTTCAAATCTTCCCATAAATCATACTGTGATTGTTTTTTGCCATTCATCTAGATTTTTGGTTGATTATTTTGGGTGGAAGATAGTCTGGGGTATTCCCCACATCTTCCTGTCAGTTTTCTTGCTTCTACTCTTCTTGAGCTCCTTCATAATTTCCTTGGTGTCTTTTAATAATGCATGCCCTTCCTGTAACTCTCCAAAGGTGAGTGCTGGTGGTTCTACTTGTGTTGCTTGTTGTTCCTGTTTTTCATACACTGGATCTGGAATAGGGAACTGTGCTACATGATTCAACACCTTGGTCAATAATTAAGGATTGCAAACCTTTGAGTAGTGCGCCTTTGGGTAGTTTTCCCTCTCCCTATAAATGTACCACATGCCCAATCATCTTCCTTTTCTTCATGCACCTTGGCGATTCTATTTGTTATAGTGGTCTACTAGTTTCACCTGCATTATGAGGGACATGGCTCTGCAAGCTTTCTCTCTCACCTCATCTCTGATATTTTCATATTCTGCCCGGTTGGAATTGTAAGAGCTTTTCTTCAACATTGCGTCCAAGGGCATCTTCTCAAAGTTGTGAGAGTGGATCTTTATAGGTGGTGGTAATTGTAAGGCTTCCTGGATCAATTCCTTTGAGAGTAGGACTTGTTCTGTGGTTCCATCTACTTCAATAACATTTCCTCTCTTTGTGGCCTTGTCATAGGACTTTAGGTACTCCACACACAATTCTGGATTGATGTTATGGGGAGACACTCTGCCATTTGTCCTAGGCGTACTTTCTCTAGTTTGTTCTTGACTTCAGATTCTTCCAAGATCTACAAGCACTCCGGGTTGTGGTACTGCAGAGCTATCTTCCCATGGGTAGTATGGACATCCTTACTCTATAGCTCTGTAAGATTCCTCCCCTCAACTTGGATAATAAATAAACCTTTACCTCAATACCGTGTATTCCCTGTTTTTGAATACAATAAAATATTATTTTTCCTTGTTTTTGCCTAGTGAGATAAAAATTTCTAGAGAGTGGTAATTCAATATTGAGATATTTTTGGATATATAAATTCTATAAATATCAAAAATATATTTTTCTCAAACAAAAAATCAAAATAAATTTTCCAAGGTGCATTAGGAATCAATTAA
Source organism: Cibotium barometz (assembly GCF_041138505.1). NCBI lineage: Eukaryota > Viridiplantae > Streptophyta > Polypodiopsida > Cyatheales > Cibotiaceae > Cibotium > Cibotium barometz. The sequence goes on from NC_141085.1 coordinate 10,147,444, forward strand.
AAATAATTTAAAAGGCCTTAGCCTAAGGGTCAAGATTTTTTGAAATTTTTGAATTATGGTCCAATTAAGGTTCCTATGGACCAATAAGATTAATCCAAGTGTTGGGATGAGATAAATCCAATGAATAAAAGAAAATACCCAAAAATGAGTAAATGCCCACATAAGATGAAGAGTTGACTGAGTACAAGATTTATTAGTTAAAAATTATGAAATATTACTAAAAAAAATGAGATATTTTGGAGTAATCATACAATTTTGATACCTTGGTAAGGAAAGGGGAAGCCTTCAAGGAGGCGCCTATTTCACACATGTGAATGAGTTTTAAACTCAAAAATATTAAGATGTTTTTATCTCTCCTCTCTCCTGGATCAAATCAAATCAAAAAGGGAGCCAAACTGGTCTAAATCTTGTCCAAATTCTGCCAAACTGAAGCTAGAAAATTCTAGAACTTAGTTGGACTCAGTTAGTGGCCTTCGTCACCTATAAATAGACCCTCATTCTTTTGTATTCTCATCTATGAACTAGACTATGCCAGTATTACCTTAAAATAAGTATATTTTCTATTATCTCCTAAAAATCCTCTACATTTTGGAGAGATTGGAGCTTCCCTCTCTCTTCAACCTTCCTTGGAGCTTTCCTCAACATACTAACCAATTGATTGGTTGGGGGCCTCTCCTAAGAATAGAGAATCAAGCAAAACAAGAGGTAAGGTGTGACTTTATGGTTTTTTCTTAATCTTCTAAATGTTTTTCACTTCTCAACCCCTCTCAAGCTTGACAAGTATTCAATGAATGGTTATTCAATGCAAATGAAGCTCTCTAATGAATTTTAATGATTAATCACATAAAGTTAATTAGAATATTTTTTAAGTATATCTCTCTCCCCCCCAAAGAATGGTCATTCCTATGACCAATTCCCTATTCAAATGATGCTTCTCATGGAGCAATTCTTAATTCTAAAAGAAAACTCTATGCTAGTCAAGCTAGAGGCCAAAGAGATGGGTTTTTATGCTTTAATGTTACATAAATTATGGTAAACTTAGGAATTAAGTCCATAAATTGGATATTGGTCCAAATGATAATTATTCTATCATATTGTATTACTAAGTCTTATGCTTTTCAAAATTATTGAAAATTATCAATAATAGCAGCAGCGGAGCTATGGTAATTTTTTTGAAAATTAACACATAAATCATTTTTATGCATAATGTGAAAAGTGGCTTCCTACCATATTCTAGGATTAGTCATCCTATGTTAAATGAGTAATTCTCATCATATCCATGGAAAATTAATTTTTAATGTTTATGCATAAATAGTTAATTATGATAAAAGAGAAATTTTTAGTAACTTAATTTTTATGATAAAAGAGAAATTTCCATGATAATGGAGATCCATGTATTCCAATGGAGAAAGAGAAAATTTGGAATACTAAAATAATGAATATTTTATTTAAAATTAAAGAAGAATTTTTAGATAAATTATTTTTATGCATAAAATATTTAAATGATGAAAGAGGAATTTCCATCATAATTGAAACTCAATTATTTAAATAAAAAAAGTGGAATTATTGTCATATTTGGATTAATGGACATTTTTATTCAATTTTAAGAGAAATTTTAGTTAAATTTACTTTTATGCATAGAAAAAATTTAAATGATAAAAGAGGAATTTCCATCATATTTGGAATTCAATAATTTAAATGGAAAAAGTAGAGTTCTTGTCATATTAGGATTAATGGATATTTTTATTTAATTTTAAAGAAAAATTTTAGTTAAAATTATTTTATGCATGAATAGATTTAAATGATGAAAGAGGAATTCCCATCATATTTGGAATTTAATCATTTAAATGAAAAAAGTGAAATTCTTAGTACAATGAGGATGATTTTCATTGAAGGATTGTTTTAAAAACAGTCGATTCTGTTAATGGTTAAAACCGTGAGGCAGTTAATCCGTGAGAGTATAGGTTTATGCATCGTGAGATAGTTGGGTACGAAACCCCTAAGATGGCTAAAACCGTGAGAAGGGTCAGTCATGAGGTAGTTAATCCGTGAGGTGGGTAAAACCGTAAAATGATTAAAACTGTGAGATGGGTTGAAACTGTGAAATGGTTAAAACTATGAAACAGTTAAAATCGTGAGAGTGCAGGTTTATGCACCGTGAGATGGCTAAAACCGTGAGAAGGGTCAACCGTGAGGCACTTAATCCATGAGATGGGTAAAACCATGAAATATTTGGTTGAAACCGTGAGATGGGTTGAAACCGTCAAATGGTTAAAACTATGAAACACTTAAAACCGTGAGGCAGTTAATCCGTGAGATGGGTTGAAACCATGAAATTGTTAAAACCGTGAGGCAGTTAATCCGTGAGAGTGTAGGTTTATGCACCGTGAGATAGCAGGGTACGAAACCCGTGAGATGGCTAAAACCGTGAGAAGAGTGAGCCATGAGGCAATTAATCCATGAGATGGGTAAAACTGTGAAATGGTTAAAACCATGAAATAGTTAAAACTATGAGAGTGCAGGTTTATGCACCGTGAAAGTGCAAGTTTATGACCAATTCCTTTGTGTAACTTTTTTTAAATCATTTTTTAGAGTTAAATGGTGAGTTATTATCTTATGTCTCGAGTGTAGAAAATAGGATCAACACATGCGTGCAGCAATCATAGTAATTAATCATGACATGCAATTTGAAGGAAAGAACGAAAAGAAGAACACAAAGGCAAGGCACAAGCTCCCACCTCAACTTGAAGATGCCGAATACGCGGGCAGATGAGCACTTGGGAATCGAGAGTGGGAAGAGGCAATGCTTGGTGATGCACACGATGGAGAATTGAAGACGTGAAATGCACAAATAAGGAAAGAATTTGATTTTATGGCATGGTCGTCGGACTGGGCGGTTGTCTTAATGAAGTATGCCACGTGGAATTCCATGATTGGTCGAGTGAAGGTAACCATTTCACGTTGGGAAGTAGTAAGGTGGTTCATGTCGTGAACCATTTAGAACTAGTTCACAGCGTGAACTGTTTTAGACTGTTTCACGACGTGAACTGTTTTGGATTGTTTCATGGCATGAATTGTTTTATGTTGAGTGCGTGCAAGGTTGATACCCTATGTTCCTTTCATGCTCAAACACTCAATCATGTAGCCAAAAGTTGGTTGAATTAAGGGAGTGATCATGTTTCATGGCATGAATATGTAACATACCCATCTTCACTAATAAAGAAATGTCCATGTAATAGATGAATTTATGAGTTTTTATGGCATAAAAATCAATGATTTTATTATATGAGTAATTTCTACCTAGAATCTTCAAATTCTAAGCCCAAATTTGGAATCTGTGCGTGATTTTACCCTAATATAGGATTTTACAACATCCAAAACGGACACCGGATCAAGCTTATATGCAAATTTTGGTTATTTTTAATTAAAAAGCCATGACCTTTAAACCTTAATAAATGCATGACCGGGCGTTCGATTGACGAACGGTTACCCCAACGACCAGGAGAACATTCTAGACAAAAAAAAATTTCGCCCCTTGGGGCGGTCTGGCACGTAAATCGAGGCCGACGCCCCAAATTTGGAGACCTCGCCCTAAAAATTTAGACCGTACACACTTACCAGGGTGCCCGTATGATGGCCGCATAAGAACCCAAGGATAGCCGCCCACTGTGTGGTCCACACGCACCGCTACGTGGACAACTACCCCTGACCAGATAAGGTACATGCGTACTACTCCTTTCCCTCTTAACCGACACCATACCTTTCCCCTTGAGACATGCAATACCTTTCCCCTTGAGACATGCAGGCCACTGATCTACAGCCTTTGCTGGTACACCATACTTTCGTCCTTGCTTTGCGCAGTGCCCATACCCGTACCCCATAGTTATATAAACTGTTTTGGATTATTTCATGGCATGAACTGTTTTATGTTGAGTACATGCAAGGTTGATACCCTATGTTCCTTTCATGCTCAAACACTCAATCATGTAGCCAAAAGTTGGTTGAATGAAGCAAATGATCATGTTTCATGGCATGAATATGTAACATACCCATCTTCACTAATAAAGAAATGTCCATATAATAGATGAATTTATGAGTTTTTATGGTATAAAAATCAATGATTTTATTAAATGAGTCATTTCTACTTAGAATCTTCAAATTCTAAGCCAGCTTTGCTGTGCCGCCGTTCGTACCGCCGTCTGTCCCTGTGTAGTGTACTTGCTATAGTACAGCCGCCCCTTACAGCCACCCCTCTCCACACCCTCTCATTTGTCACTTTTCAGATAAGGCAATTTTCCTCTATCCCCCTCTAGAAGATAGTGTCCTTAACTCTTCTCCCCTCCCCCCTCCCCCCCCATTTTTTAGCCATAGAGAGGGTTCATGCGCTGTGGTCTTTTGCTCATACGGTGAGCAAACGGTCTCAGAATTGAGATCTGACTAGAGCATTTTGACCACGACAGTGAGCCCTACAAGAGGACATCCAAGATGGCCCCATCCAGGAAATGTCAGAATATTGCCTCGTGAAGGAGCGCGCAACAATGAGATTAGAGAAGATGCTTCCAATGCGGCCCCAACCCTCCCGTTACAAGCTCCTCAAGGAAATGGTGGCCAGGTTAGCTTGGTTATCTTTTAAAGAAGAGTTTTTTTTTTGAATATTAGTGTTAATAAATATGTATCTTTTTCTTTTAAAATAATGACATAAAATTGTATGAAACTACGAATTGAGTGATGCTGTATTCAATGAATTGTATTGAAATTGTTATCTTTAAAGAGTGTAAGTTTTTCCTGGCTTCGACGCTAACTCCATTCCATGCTTGTGTAGCCGGGTGGCATTGTTAGCAAAGCCCGGGAATGGCCCAAGGTATCCCTCATACCATTGGGAGAATAAGGTTTGCCGATTGAGGCGAGAGATTATGATGCTGTCTAGTTGTGAGGGCCCAGGCTAGTGCGGTGAATAAGCCCACCCTAGTGTGCAGACATCCCTCTGAGGGGCGGGAGGATCGAGCGATGGAGCCTGAGAGGGCGACAGGCTGGCTTGAGTCCTCGCCAGTGGTGGTCGACGATGAGGTGTATGGTCCCGTAGCGTTTTGCCCAGCATGTAGAGGCTGGAAGACCGAATTCTAGATCATCGACGGTATAAAGGAAAAGAATAAAAGAGCCGGTTTGGCTTGTATGAAATGGATTCATGTATAAACTTTTTTTTATAAATCTTGTCTTTGGCATTATTATATTGTGGAAAAAGGCTGTTTTAATAAATCTGAAAGGGCCTTAATTAAGGAACATGTTTATTTATGTCAAACAGTGTGGTAGGATTAATTAGAAAATAAATTGACGTGTGAGTAGGGTAGAAAGTGGGAGGATGGAATGCCCTGACGGCACTATCCTACGGACGGGTGGACCCGATTAGTCGGGTAGCTTTCCAACAAATTAAGTGAAAGCCCTATGCTAGATAAATTGGTTCTTGGGCAACTCTATTCTAGAAGACTGGGCCAGCGGTGGCTGTGCCTTGCATGGATGAGGAAAAAAGCATTGCCTCTAGAAATCAAGACTAGTAGTTGCCCAATTTATGATCAATTACCCTATGGGTGATTTGATTTTTAGAAGATCACACTCCCCCTGCGGGATAGGACTAGGTCTTACCTATGAATCGTATCCTTGAATCTCTACATGGTCAAGGTGTCAATGAATAGGAAATTTTCTCCAAGTTAAGACTTAGTGGACTATCTTAAGTGTTTCCCCTATTTTGGAAGGGAGGAACCTTACAGAATATTAAACATTTTAACCTTGTATCCATTTTTGAGCAATGGATACCTTTGTACTTCCTTTTGTTTATTGCCACAAAAACCAAGGTGGTACTTTGGCACTTCTGCGGGTATTTGTTGTTGTAATCGTTTTAACTCTGTGTGAGAGTGCCTCTACTGAATCTTGTTGATTTGGATTTGTGTCCATCTCAATTTGTTGCACTTTTTCTCTTTTCTTCTCATTAACTTTATCCAACTCTTTTATTTTGGTGGGTGTAGTTGGTGGGAGTGCTATCTTTAGTTCACCGTGTTGAATCGATTTCTTTCTCCAAACCAATTTTTGTGCTTTTCTAGCATCTGTTTTAGCTGGGAATTGGCTTTGGTTGCTCTTACTATCCTTTCTTGTGTTTCTAAAGGTATTTGCAGTAATGAACTTTGGGTTGCTCTTACTATTCTTTCTTGTGTTTCTACAGGTATTTGCAGTAATGAATTTTGGGTGGGATTTTGGCACCCATATTGTTGTATTACCATGGTAATAGCCTTGTGCAGCTAGCAAATCCCTTTGAATCCATTACTTTTGAGTGCCTTGTGGATGGTGGCTTCGTTTGTGTAAGATTCCTCCCTCTAGCTTTTGAGGTGTGCAGGTGTAAGAACCTCCCCTTCTGATCTTATAATTATTCCCCTTTGAAATAAAAGAAAGATCCTGTTTTACCCTGTTTTGGCCTGGAGAGAGAAAATGTCTAGAGAGAGATAATTTAAAATTGAGATATTTCTGGATATAAAAATCCTCCTAGTGTCTAAAATGGTTTCCCTTGAAACAGAAATTCAAAAAGAACTTTCCAATGTGCAATTGGAATTAATTGAAAATAGGTATAAAGGACCTTAACCTAAGGGTCTAGATTTTCAGAATTTTTTAGATTATCATCCAATTAAGGTTCCTATGGACCAATAAGATTAATCCAAATGTAGGGAGGATATAAATTGAAGAATAAAAGAAAAACCGCCCAAAAATGAGTAAATGCTCACATAAGATGAAGAGTGGACTAAGGACCAAAAAAAAGAATTAAAAACTGAATTTTGACACCTCAGTGTGGGGATCTCCCCTCATGAAGTAGGCACCTTTTTCTCATCATTACCCCCAATTTTTAATCAATAAAATGAGATATTTTCATCTCTCCTCTCTCCTATTTCAAAACTAGATCCGAAAAGTAAGCTGAATTAACCCAAAAAATGGTCAAAATTTGACCAAACTGATCTGGAAAATTCTAGAATCAATTTGCTTGGTTAGAGGCTTACTTTTTCGTATAAATAGAAGCCTCCCCCTTTGTAAAAGCTTAATGGTGTTTTATGCACTATTACTCTACTCCTGTCTTGAGCCATCTATATTGAATTTTTTAATAATTAAATTATTTTTGGCCTAATCCTCTCCAAAGTGAATTGGTGGCCACTATTGCTTCAAACAATAGTAGAACCCTCGATCCCTCAAGCCAAAGGAGAGCTTACAAGCTCCATGTAAGTTAATTTTCTTACTTTGTTTACAAATTTTAGTGAAAAATCTATGGTTTTCTTGATTTTTATGAATTTTAGATGATTGAATTAAATTCAAATGCTATGCCTTTGATGAAAAGCCTACCCCTTTCTCTTCTTTACATTCCAACCCTTCTTAATCCTAGGAAGATTAACTAAGCGATTAATTAAATGTTTACTCTCTTGAATTTAGAAAATTATATAGATTAGAGTTCTATAATTCTAAATTGGGTTAATTAAGTTAATTGTAGAAAGAAAAAAATGAGAAATGGTAAGCCATACAAAGCAGGTTAATTGTAGAAAGAAAAAAAATGAGAAATGGTCAGCCATACAAAGGAGGTTATGGCAAAATTTTCCAGAATTTTGTGAAAAAGAAAGTTTGTTTTTATGTTATTCCAAAGGAGTAATTCCAACCATTTTTTGCATCTTAAAGAAATATTCTAATTACTCCATGTACATATTCACCTATGTATATGCATGGATATCATTGATATTAATTATTAAATTTGATTTATATGCATAGAAAGATGCACAATGGAATTTTTTTATTATAAAAGTGTTATTCTTATTAAATTTGATTTCTATGCATAGAAAGATGCATAAAGGAAATTTTTTATTACAAAAGTGTTATTTTTATTAAATTTGATTTCTATGCATAGAAAGATGCATCTGGAATTTTTTTATTATAAAAGTGTTATTCTTATTAAATTTGATTTCTATGCATAAAGGAAATTTTTTTATTACAAAAGTGTTATTCTTATTAAATTTGATTTTTATGCATAGAAAGATGCATAAAAGAATTTTTTTATTATTACAAAAGTGTTATTCTTATTAAATATAATTTTTATGCATAGAAAGATGCATAAAGGAAATTTTTATTAACAAAAGTGTTATTCTTATTAAATTTGTTTTTTATGCATAGAAAGATGCATAATGAAAATTTTTTTATTTTAAAAGTGTTATTCCTATTAAATTTTATTTTATGCATAAAAGGATTTTTTTATATAAAAGTGTTATTCCCATTGAAGTTGATTTTTATGCATAAATAGATGCATAAAGAATTTTTATATCAAAATTAGAATTCTCTTAAATTCTATGAGTATTTGATAAATGAATAATTAAATACTCTAAGAAAGAAATTTCTATCGTTTATATTCACAAGGATTGTAAAAAGAAAATTCAGGAAATCTATTGAGATCGAAATATTCAGACAAATGATTTATTTATTCCTCATTATGGAATTAACTATTTTAGAAATCAGTTAAGTGAATATTCAAAGAAAGAAATTCAGTAAAATAGTAACTGAATTACCAAACCTTTTCGAGAAAGATAGTTCAGGAAAAATCTTATCTCACTCGAACTTGAATCAGACTATGACCAAGACCAAACTCTTTCGTCAGTTTCGAGGAAAGAAGGTGTGACCAGTTTAGAAAAATACACTCAAAACTCCGCCAAATCTAAAACTAAGTTTGAGACCCTTCAAATTTATATGTGGATCAAGGTTATAGAATTCGAGGAATTCTGGTATGAAATTCAGAATTTCGATCAAGAAGTTAGGGATACTGATTCAAGAAATACTCTTGTATTCAAGAAAATCAAACTGAAAACTTGCATAGAAACCCTATTTTCTTAAAAGGACTGTCTTACGCCAGAATGGATGGATGGGATGTGATGTGAATAGATGTGATGAGATGTCATGTGAATCAGATGGATGTGAATGTGTATGTGAAGAATGGATGTGGATATGAATGTGAAAGAATGGATGTGGATATGTATGTGAAAGAACGGATGTGAATGTGTATGTGAAGAATGGATGTGGATATGTATGTAAAAGAATGGATGTGGATGTATATGAAAGAATGGATGTGAATGTGTATGTGAAGAATGGATGTGAATATGTATGTGAAAGAATGGATGTGGATGTATGTGAAAGAATGGATGTGGATGCGTATGTGAAAGAATGGATGTGGGTGTATGTAAAACAATGAATGTGGATGTGTATGTGAAAGAATGGATGTGGATGTGTGTATGAAAGAATGAGATGTGATGTAACATGAATATATGTGGATGTGAAGTGATAGATATGAATGTGTGGATAGATGTGATGTGATGTTATGTGGATAGAATGTATGTGATGGGATGGTGATGAGAGTGAATGTGATGTGATGGATGTGAATGGATGGAGGTGATGTGATGTGAAATGGATAGATGCGAGTGAATGAGATGTCATGTGAATCGAAATGTGAATGAATGATATGGGATGTGAATGGATGAGATGTGATGTGATGTGAATCGGGATGTGAATGAATGAGATGTGATGTGAAATGGATGTGATGTAAATTAGGATAGATGTGAATGGATGATATGTGATGTGAATGCATGAGATGTGATGTGAATTAATGAGATGTCATGTGAATCAGGATAGATGTGAATGAATGAGATATGATGTGAATGGATGAGATATGATGGGATGTGAATCGGGATAGATGTGAATGAATGAATGAGATGTGAGGTGAATGGATGTGATGTGATGTGATGTGGATCGGGGTAGATATAAATGGATGAGATGTGAATGAATGCGATGTGGATATGGGTAGATGCGAGTGGATGAGATCTGAGGATAAATGAGATGAGATGTGATGAGATGAAAATGATGTGATTGGATGAGAATGGGAATACATATGAAATGGATGTGGATTAAATAATGTGGATTGATGTGGAACAATGTGGAAAGAGGAGAGTTCGTTATAGAAATTGTATTTATGACCTGTTTTTAAATGACTGTTTTATGTCAAGAATGCTGGGGAGCATTTTGACCGTCTTGTGAATGAGGTTATGGAGACATATTTGATAAAGTTGCAACAGCTGACAGAGAGTCAACGGAGGACGTCTCGCGTAGCAAGGTCAGCCGAGGTCTTGACTAGCCTCGGTTTGATTTAAATGGTGAGCTTTCGATACGGTGGATGAGGGACTAAGGAAGTGGCCTATGAGTGAAGCGCTAGAGGGTGCTGACCATATGGTGCTCGGGCTCTGGGTCGTCAAAGATACCCACACGTACGTCGTGGAAGATATTGGAACAAGGAGTAAGAGTTGTTTTCTGAATTTGGGCATGGATCTGGTTGATTGACCTTGCTGGTCCTCCAACGGATGAGTCCATGGCTCTTTTATATGGATCTATTGGTGGTTGATCTTGCTGATCTTCAACGGAGATTCCATTTTGATTTTTATTAGTGAATATATTGCTGGGTACTATGAGCTAGGAACTATCGAAAAGGCCCCTGTGAGTGCATAGGTGGTGAGTGTTCTGATTGCCAATGATGCCATAGGTACACCGATAAAGAAAAAATTAGAAATTAGGATTCAACCGGATATTTTGGAGGATTATGATCAGTGATACTATAGTTTTATTAAATGATTGTTTTAAAGACAGTTGAATCTGTGAAAAAGGCAATTTCATATTGGGTGTGTATGGCTTCTAGGCTTGGTTCATACCAAGCCTAGATTACCAAAGCTAAATAGGCTCGGGTTTAGACTCCCATGGACACAAAATGATGATTTTTACTTATACAAGGTGAAAATGTGCTTCTCAAACTCAAATTAACCCATTTATATTTTTTTACAAATTGACCATTACAACTACTTTACCCACATGGGTTTGGAGTAATTTACATAAATATTAAAATTTTTGTTGTTAGATTATAAAACTTTCACATGACTTCTAAGACATTGCCATGTTTTTTTAAATGAGGTCTAAAAAATTATAACTATTAAATTTAGAAATTTACCTTAGCGTCATAATTTATCAAACTTTATCTATTTTCTAACCATTGGATCTCTAAAAATGAGCATTATAAGTTGTCAATATTGTGTGTACAAAAAGTAGTGATTTTTTAGCACTCATCTCGTAGGTCCTTAAAACAGTTTTAAAAATAGAAAAAAAATAAAATAAAAAACACCAATAAATAAACTTAAGCTCTATGTAATCATGTGAATTTATTGTGTTCAAAATTTCTAGTTCATTGAACCCAAGATGAAAAAGTTATAAGCATTTAAGGACATACAATCCTATAGTCCGAAGCTATGATATGAAGCACCTGTGTGCACAAGGAAACTTATACTTATAGATATCTAATTGTCTATCAAATTACATCATTAGGTGCTCGACTTCATGTGTGTGACGTTTCATTATAAGGTCTTGTAGCTAAGGGTGATTGGACATTAAAGGTGAAGAAAGGACTTTCAAGTGTGACTAGTTTTAAGTTTGCAGGCTAGGGGGCATGGGAACTCTTTTCCCTAGTACCCAGGACAAAACCTAACCAGATTCTTAAATGGATCCCATCATCACAGTGGTTGGGTGGTTGGCTAACCCACGGGACTGATGGATCCCTAAAATGAGACTCAATTATGTTATGGTATGATAGATGAAGTAAATCCAGGATAAAAAATATTCTATGGAAAAGAATCAACGGCTGTGCCTCTCAATGAGGAAAAAAATGTTGGTCTCTATGATCCAAGTGCAAGTCTTTTCCTTGATCTAACTATGGGACTTATGGAGATCAGTTCTATTAGTTAAGGCTCTTGACTACATTAGAGTAAATTTATATTGGAGGAATCGCCCGTGCTTTCCGGGCGAGGGAAGTTTTATCGAGTTCGGTTTTGGAAGAACCGATGGATTAGTCTCTTGTTCAGATATTCGTGAGCGAGGCCCGAAGTGAGGGACCCTGCCCTGCGCAAGAAGTGCTACTTCCGCTACTAGCACCCCTGAATTCGTTGCATGGAGGGGACATGGATCTTTCAGTTTGAAATATTGCTGGCTACTAACATTTGAAGGCCACCTTTGTCCCTTGTCTATAGCTTGAAATTTTTGCCCTGATTCCTCAATTACTTCTTTTGCATCATAGTATATCTCGGCTCGAAGTTGATTCTTAGGCACCCACTACTGAATTACTGGTGATTTTGGCTGTTTTTTGCATAGGGACTGTGGGGTTGGTGCTTTCTCTGATACGTGAGTTGCTTTTACCGCCATTGGTGTTTCCAAACCATCAATCCAGCTTGCTTTCCCTTGTTTATTGGGCCTCATAAGGGCACGATAATGACGTTGTTGCCCTTATCTAGTTGTGCCACCCTCTTTTTCCATTGGTGGATATTATAATTACTAGCACATATCCAAGATCTTCTAAGGATCATTTCTTCCTCCATAAATCCTGCAGGCATAACAAACACCTTTCCAACCAAGGGATTATTTCTCATAGAAATATTAACACTTAGAAATCCCAGAACTTTGGTAGTTGATAAGTGTACACTTTGTACTTGTGCATTGGTAGCCTCAAGGTGTGGTTTGTCTAGAGCTTCCCATGTCTCATAAGAGATCAGATTATGACTTGATCTCGTATCTATTAGTGCAATGCTCGTTGCATGACTTTTAGTCGTTAGACACTTTCACCCTGAGCCGTGCTGGCTCAATGTCTAGGTTTTCCTCATCAAGGAGGGTTTTTAGTGAAGCCATGTTCACATGCAATACTCTCTTCTGGAGTATCTATTTGGCCTTGGCCTCTCTTGCCTTGACTTCTTCTAGAGCTTGCTTAATTTCTTCCTTGGCTAGCTCTTTCCATTGTTTTAATTGATGCTCTTGCTTGAGCATCTCTTGGGTCAGTGGTCCATAATTAATTTTTTAAGCTTGCTTTTATTGATGTAACCCTCCATTTGTACGCCCTCAATTGTTTCAATTCTGACTGACCCTTGAGGTGTGATTTTGGACACTCGAAAAGGTCCTAATCCTTTGTAGTTGAGTTTCTTTTTTCTGGTGCTTCTGACACCATACATGAGGACGAGGTTCCCCGTTTTCAGCTTTTCTTGTTTGTTAGGTTATTGTCAAACCAATGCTTCCTTCGCAATTTTTCGACCATAAGATCATGTGATGCAATTAGTCGGGTTTCATCAAGTTTCTCTAAGTCGACCAACCTTTCGGGGCTAATGCATTCTCAGTTAATCGTTCTTGCACGACAATTCACAAGCTTGGTACTCCATAGGCATTACCGCCTCAACGCCATAAGCTAGACGGAAGGGAGTATATCTCGTCGTGCTACTTTATACGATGTTCGATATGCCCGTAGAGCTGTAGTTAGCTTATGTTCCCGATCCTGCGACTTGCTTCTAATATTTTTGTCAAGATAGTACACAAAATCTTATTTGTACTCTTTGCTTGACCATTTGCCTGTGGGATAATAAGGGGATGACTTTTGGTGGACTATAAGGAATCCAGCAAGTAAGTGATCAATCACCTCATTTTAATAAAGTGTGAACCGCAATCACTAGCTAATTTCAATGGGCAGCCGAATCTTGAAATTATTTGTTCATATAAGAACTTAGCCGTTGTTCATGCATCAGCTCCCTTAGAGGCTCTGGCCTCTGCCCATTTCGTGAAATAGTATGTGGCCACCACGATCACATATCTGGCTTGTGATGGATGCGCAGCTGGACTAATAGGTCCATCAAAATCAATTCTCCATTTCTCAAAAGGTTTTCTTACAATAACAGGGGCAAGTGGCATCATGTCTCTTTGTTGTGGAATAGCAAATCGTTTGACACTCTTCGCATCTTTTTACAAACTCCATGGCATCTTTTTACAAACTCCATGGCATCCCCGAATAACGTCGGCCACATAGTCCAGCTTGAAGTACCTTGCGAGCTATAATTTCCCTAGCGAAGTGTCCTCCAGCTATTCTTGAGTGTGCTTCATATCTAATATTGTGACAAATTCGTCTTCCCACACACATCTTAAGACATTGTCCTTACCTAGCTTGTATAATTCACTAGAAATCAATTGATAAGGTGTAACCAACTTAATAAGCCGACACATTTTATCTTTGTTCAAAGGTCATTCTTTGCAAAAAACCATAAGCTAGATTATCTGATATTTCTCTGCTCTATTCAGGCACCATGTCTAGTTTGAATAAACAAGCATTTGGGAGATCATCATCAACACCAATTGTCTGTTCCCCATTTGGAATTCTTTACATATGATCGGCCAACACATGCCGTGTTCCCTTTCTTATCGTGTGACCACATGAAGTCGAATTCCAATAGTAATAACAACAAGCATGTGATTCTTCCCATGGTTCAAGGCTTATTCACCAAGTATAATAAGGCCTGATGGTCCACAAAGAATACAAATTTGTTGGCCAATAGGTAATGTCGATACTTCTTGACAGCATAAACCATGGCTAAACCTTCTCGTTCTATGGTGGTATAATTCACATGTGCATCATTCAATTGGCGACTAGCGAAGTAGACTAGGTAGTCTAATTTGAACTCACCAGGCTATGCCAATACACATCCTATAGCGAAGTTTGATGCATCGATGTGTACATGGAATATAAGATCCCAGTTGGATGGTCTCATAATTGGTGCATTGGCCAGTGCTTGCTTCAATTTATCATATTCTTCTTGGCATTCTTTAGTCCATTCAAATACAATGAGTAGCCTATATAATGGTTTAGAAATTTTAGCATAAAATACTATGAAGTGGCGGTAATACCCAACGTGGCCCATAAATCTCTGTACACCTTTGTAATTAGTGGGTGGGGGCAGTTCCAAGATCAATTTGTGTTTGCCTTCATCAATAGAGATACCGTTCTTAGAGAAAATGTGTCCCAAGATCACATCGTGTTTCACCCAAAATTGGCATTTTAAAGGGTTTAAGAATATACGATACAATCGACATCGCTCAAACACCCTTCTCAAGCAAGCCCAATGGTTTGACCATCGAGAGTGTGCACATAGATCATCAATGAATACCTCCAACCACTTTTGCAAGTAGTCTTTGAAGGCTGTACACATTAATCGTTGGAACGTTGCTGGGGCATTGTTGGTGAGACCAAAAGGCATAACGTTGTAAGCAAACGTCTCCCACATTGTATTGAAGGCCATTTTATGCTAGTCTTTGGGTGCTATAGATATCTGATTGTAACCTAAAAATCCATCTAAGAAGTTGTGAGCTTCTTCACCAGCTACTCTCTCCAAAACGTGTTTTGTTTAAGGCACTGGGTAATGGGCCTTCCTAGAGTAACTGCATTGACTTTTTTGAGATCGACATAGACCCTAAGTTTCCCATTCTTCTTTGGCACTATCACGATTGGTGATAACCAATCGTGATGTCCTATCTTGTAGATTAAGTCCGGAGCAATGAGTTTATCAATTTCCTTCTTTACAATTTTTGCATATTTAGGATTCATATGGTACGGTTTTTGCCTAGTTGGTCTTGATTTGTCCATGATTAGGATCGTGTGTTGTACCACTTCAGGTGGTACACCCGTCATCTCTTTGTAGTTCGAAGTGAAACAATACTTAAACTTCTTAAGGAGAGTAACAATCTCCTTTTCTTTAGCTGGTGTCAAGTCCTTAGTGATATAAATAGGTTGGTTAAAGACAACTTTAGTAGGAATAACACTTTTATAAAAATCCTTTTATGCATCTATTTATGCATAAATTCAATTTTAAGGAAAATAACACTTTCAAATTAAAAATAAATCTTTTATGCATTTTACTATGCATAAATTCCATTTTAATGAGAATAACACTTTCAAAATAAAAATAAATCTTTTATGCATTTATCTATGCATAAATTCAATTTTAATGAAAATAATACTTTTGAAAAATTGAGGGGAATATTTAAGGAGAAGGGCAAAAGCCTGATGGTACTCTTCAATTGTCCGGCTTTCCTGCTTTAGTTCCAAGAACTCATTCATCTTAGTTTCAAGAAAGCCTAGGGGACAAAACCTCTTTCTGAGGTAAGCCTTGAGATCAGTCCAGGTTTGGGTATTTCGGTCGAGACAGTTTGTCTCGCAGTGATTCCTCCATGCAACCCTGGCCGCTTCCACAATCTTTAACCTGGCGAGAGCCATCTTGCTTCTCTCATTGTAGCCAGTTACATCAAAGTATTCCTCCATGGCCTCAATCCACTTTTCTACAACTTCACCTAACTGTTCCCCTTCACCCTTGAAGGGACCACGCTACGAACTATGAAGAGTTTTACGAACATCTAGGTCGAGCTCTTCTTCATCGAGTTGGAGGTTAACATTTCTACTATGACGACCTCGATCCATGTTCCTATCAATATGAAAATTCTTGTTAAGTTTCTTTATTTTTGATTCAACTGATTCTGGGGTTCTTTAAATAGGTCAGCTCCCCACATAATCATGGGGTAAAGATACTCATATAGAACGCATTATCAAATAACAATTCATTCAGAATATCTTATTCATATCTTTAACACAATAATGGTCCATATCAGACTGAATTTTTCCATCTGAATAGTCCTCCATGGGGATTTCAAATTTTCAGATTATAATTTATCAACCTTTAACTTGATCCACTGATCAAAAGTTAACAGTAGTAATCTGCCAGCATAATCCACTAATCTCATAGTGATTTACTAAAGTTATTAACGTCATTCTAGTTATGAACATCATCACAGGGACTCGTCCCATTCATCCTCATTGTGGTTTTGCTCGACTTATACTTTTGACTACCTATAAGATGGTTTGTTGTGGGATTGGTATGCGGATCAAGTTCTATCCCATGAACCACCTCTCATTTTGGGTGGAAAGCACTTTGGTATTTAAAACACATCTTCATACTCCCTGTGACAATTCCTTCATACCTTTGTGCATAACTTCACCCTTTTCCTCATTGCTTTCTTCCTTCAATCAGAATCCAAATCAACTCATCAGTCACAACCAGAATTTAAAAATCATATCAACCACATTCGAATTCATCATCTGGCTAGCATTAATGCTTATAATTTCAGGTCTTAGATTTGCCAGTAAAGAGCTGCAGTTATACCCTCAGTATATACGGGTAGTCACGGTCCTTGGAATTATAAGGTAAAGACCATCATGTCTAGGCCTCAAGCAAGTCAGGGATTCCATGCAATGGTGGTACTTCCATTTGAAGACCCAATTACTAATTTATGAATTTCAATTCAAATAACAATTTGTATGAATTTCATTACACAATTCTGATCTTATACTGCTACTTCATAAATTTTTGACATTTTTGGCTTTTTGGTTGATCCTTATTAGTCAATTTGCTTTGATACCAACTGTGAGATCCCCGTCCCCACCGCGCAACGGATTCGGGGTGCTAGGAGTGGAAGTAGCATATCTTGCGCGGGGCAGGGTCCCACACTCAGGGCCTCGCCCACGGATATCCGGACACGTGACTAATTCCTCGGTTCTTTCAAAACCGAACTCGGAAAAAACTTCCCTTGCCCGAAAAGCACAGGTGATTCCTCCAGGATAAAATTTTACTCCAACGTAGTCAAGGTCATTACTGACCAAAGTGATCCGACCGAACCTAAAGTCACTTGGTCAGATCAAGGAAGAAACTTGCACTTGGATCATAGAGATCAATGCTTTTTTCCTCATTGAGAGGCACAGCCGCCGTTGATTCTTTTCCATAGAACAATTTTTGACCGAGATTTACTTTATCTAACGTACCATAACAGAATTGAGTCTCAGATTTAGGAATCCATCAGTGCAGCCTAACCCCATCTAGTCCCATGGGTTAGCCAACCGCCCAACCACTGTAGTGATGGGATCCAATTTAGAATTTGGTTAGGTTTTGTCCCGGGTACCAGGGAAAAGAGTTCCCAGACCCCCTAGCCGGATATTCATGCAAATTTATCACTAGTCATGCCACTTACACACCCAATATGAAATTGCCTTTTTCACAGATTCAGCCATTTTTAAAATAATCATTTAATGAAACCATAGTATCACTGATCACCATCCTCCAAAATATCCGGTTGAATCTTAATTTCCAATCATTCCTTCATCGGAGTATCTATGGCATCATTGGCAGCCAGAACGCTCACCACTTGTCCACTCAGGGGCCTTTTCAATAGTTCCTAGCTCATAGTACCCAGCAATATAATCACTTATAAAAATCAAGATGGAATCTCCGTTGAAGATCAGTAAGATCAACCAACAGATCCATATAAAAGAGCCATGGACTCATCCGTTGTTGAGGACCAGCAAGGTCAATCAACCAGATCCATGCCCGGTTTCAGAAAACAACTCTTACTCCTTGTTCCAATATCTTCCACGACGCACGTGTGGGTATCTTTGGCGACCCAGAACCCGAGCACCGTATGGTCAGCACCCTCTAGGATCCTTCGCAGGTCACCTAGCGAATCACTCATAGGCTGCTTCCTTGGTCCCTCATCCACCATACCGGAAGCTCACCATTTAAATCGAACCGAGGCTGGTCAAGACCTCGGCCGCGACCATGCTACGCGAGATGTCCTCCGTTGAGTCTCCGTCTCAGCTGTTGCAACTTTATCAGATAGGTCTCCACGACCTTAATCACAAGACGGTCAAAATGCTTCCCCAACATTCTTGACATAAAACAATCATTTACAAACAGGTCACAAATACAGTTTCTATAAAGAACTCTTGTCTTTCCACATTTTTCCTCATCAATCCACATTACTTATTCCTTATTCCATTCATATGTGTACTCACTCTCATCCCCAATCACTTCATTTTCCATCTCATCACATCAGATTCATTCACATCACATATCATTTATTCACATCCCAATTCACATGTCATCACATCTCATCCGTTCACTCATATCGACGTCACATTATTTCACATACACTTTCGCATTCATTATTCCACATACACATCCACATTCGTACATCCACATCCATACATCCACTTTTACATCCGCATTCATACATACATATCCATATCCACATCCATACATCCACATCCACATTCATACATACATATCCATATCCATATCCATATCCACATCCATACATCCACATCCACACTCATACATCCACATCCACATCCACATCCATACATCCATTTCCACATCCACATCCACATCCACATCCATACATCCATTTTCACATCCACATTCATAGATCCACATCCTCATTCACATTCATACATCCACATCCACATTCACATTCATACATCCACATCAACATCTACATTCATACATCCACACATCCATTTTCACTTCCACATTCATACATCCACATCCACATCTACATTCATACATCCACACATCCATTTCCACATCCACATTCATACGTCCACATCCACATTCATACATTTACATCCACATCATCCATTCATCCATCTACATCAATCCACATCATTCACACATCAAACCACATCATCCATACATCAATCTACATTAATCTACATCATTCACACATCAAACCACATCATCCATTCATCCATCTATATCAATCCACATCATTCACACATCAAACCATATCATCCATATATCCCTCTACATCAATCTACATCATTCACACATCAAACCACATCATCCATTCACATCCGCCGATTCACATGCCGTCATTCATTCACATCCCTTATCATTCATTCATATCACGATTCACATGCCATCACATTCCTTCACATCCTATACCATTCATTCACATCCTATACCATTCATTCACATCCTAATTCACAGGACATCACATCCATTCATCCATTTTCATTTATCTGATTCATATCACTTCCATCCATCCATTTACATCTATCTGATTCATATCACTTCCATCCATCCATTTACATCTATCTGATTCATATCACATCTCATCACATCTATTTATAGAATGTAAGCTCTGTTTACTGCCTTAGAACTCTGGGAAGTTTGACTCATGTGGTTCTATTATAGGCTCATTTGGCGGTGCCTATGCATTTCCTTTGCTATGGTCCATACTCTTTCTTTTCCTTTCATATGGCAATGCATGTGCCTTCCCTTTGTTACAGCCCCTACTCTTTCTTTTCCTTTTGTTTGGCAATGCATATCCCTTCCCTTTGTTATGGTCTTCCCTACTCTTTCTTTTTCTTTCCTTTAGCAGTGCATGTGCCTTCCCTTTGTTACGGTCCCTACTCTTTCTTTCCCTTTTTTCTTTTAGGGGTTTTTGATGCAAAGGAAGTTGTGGACAAGGCTACTTGATCTTGCAATTGCTTGGTTTGGGCCCTTGTCACAATCTCAATGGTACTTCTTTTTCGTCATCCAAAGATGGCATCACATATGAGACATTAACTATCCCTAACCCCATGGTAGGAGATGATGTCCTCATTGAGGAATTTAGATTTGATGGCTTAGAGAACATTCATCAATCACTGATCAAAATTTCAATGCCACACTTTATACACTAATGGAGGTAGATTAGTTAGTTGTGTTGATGCCTTCTGGGTTAGTTTGCATTGGGTAATCGACCACTTTGTGAGGGCCTTGGCATCTAAAGTAAGCTCACCTTGGTGCATTGCTATCTCTCAATCTATAAGTTCTAGATGCTATTTGCATTAAGGTGGTCGACTGGTATGTGTCAGCATCAAATGTTTGGGTTGTGCCATGTGGTTCTCATCCCTTTTCAACCCCACCAAGTTTGGGTACTCAACATAGAATTCAAGTGTGTTAGGAGGTTCATTGATAATTGGCTCAGTCTCGACTAGCCTTGGTAGTTCTTGGTAGGGCTAGTTAAGGAGGTAACATTGGAAGTGGAATCTCCATGTCCCTATAAAGATTCCTAACAACAATTGGGTTCTTGCTTGGGTAAGCTATGGCTATGGTATTGGGAGGTGGTGCTAGAAAAGATAATGGTTGTGGGGGTGCTAGTCATCCTCATCATCCGCATCACCGCTAGGCATGGTAGCAACTGGTTGATTCATGATTTCCATATCTTTTGTAATACCCACACCACTAGTTTTCTCTTTCTCTAAGGATTGGGCATTCTTGGGCTGTGTAGTTGATTTTGTAAAATAGCACACCACATCAACTTTTATCTCGGAGCTAAATTGAGTCCTCCTTTGATCACAACACTTTAATGTCTTTAGAACTCTTGGGTGTCCCAATCTTCTTTGAATCTTGCCTCTTTTGATGCTTCCTCTTGGTCACTAATTCTGACTTAGACTTTCCATGGTTGGGATGCCAATAAATTTATCATCAAAGTCTGTGGTGGCATCCAAGAAATACTCGAATGTCTTTTAGCATATAATGCATCATTAGTTATCACTTGCTCCTTAATCCTTCCAAGAACAACAAAGTCATCCTGGTTTAGCATGCTTTTTTCTTAATGGGGCACCTATTGTTCAAATTCTTGAGATGATTATTGATGTATTCTCTCATCATTTTTTGTGTTCAAGCTACTTGAATTGGTAAAGCTAAGTTACTAAGCTATGCTTAGCACTAGTCTTAGAGAATTCTATTGTAAACACCATTTCTAAGTCTTTCAAGGTTTTCTCTTTATGAATCTTTAAGGAATTGAATCTAGATCAGGGTGCTATTCTTTAAGGTTAAGCCAAAAGCATCCATCTTAGTTCAAGGATCAGTCACCCTTTCTGTAGTACAAACTTGCTTAAAAGTGTTTAGATGGCTTTAGGGATCTCCCATTCCATCAAACTTCGAAATCAGCTTGGCTATAAAAGGGGGTTTATCTTGGAATATTTATACTACCTCCCTCAATCCCTTGGTAGTTCTGATTAATGTCAAAAAAACATCAATGTTTCTTCTTATTTTTGGGGTTGTGTAAGTTTTGAACTCAACCAGTTTTATAACTTAGCTCAGGGGCCATTGCAACCATGTGCTTAGGTTTCATTCTAGTAGGTACCTAAATTTTGAACTCGTCCTCTATTGGTTTTTAAACTCGGCCTCTATCAATTCTATAACTGGCTCAATAGGGGGCATAACAACCATGTGCATAAGTTCCATTATGGGAGGTACTTGAGTATATTTATAGTCTCATATATACATAGGCTAGCACACCAAAAGATGCTTCTTTTGGTTGTTCTCATGGGGTACAAAGCCTGAATGTGTCATTTAGTATCCATATACATGTGCTCCATGATCTGTGGGTACAAAGCCTGAATGTGTCATTCAGCATCCATATATAGGTGCTCCTAATCTGTGGGTACACTTGAGGCCCTATTTTTTTTGTGGCTCTCAACTCTGGCAGTTCCCCATCCTAACTAAATTGCACTATTGGTTCAACTAGGGTTACTAATCAGGTTCTTTCTGAAGGCTCTCGCCTAATGGTTCTCATCCTTATGGAAACAGAATGTTTCTCTCATATTGGGTCTAATGTGGAGGGAAGCTTGATTTTGGCTTTGGATCTATGGTTTGTTCCCTTGTGAAATAAAAATAAAATTCTCCCCTTGCTCGCTATGCTTCCTAGTCTTGAGGTGATTCCAGGAGAGGTCCTCACTTTGCTTGTCCTTGAAGTCCTATGTTATAGGTCCATGTGGATGGGAAAACTCCCCCCCTTCTTAGACCTTTCCATCCTTCTCACTTCCTCAACCACTTTTGGGATGTATGTGTTACCATACTCATCCGCATATGTTGTTTGAGGACTGGGGAGATGATAACACATATTAACTAGAGGTGTCCTTGCATCCCTCTGTATGTTGGTGATGTTAAAGGGGTTGCCTGGGCATCCTCGTACTGGCATCACCTTGATTGACTCTAACTCTCCTCAGAATGAATGGGTCTATGACTTGGATCAATTACTAGGAACTCTTAAAACTACTTTAGCTCTTTGTATACCTAGTGTAATAATGATCCCAAACTTGTCATCAAGGCTCTATTTTTGAGCCACGATATCAAACTACCATGAGGTTATAAAAAGCCTATCCACCTTCTCTTTTCCTTTTTGTGATACATCATGTGAATTTATTGAATTCTTAACACTTACAGTACCACCAAATGATGTGTCAGAATTTCTCACATTCTTCCTCAACCTTCTTGACCAAGGTCTAACACAATAGACCCACTACTAGATGACTATGTAGGTCCACTAAGCACATGTGATTGATGATCTCCATTCACTGTATCCATAGTATTGTTTACATCAACCTCTATGGAATCCTTCATTTCATCAAACACAACATATCTATTGCTCACTTGCATTTAATGTATAGTAGAGTTATAGCATCTATAACCTTTTTGCTCAAGTGAATATTTGATGAAGGTACATTTTTTAACCTTGGGATCCTATTTGCTTCTCATCTCATTCACTACATGTACATGTGCAATGCACCCAAACACTTTGAAATGTGCCAAATATGTTTTTCTATAGGTGTTATGCCATGAACTGGCTAAGTGGGGGTTCTGTTCATAATGTAAATTGTAGTGCCTATTGCTTTAGCTCAAAAATAATGAGGCATTTCTTTCTCATGCACCAATGCATGGGAAACTTCTACAATAATATATAACCCCATTTTGTTGTGGGATGTACCTATATGTAAATTACCTCTGGATCCCATGATAGCTTAGATAATCAATGAATTCATTAGAGAAATATTCTCTTCCACCATCTGATTTTAGACATTTTCTATGTATGCCTCTGTCTTTCTCAACCATAGCCTTGAAGCTTTTAAAGTGCATAAACACTTCACTTTTCTCTTTCATGAAATATAGCCACATATTCCGAGTGTGATCATCAATCAAAGATACATAATATTGGCGTCCTTTGATTGATGTCACCTTGTTGGTCCCCAAACATCAGAATGCATTGCATCCAATGGTCTTTGACTCACATTCCTTTCATGTGGAAATGCATGCTTGGGCTATTTTACTAATTGACATGCTTCAATAATTTGTACATTCCATCTAATTTTAACTTTAGAAAACTTGTAATAATACTTTGGGCTTGCATATTTTTCAACTATTGAATATTGACATGACCAATGTGGATACGCTTGAAATTAATGTCTATAATCACACCTGTATTATGTGCAAACATTACAGCTTGATATCAATATCTATAATCACACCTGTATTATGTGAAAACATTATAGCTTGATATCAGTGTCTATAATCATACCTATGGACCTGCCTAATATCAATGTGGGCATGCCTGATATCAATGTCTATAATCACACTTGAATTATGTGCAAACATTACAACCTTCATTTCAAGTATCAATGTCTACAACAATCACACGTGCCATGTGCAAACATTATAGCCTTCACTTCAGGTATATTTACATCCCAATATAAACATTATGCCAACTTTGTTTCCCCTTATATACCCATGTGGCATTCATTATTGAAATCTTTTACATAACATCATGAGGGTTAAACCTCACTTGCAGACCTTGCTCAACCATTTGTCCAACATAAACTAGGTCCTTTGTAATGTTTGGAACATGAAGTACATCAGTGAGATGCTTCATTTTTCCATCTTGCATAGAAAATGGCACCTTACCAACATATGCATAATACGATGTGCAATATTATCACCTCTACCCTATTTTTTTCATTTTCTACATATCCCTAAACCACTCTCCACATAGCTATTCAAGTAGTTAGAAGCACCCACATTAACATACCATACATCTCTAGGATTCCATGCATTGGTAATCATAGAACTAAGCATATACTATATCACAAAAAGTTGCTTACTTCTATCTTCAGCTTGCTTGCTTTGAAGATGAATAGTTCCCTTATGCTGCAACTTTCCACTTTTAATGGCTTTTTGCTTTTTTATAGCACTCCTTTTATATATGACATGGTTTGCCAATAAAATAGTACTCTATGCTATTTCCACTTTGGTTTCTTTGCCATCCACCTTGGCTTGCCTAGCTCCCCTTTGCTAGAGTGGCCCCTTTCACTTCTTTGTGCATTAGATTCCTGTTGTTGGATATCCATGATTTTTGTTTCTAAAATGGCCTATGCTTCGGCCTTTAGATGATTATCTGCCTCTACCTCTACATGTGTTCAAGAACGCTTGGTTTCTTTGCCATCCACCTTGGCTTGCCTAGCTCCCTTTTGCTAGAGTGCCCCCTTTCACTTCTTTGTGCATTAGATTCCTGTTGTTGGCTATCCATGATTTTTGTTTCTAAAATGGCCTATGCTTTGGCCTTTAGATGATTATCTGCCTCTACCTCTACATGTGTTCAAGAACGCTTGCTCTTACATATTTTTGGAAGATGATTTTGTCATGATATTCATCTCCTTAGTGAGGATAAGAAGGGATATAAAGTCCTTAAAGTTTGGGAAGTTTTTCTGAAATAGATAGACCATGTCTAAAACTGATCATAATTTTTGCCAACAAGCCCATTCACAACGTGGCTGACACCAAGTCATCATCATTATCTAAAAGGATATAAAGAAGGGATATAAAGTCCTTAAAGTTTGGGAAGTTTTTCTGAAATAGATAGACCATGTCTAAAACTGATCATAATTTTTGCCAACAAGCCCATTCACAACGTGGCTGACACCAAGTCATCATCATTATCAAAACCTTCATAGAGCCGAGGGCATCTGTAAGCCCTTTAACTTTTAATGAGTAATCACTGATACTCATCTTATTCCTCTGCACATTATGTAGCTTGAGCTTTAACTATATCTTTCTTGCCTTATACTTATGCTATATAATTAATCAAGGTATCCCATACATCCTTAAGTGTCCTTGCATCCTATATATGACCAATCATCGCATTTGACACCCTAACAAATAGCTAATACATCACTTTGTTAAATCTCTCATGCCATGACTTAAAAGCCCATGCCTATTTGAGGAGTGATTGTTCTTGTCTAGCTTCTTGCTCATAATCTGGGGATAGATTTTCAGATGTGGTTACCTATAACAACTGAACATCCTTGTAGAAACTTCTACACTTATAGTAAACTTATAATCTGCAACATAATCACCTCCTCCAATACTGTAAACATGTTATATTATAAATGTATATGGATCAGCCACACAAACATACATTTGCCAACCACTTGCCTGTAAACCTGTAATATTTAATTGTATATGGATCAGTCACACAAACATACATCTGCCACCAACAACCTGCAAATCTCAGATTCTCTGCACATAAATTGACATGTAACCAAATTTCTGTTGCAACTTTGCTCTAACCAAAAATTGGGCATACATAGTCAAAATTGACAATTTCATAGAGTGCCTATGCGATGAAAAACTTGCAAAGCCAAGAAAAGGCCCAAAATGGCCTCAAATCCAAATTCTAAAACTCCCACAAAATATATAGCCCCTCTACTTCACCACCGTGAAAGGTGTGCACCTTATTGTTATGCCCATCTCATATTCTTTCCTAGTAGTTATGTAGAGAGGTTTGCTTCTAAATCAAAGAGAAAGAGATGGAGCTACTCTTACCCATGTAGTGCTTGATTTTCTTGCCTCTTGAGCTCTTCATGTGAACTAGCACTATGATACCATAAGAAGAATGTGGGGAAGAGGGTGAGCTTGAGCTCCTTGCAAGTAAACATGTATACACAAGAGTAGACAAGCACACAAGGGACATGGATGGTTGAACCTTCTTCTATTCTCTTCTCTTCTCTACAACCATGCCATAAAGATAATAGTACATATTATAAGGAAATTACTCTTCTACTATAATATACAAAATGGTTAGTCCATAGTGTGAACCCGACTATCTGAGCTAGTGCTCTGAGCTAGTGCTATATCTATGACATGATGGTACACTAAAATGGTTGTCATATAGCCAATAAACCATTGGCATCATATCACCATATCACCCATAATCTCACCAACCATGCCAATGGTGTAAGTGCAGACCTATCATCCTAGCATGTCACGCCTATATCCACACTAATTGAGCTTGAGATCTCAACAATAGAGTAATATTACAGTGGCAAAAACCAGAGCATATTCTAAAGGACTACTAATAAAAGCATAATGACATCAAAAGTGGAAAGTTACAGCAAAAAAACTATAAATCTTCAAGCAAGCAAGCTAAAGATAAAACAACACATGTGAATAGACTGTAGAATCATAAAGAACATAAATTAAATTACAAAAACTATCCATCACTCCCAGGGGGGATTTGTTGCCATATATATATAGGCAATGATGTGTGTGAACACACTTAGGACCGTCGGGGCACTTTTTCCCTCTTTAGGAGGTTTTTTCCCTCGGCTTGTATATACGCCCATCCTTCTAGGGCTAACTTATCTTTTGTACATTGACACAATCTAATACATTGTGTGTTGTGTGCATTCTTGCTTGCCGCCCCTTTCTATCGCTACAGGCATCTTTACACATGTTGCTAATAAGCATCATGTGTGAGATGCTCAAAATGATGATAAGCCATTGCATAAGGGATGATTTTTCATCATTTAAGTGACGTTACTTCATGGCATAAACGATGCCCACCATCTCATAAATATGGTTCATTTAAAAGAAATAATCCATCGCTTGTGTGATGAAGAGTAATGCTTAAGCGATTCCCAACGTCTCTTTTATCCGATTAAAAACTAGCATAATTTAGTGTGACTGTTCTCTCTCTATTGCACAAATGGGAGAATGAGTTACAAATAAGAGAAATTGGTTTTTATAGTTCCACGCCTTTTCCCACTAGGCCGCCCGGGAGTAAGTGACCTAGGCTCAAGAGCTCCACCATAGCTCACACTTGTTGTCGTACCGAGACGGTTGCTCTAATCTAACAGGTGGTGCAATCTCTCTTGCGAAGATTGTGTGGGATCTACGTGGAAGATGATCGCATTGGTAGCCTAATAACTCAAGCAAGAGGGAGAGACGAAGTAAGAGGGAAGAAAGAGAGAACAAGTGATTAGCACTAATCACTCTTAAACCCTAACCCTAGTGAGCAGCTTCTTGTGATGCAATAAGAAAACTATATATCTTCAAGCAAGCAAGCTGAAGATAGAAGTGAGCAAACTGAAGAAAACTATGCATCTTCAAGCAAGAAAACTGAAGACAGAAGTGAGCAGCTTCTTGTGATGCAGCATACATTTAATTCCACGACTCTTGATGCATAGAATCATGGGGATGCATGTGACATATATAAAATTGAAAAAACTAGGGTATGTGAAAACGGGTGATGATATTGCACATGTTGGTAAGGTACCATTGTGTTTATATGTAGGATAGCAAAATGAAGTACCTACTAGCTCATGTACTTCATGTTCTAAAAATTATATAAAGAACCTAGTTTATGTTGGATAAATGGTTGAGCAAGGTCTACAAGTGAGGTTTAACCGTCACATGGATGGTATGTAAAAGATTTTAATAACCAGTACCACATGGTTACTAAGGGGAAAAAAGTTGGCAAAATGTTTATATTGGATGTAAACATGCTTGAGGTGAAGGCTATAATGTTTGCACATGGTATAGGTGTGATTATAGATATTGATATTGAGCATAAATGCATTCGTCATGTTAATATTCAAGTTTAAAAAAAACATGCAAGCCCAAAGTATTGGTATAGGTTTGTCAAAGTTCAAAGTGGGTAGAGTTCACAAAGTATATAAAAAAGCATGATAATTAGAAAAATAGTCTAAGCATACATTTCCACATGATAAGAATGTAAGTCAAATACCTTTGCATGTGGTGTATTTTGACATTTGGGGAGGACCAATAAATAAAACTTCAATCAAATGATGCCACTTTTATATATCTTCACTTTCATTAATGACCACACTAGAAAGGTCTGAGGATGCCACTTCTATGTATCTTCAATTTCAATGACAACCACACTAGAAAGGTGTGGGTATACTTCATGAAAGACAAAAGTGAAGTGTTTACACACTTTCAGAGCTTCAAAGCTATAGTTGAGAAAGATAAAGGCATATACATAAAATGCCTAAGATCAGATGATGCGGGAGAATATTTCTCTAATGAATTCAATAATTATCTAAGAGAGTATATGATAAAGAGGTAGTTTACATATACTTGACATTAAAATGGAATTGTAGAAAGGAAGAACATGCATACTACAAAAGTTGCTCATGCATTGATGAATAATAAAGCAATATCTCACTATTTTTGGGCTGAAGCAATAGTAACTACACTTTATAATATAAACAAAACCCTCATTGCAGCAGTTTATAAGGTCCCTCCCAAGACATGTATGTATGTGTCTCTTTTAATATAGATTTCAATAAGGAAAGAGAGTGTAATTAAAGAAGAGCGAGACAACAAGGCTAGAAACATTAGGAAAGTGTTAGAATAAAAATATTAGCTCCAAAAATCCTTTTTAAAAAAAATAAGAAGATAAGAATAGTTCTATAAGTATCTCCAAAAATAGAATTTCGAATTTAGGTGATAAGAGGTCATATTTAGAGTACTTTTACATATTTAGAGTCCATGCATACTAAAAATGTAAAAAAATAACGCGTTTCTAAAGATAGCGCATTTGTGACTATATACAAACATTTTTGCCTATTCTACCCGCGTACGCTTGTAGACTAGATGCCTTCCCATTCTTTTGACTGGTTATACAACCATATTCTGAGTTTTTATCAGAGAGTTATGGTCGAAATAATTTGCTATTTCTGTTAGGGTCTCTACACAGAGAAAACTGTGAGAAGGCAGCAAGTAGCCTCAAGGTAATCCTAGAGCTTGAGATGTATATATCCCTTTATTCTTATCTAATATCTTAGAAAAGAAGCTTAGATTGCTATGGTCTTTCGGAGGAAGAGACCAAACTCCATAGCTTTTCTTTTAGAGAAAGAATAGTATACCGTAGTCCTGTAAGAGAAGGCTATTTTGCCATAGACTTTAGAAAGAGAGAAGAGTCACAGTACGAGTAAGAGGAGATAAAGCTTAGGGATGATTGGACGATTTCAATCGTAAGACAAGATATTAGAAGACTCTATTCTCATATGTCAAGTTCAAAAGCTCTTGTTAACGAGCAAAGACAATGATAAACGATAAATTTCTATAAGGTATATACATATTTTGTTTTTCAATTATATATCATTCTTAGGGGTTGAGGTATGGCCCCAGCTTCTCTATTAATTGTTAACAGTGATCTATTTGATTGATTTACTATTTAAAGTTTGTTTTCTTTTAAACAACAGTATATGCCTTAATAAAGAATGTCTTATCGCAATCTCAAGTTGAAATGCTAAAATCTTTGTGAAAAGGATTCTTAAGAAGGTAACATAGATTCTAGTTCTATAGTTTAGTTGAGTAAATGGAAAGGTATAGGTATAACTTCTCCCTACCTTGACGCTGCCCCGTTCTTGTGCTTGTATAGCCGGACGACGGAGACATTAGTAAGGCCCAGAGTTGGCCCATGGTATCCCTCATACCATTGAGAGAATGAGGTTTGCCGATTAAGGCAAGTGATTGTGATGCTGCCTAGTTCTGAGGGCCCAGGCTAGTGTGGTGAATTAGCCCACCCTAGTGCGCAGACATCCCTCTGAGGGGCGGGAGGATCGAGCGATGGGGCGATAGGCCGGCTTGAGTCCTCGCCAGCGGCTGACGACGATGAGGTGTATGGTCCCGTAGGGTTTTGCCCAGCATGTAGAGGCTGGAAGGCCGAATTCTAGATCATCGGCGGTATAAAGGAAAAGAATAAGAGAGCCGGTTTGGCTTGTATGAAATTGATTCATGTATAAACTTTTTTATTTATAAATCTTATATTGGTATTATTGTATTGTGTAAAAAGACTGTTTTAACAAACCTTGTGAAAAGGACCTTAATTAAAGAACTTATTTATTTATGTCAAACAGTGTGGTAGGATTAATTAGAAAACAAATTGACGCGTGAGTAGGGTGGAAAGTGGGAGGATGGAATGCCCCGACGACACCATCCTACGGACGGGTGGACCCGATTAGTCAGGTAGCTTTCCAACAGATTAAGTGAAAGCCCTACGCTAGATAATTAGGTTCTTGGGCAACTCTATTCTAGAAGACTAGGTCAGCGGCTGTGCCCTGCATGGATGAGGAAAAAAGCGTTGCCTCTAGAAATCAAGTCTAGTAGTTGCCCAATTTATGATAAATTACCCTATGGGTGATTTGACTTTTAGAAGATCACGCTTCCCCTGTGGGATAGGACTAGGTCTTACCTATGAATCGTATCCTTGAATCTCTACATGGTCAAGGTATCGATAAATAGGAAATTTTCTCCAAGCTAAGACTTAGTGGACTATCTTAAGTGTTTCTCCTATTTTAGAAGGGGGAACCTTACACAGTTCATGGCAGACACTTGAACAAAGGTTAACTGGTAAAAAACTAGATTTTGGCACACTTGAATGTGTTTGGATGCATTGCATATGTACATGTACCAGATGAGGTGAGCAAAAACTTGGTTCCCAAGGTAAATAAATGTATTTTTATTGGATATTTCCTTGAGTAGAACAGTTATAGATGCTATAACTCCACTACGTGTGAGATTTGACTATAATTTTCATCCCCCATTAATATTAATATGAAAAATTGTGCAAAATTTAAAATTTTTATATCGCCCTTGCCTAAGGAGAAGTGCAATTAAATGCAAGTAGGTCTACAAAGCAAAGCATAATTCAAATGGGGGACTATGAATAGGTGTACAAGGCAAGATTGATATAGACATGGGATTTAGTGCCCCTGCCTAAGGAGAAGTGCAATTAAATGCAAGTAGGTCTACAAAGCAAAGCATAATTCAAATGGGGGTCTATGAATAGGTGTACAAGGCAAGATTGATATAGTCAAGGGATATGTACAAACCTATGGCATTAATTATTAGGAGACTTTTACCTAATTTCTAAGATGAGAACCATGAGAGAGCATTCATTGCTATGGCAACAACTAAGGGACAAAATAGATAAAATTACAATGGGCATAAAATGGTGTTAACATGCCCTCCAAAGCCTAAATGGTGAGCTTGTAATAGCTTTTGTTGGTGGTTAGTCAATTTGGTTATGCTGAATTAGCTACTACTACTACTAAACTGACAATGTCTAAAGAGATCAATAAATTCACTTTCTTCTACATAAAAATCTACATAAGTACTAATGTTTTCTAAGGCCATATAAAGGGTAAGTGGGAATTAAAGACAAGATTAAAAATCATAAAAAAGTTATGTGAATTGTAATGTTTATGTAGGCATTAGTTCGTTAATACATGTGTAGATGAGGGCTTCTTTCCATAGGTCTTTGGTTAAGTTAGAGGCTTCCTTTATTCTTGGCCCTTTGTTCTTGCCATCTAGAGTTAGTTGCTCAATACCTTTTCAGAGGACTTTTTAGCATCATCAAACAAATAGGCTTTTGTCTTCATCATCATTAGGGTAAGCAATGTGAGAGTTTGCTTGAAGCTATATGAAGATCATCGTAGAATGATTCCTCTTAGATTGTAGACTATAGGAAACTAAATGCCTCTATGTGGTTACTACTCTCTATCCTTCATCTTGAATCCATTGAAGAATTTCTTTGAGCAAGTATTTAGAAGCCGATTTCGGAGTGGTCATTGCTATCGTGAGATGATCATTTTCTCTTCATCATATCCAATATAGTTGCATCTTGAATGATTTGGCACCATAAGCTAAAATTGAGTGCTATTGGATGTAAAGGTACCTCAAATATGTTCCTGGGAATCCTTAACTTAATGGTGTTATAAACAAAGGACATGGTCCCATGTCGAGGCATATGTGAATGGCATGGTGTGCTCAATGACTCTTGTGAAGTGATATGTGATAGAACTGGCCTAGTATTGTTAATATTATGCTAACGAAAAGAGAAGGTTAGTGTTAAAATCAAATGGTTAAATGATTGAGAGGGAAACCTTAGATAGCATGGATAGGTTGGGTGATTGACGCCTAGTTAATGAGACTCTCCTTTAGTTCCTTGGTTCCTAAAATAACCTTTTATTACTGTGGAATTTCCTAGCCTTGGCTGGTACTTCATGATGCAACTTCTTGATCTTTTTATCTCTCTTCTCTCAAGCTTTTTGGTGCATGTTGTCTCTCTAGCTACAAAACTTTAAGTGAGATTCTTGTTCTCTTCTTTGTTTTTTCATTGCCCCTTTTGTTTTTAACTGGCCATCCTTTGTTTCCTTATACATGGCTAATGCACTCTCAAGCTCCTTCTCTAGCTACTTTTGTTTTTCCACCACTCTATCATATGTTATTAGATGGTTATGGGTCTTCTCTAGTTGCTTCATATCTTTTGGATCAAAATTAGATCTTTCTTTTATTTTATGTCTCCTTCTAAGCTTTCTCAACTTCTTGATCCTCATTTTATTTGTTTTTCCACCACTCTATCATATGTTATTAGATGGTTATGGGTCTTCTCTAGTTGCTTCATATCTTTTGGATCAAAATTAGATCTTCCTTTTCTTTTATGTCTCCTTCTATGCTTTCTCAACTTCTTGATCCTTATTTTATTTGTCTACTAGCTCTGCTCCCCTTTTCAT
Organism: Cibotium barometz; assembly: GCF_041138505.1. Classification (NCBI taxonomy): domain Eukaryota; kingdom Viridiplantae; phylum Streptophyta; class Polypodiopsida; order Cyatheales; family Cibotiaceae; genus Cibotium; species Cibotium barometz. The sequence continues at coordinate 10,180,874 of NC_141085.1, forward strand.
TTGTTTTGCTTACTATTCTAAGAGGCTTCCTTTTGATTATTTAAAATGAATAGCTTCTGGATATCCCTTTGTTGTGATCTTCTAGTGTCCAAGCATGTGTCTAGCATTTCTTTTGCAAAAGAATCCAATGGGAAATTCAAATCTAGCACTTACACCTCAAATGGCTCTTAAGAGAGACACACGTGTCATCTTTTGGGCATAGGCATATGCTTCTTTCATAAGCTTAGAGGTTGCTATCTTGGTGGTGCTAGATTTTCCTTGCTTTTATGTTGCAATTTCTTGTGCTTTGATCGAAGAGATATTTGGGAGCTACACTATGTTCTCCATATTAAAAATCCTAGACACTACTTGTGATTGAGAGGTTGTTTTTTTAAAACCACAATGGTGGCTTTAAATTAAATTATTGCTATTATATTTGATATTATTGTTCTGTGTGGACTTTTAAAACACTAGGCATCTCTATATCTCCTTGTAGTTGGTACCTACATTTGAGCTTATGATGACTCTCCACCACTATTACTTCCACTCTAGATTCTTAAGGGACTTGTGGGGAAAATGGGCCTAGCCACAAGCTACCTACTCAACCTCTCAATTATTGCTCTTCCTTGCTCTATGTCTGATTTGCCATTTGTATGTATTTTTCTAGATTTAGTACTCTCTCAAGTGGTGGTTTCTCGTCCTCCTTAAGGGAATGATATGTCACTTTTATTAGCACTTATAGGTTTTGGGTCTTATCTTTTGGTGTTTTTGTAAATTTTCTAGATCTCTTTGTGGAGGAAATAATCCACCCTTCCTTGATCCTATGAGCCAGTTCACATTGGCTCTCAATTGGCTTGACCACAGTAATTGGTTATAGTGCATAGGCTAGTATTTTGTAGTTTGGCATACTTAAAGCCTGGTGTCCCTAGGCTTGCATAAGGCTATCTTGTGCTTATTTATGAGTTTTTATTTTTTATTTTTCATTGATAACTGGCATATTTATAGTACTTCTCATTATGTCCACATTAAGATGTATATCCAAAGTGCTTCTCACCATGTCCACATCAAGATGTATATATGTTTCATTACCTTGATTATCTTTGACCTTGACCTTATGGATTTTGGGATTATATGTAGCCATGGTGCTACTCTTTACATGTCCACAATTCATAGCAAACTTTGCAATTGAGGAGGAGAATCAAGTTTCATTAGAGGCGAGATGTATGTAAGGGAAATCAATGCCTCTTGAGGGTGGTACCCTTGTAAAACCCATCATACATATTCACCCAAAGCAAGGAGCAAATAGACCATGAATCTAGGAACATAGTGTTGCAAGTACACCTATGACACTAGTGGGATACCAATCTATGAATACCCCATGACAAATACAGTAGTTGTGCCTCCTAATGAGAAATACCATTAGGGGCATAAGTCTACAAGGTTATAGAGTCATCTTCTCGTGCACTACTAACTCCCAGAGATGAGCTAAGATATGTACTTGCTCCTGAACCTATCATTGAATTATCAAAAGAGAGTGCTCATGCTCATATTCCTAAGGAAGTGAGCAGAGTTATAGACATCATTCCATTTTTGGTGGTTAGACAACCAAGAGGAACGAGAATGGAAAATGACCATAACCATCCGAGGATGAGAGCCTCATTGAAAGATATCAAGTAGAGGTAGCGTCTACCACAAAAACCAAGTTTTGTGAAGAGAACAGAAGCAAAATGATGCTATTGGAACCCTGATTCCAGAGACCCTCAAAATAGAACTTAACGCACCAGGGAAAGGAGGTAATATCTAATTACGAAAGTCAAGTTATGTGAAGAGAATGGAAACAACATGATGCTAATTAGAACCATTATTCCAAAGACCCTCGAAACCCACCTTATCCCACCAGAGAAAGGAGAGCTAGAAATGGAAGAAAAACCCTCTAACAAAGCCATAAAAAAACAAATCCAAGGCTTTAGTGTAGGCCTTGAGAACTTAAGCTTTGTTATAAACAATCTCAAGTATTTATAATGAATACAAAGGGATGTTAAAACTTAAGTTCCATGTCATTTCTTACCCCATGGAAGGTAGTTTTTACGTTATGACTGCAGGAACAATACTTAAAGGGATCATCCTTGAAAGGGTATGGATTGCTAAGAATGACTATAGCATAAATTAGACCATGAGGATGACCACAATCAAGCTAGCATGAAGAGATCATCCTTGGAAGGGTATGGAATGCTAATAATGACTATATCATAAATTAGACCATGAGGATGACCACAATCAAGCTAGCACAATAGACAATGAGCATTCTTCTCGTTAAAGGAGAGTCTAGGACACATCCCCATCAGGATCTAGAAGTTACTGACATCACTATAAGAAGGTCCCATCGATCTCGGTAAGTGCAATTATCCGTAAACTGAAAGACTCATCCAATCAAACCCCCACCACATCCCTTCAAACTAATAATCAAGGAGTCAAAAGCCCGATTAAAAAAAGGAAAAGCTTTGTAAAAAATTGAGGAGGCACCATAAGAGAAACCAAAGGCTAGCAACTAATACTTGCAATCGTGCCACCTCAATTCCTCGTAAAGCCCCAAAGAACTAGATGAAGCAAGTGTGGTACCAAAGACACTGAGAAAGCCTAGTTGTCTTGTGAGCCCACCAAATAGCCGAATCCCAAGAATAAAAAGCCTAAATAGGTGTGGATTTTGAAGGAGAGTATCCCCAAAATGCCAATGAAAGTTGACGAGATAAGCTGGTGTGGATCCCTAAGACGACAAGAAGACTAAAGACAAATAGTGATCTAGCAATAGAGGGATGGGTGACCACACAAAGGTCACTAATAGCCCAGGGATACTATTGAGGAAGAAGCCAGATCTGGGTGCCAAAGGTGCAAAGATGCAACTCTCCAAGAGTAGAGAAAGAAAGGTTGACAAAACCATCATCATGCTCAAGGACCATGCATTCGACAAGTCACACCATAGTAGATATGGATGCCCAAAAATTAAGATAAATAAAAAGCTAAGAGAGAGCACATATGAATTGTTGAAGAGTAGGAGCAACTTCAAAAACACATCAAAGGACAACCCAAAAAGCTAATATAAAGGGAAAGCTAAGATAGAGAACACATGGATTGTTGAAGAGCAAGAGTAACGTGAAAAGATGTTTTATGCATTCAAATCATACCTAGGGATGCCTACAATTAATGATGTATGCATTTTGACACTAATAAACTGTTTGGGACCCATGCACTGAGAAGGACCATTTAAAAAAAGGAAAAAGGGAAAAAATTAAATCATCGATTGGACGATCCGGCTCACCAATTAGCCGATCCTACTCTTAAATCACTCAATTCTACACTTTCGATTGCTAAGTACCAGGATGGATCAATTGCTTGTCCAACCATCGATCAATGTAGCTACTTCAATCTCTGACCTTCAATTGGTTGACCGGCTATCTCCAATCGCCAACGATCCAACTTCATGAATCATTGAGTTCTTGAATCACTTGCTTCTTGAATCAACCAACTTTACCTGTATAATCACCTGATTCTACTCCAAGGATCGCTAATCAAACCTTACATCGCACCACAAATTATGTATATAAGGTAACTTGCACTAATTTGACCCTATTACTCCACATAGAATTTTGGTACCAAGACAAACCTATGATTGACTCACCTTACAAATAACCTGCACTCTCTCTTCTTTGCCACCACACCTTCTAGCTACTGTTCTTCACTTCAAGGTAGGGACCACACCAGCCTGGTTGCTTTGAAATAGGCGGGTTGCTTTGCAATAGGCGGGTTGCTTGAATTAGTGTGCGCACAAATATCTTGAGCAAAAGTGCAGATAATAGTAGTTTTGTGTGTTCAAACCTTAAGGTCAGTTATTTTGGGACAATAGACCGCACCTTGTGATGTAGACTTAGCTATAAGGAAAGGGAATAGCAAAGGCAACTCGCAATATTCACCCAATAATGAATGAAGAATAGTGAAGTTCACACAAGAGTTGGTTAAGGTAGACATTCAACTTACCCATGGTCACACTAGGGAGAGGGATTGGGAATTCAAAAGAATAAATAAGCCAGTAGAGAAGGCATCCTGTTTCAGAATAGACAAGCATAAGTTGCACTAGGAGGATGTCATCTTACCACATCTTATCATGCTATGCAGGCTATATTACACATACTTGTCCTTTTATAAGCCACATCACAAAACTGGGTGGATGTAGGCCTACTCACTCGATTCAATAGAGCTCACATGTGCCCCAATTCCCTTTATGCAAAAGAAAATTGGGAAGAACTCATTTAAGCAGAGATTAAGAGGGTGTTAGCATTGAAGAATCCAAAAGAGCCTTACCTAGAAATATCACCCTTGCTCACATGGTTCACACGGGTGATTTACTTAATCGTATATTCTTTGGATAAGCTCCCAGCATTGTTAACAGTAGCATGCGCTAGTTCCCATAAAAATATGTCACCCAAGGATAAGAAAGACAAAAAGGACAAGGACAACAGACTAGGGGATAACAACAATGAATAATTAGAACTTAAGAAACAAAAATTCTCTATCAATGAACATGCTAACATTAAAGTTGAGTTTGGGTCAGAGACAGAGGCTAACATCGAAGCAGGAATGGATGCCTAGCAGAAGAAAGATAAGGGTAAAGACAAGGTAGAAAAAGGCATGGAGACCAGGGTCAAGGTGGAAGAACAACAAGCCACATTCATCACCGCAACTTGTCCCATAGCCTCCAACTCAACCATCACTCATGCAGAGTCAAGCCATCCCTTCTACAATCTTCATGCAAATGAAAACAGCTGGGTCTCCAAAATTTTAGAAAATTATAAGAAAATAGCATGGTTTCTATGGATACAAATGAAGATGTGGATTATATAGTTGTGCCAACCTTGAAAGTAGAGGAGGGGTGTGTAAAGGTAATCATATACAATACACTGCAGCTTTTGCAATCACACGTAACAAAGGTTCATATGTATGAGACAACTTTGAAAGATGCACAATGTGGAGAGTAGAAGCATGCACAAGAAGCTACAACCCTTCATGTAGGACGGATCATTCTAGAATATCAAGTGCAACAACTAAAAGCGGATGCAGAAGTAAAGGAAAAGGTGTCCACTGTGAGCTTACTCAAAAAATAGCCATGCTGGATGACCACATCTCTAGATCCAACAAAATAATTTAGCAAAAAAATCAAATTATTAACAAGTGCATTATAGATTTGGTAGAGGCAAGCTCTAGGGCAAATAAAATGTAGGCTAAAGCAGATAAGATGCAAAGAGTCCTAGAGCAAAACATTAAAGATATGCTGATGCAACTACAGGTCAAGGATGACCATGTAAAGGCATTAGAGGAGGATTTGTATATGCTCAGAAGCAGGCCGTAAAGCCTTCCATAACTTGCACTCCTGCTGTTGTGACAACCACCACGAGGAAAGGGATGCCACCTTGAAAGATGTAACATTAATACTCCCTGACCATTTTTCTGACAACGAGAGCCCTCGTAAAATAGAATGAAGCCAATCAGATATGCTTGGGCCTTGCTTTCATTTGCTAAGGGATGATGCTCGATAAGCCCCTCTCCCTATTATAGTTTGCCAGATTATGTAGTTAGGCTTTAGAGGCGTATGTAACCATGATGTTTTTTAAAGGGACCTTGGCCTTACAGCATTTTTGTATTAGGGACGCAGACCATATGAGCCTCCATGCTAGCTAGTTTTCCATAGTGCTTTTTGGTGAAGAATTTCTCCTTGAGAAACCTATGGTAGCCCACCCTCTCATATTCTATGTAATCCCTATTCCCTTGTCTCCTTTAGACTCCAAGTACTCCTTTAGCAGAGGCAGCTCCATTTTTTCAGTGTGGCATGTCAAAGATTTTTAAACCTTTCTCTGTCAATCCTCTTCTTTGACAACACCACCCGCAACTTCTCACTCATGCTGCTCGTTGTACAATAATGCTTTCGAGGATGAAAATTAGACTAGGAATGGGGGGTTATTACTCCTTTTCTGTACACTCTTTGTAATCCCTGCTCTAGCTTAAATGTTCACATTATATATGGCCAAAGGCCAAAGGCTTACCGTTGTAACAAAAGCCAGCCATATAAGGCTTGAATATGTAAAGAGAACATGTTTTGGGCACCCCATACGTGTGGGTGGCGGTTGGGTAAAGCCAACTTGTATATAAGTGACTTACGAGGAGGGTATGTAAGGCCACTTTTCATAATATAATCAACTATTGAGCTCAATCTTGGGAGCTACTTTCTTCTTGCATATCTTGTCCCTTTCCTAATTCTTGCATGCTTCCATGTTTATGTTTGCCACTAGCTATGAAGTCTTGTTTAGTTGCTTTCTTACATGTGTGTGAGTGCTGAAAATGTATGTGTGTGCACTTGAGATAGCTTGCTTGATTCTTGCTTATAATTAGATGTGGAGTGTGTGTGTGTGTGTGTGTGTGAGAGAGAGAGAGAGAGAGAGAGAGAGAGAGAGAGAGAGAGAGAGAGAGTGGCTTGCTAGCTTCTCCCTCATGAGTCATTAGATTATGGAGGTCCAAACATTGGTTTGATAGAGCTTGAGGTCTTAACCACCCTTAAGGTTTCCATTCTTATGATCAATGCACTTTCTTGCTCTAGACGGGTTGTACTCCTTGGTGTAGACAATGCTTGTGAAGCTACAAATTCCCTAAACATGTTGCAATCAAAGAAATCTATGTAAAGGGCATAATGTTCCTCAACACTAGATGATGGTTCATGGATCATCAACTTTGGAGTACTTAACATATGGCCAGTCAAAAGGGTTGGTATAGCTCTCTCAAGCCTATGGGGGAGTCCTAGTAATAGCCAAGAATAATGCCAAATGCCCAACCATGGGAATAGGTACCCATTTCTTTTGTTTCTAGTGATGGTGATACTAAGAAGTTATCCTCAATTTCCTTTATGTTCTAGACATCAAGATAAATCAAGAGAAATTTGATATAAGTTATGCTATAGTTGATCTTGACTTGAAGGTCCTCTTTAATATGGCTGGTAGTGTAGTCATCACAGATGCTAGTGGGGTAATATCAGCTATAGCATGAAAGATTTGTGTACCTGAGTCTTGTAGTCTTAAAAGAGACACAAAGGTTTGGGATTATAGCACATTTACTAGCATGTCCAATATGTGATGGGTAAGCAGCATCGGCATGCTCCTTTAGAGCTTCCTTTAGAGCTTGTCCATGTAGATCTTTGTGGTAAAATGCCAACCATTGCATTGTGTGGTTTTTCTTACTTTTTGTTACTAATAGATGACTTCAGTTGGTTGATGTGGGTGCCTTTTGTTTGAGATAAGGCTGAAGCTTTTAGAAAATTCAAAATATGGCATAATTCAGTGGAGAATGAGATAGGAAAGAGGCTTAAGAAGTTTCGAACAAATTGAGGAGATAAGGCTAAAGCTTTTGGAAAATTCAAGATATGGCATAGTTTGGTGGAGAATGAGATAGGAAAGAGACTCAAGAAGTTTCGAAAAAGTCAAGGAGAAATTTGGTAAACTCAACACCTACTGCAAGAAGCAAGGGATCAAAAGGAATTTGACAATTGCTCATACTGGTGTTGCAAACCACAAAAAATTGCACAATCGTGGAGATAGCGTAGAGTATGCTTAAAGGGAAAGGAACATCGGATTCTTTTTAGGTCAAGGCATTTTTAATACTATAATGCATATCCTTAACAGGAGTTACAAAGGTAGTGCACAAAGGCAATGAAGGGCATGACACCTTAAGAAGCTTATTCTAGTAAGAAATCTTCAGTAACATATTTCATGACATGTGGATGTGACTATTTTGTGCATGCTCTAGACTCATTCAGAAAAGTGGGATTCCAAGAGTAGGAAGTGTATCTTATGAAGTTAAAGGGTTTCTGAGACTATTCAACTTGGAGGCAAATAAGATAATTACCAACCGTGATGTGGTGTTCATAGAACAACCACATCTGTTATGGATTTGCTCTCTCTCTCTCTCTCTCTCTCTCTCTCTCTCTCTCTCTCTCTCGCATGGAATGGCACAATGGATGGTAATAAGTAAGTGGCACCAATCTTGCTGGATTAGTGGATTTGGGGGGAGAGGGGGGTTGGGAGGAGGGGTCAAGGAGTTGATGTAAGGGGCTAATACTTGCATTAAAAATTGATGCTAAAATTATCATATATTTGTAATCATATTATCTCCGATTTTTAATGCTGTGAGACATTTTTTTGGGTTTGGGTGAATAGGGAAAGTTTGTAGAAAATGGAAAATCAAGTAACTAGTTGACAATAGGACCTTGTTGGTTATGGTTCCTAAATCTTAATGGATTGAAGGTGGTAGATAGTGCTCGAAAAAAATATATTTTTCAACCAATCAAAATAAGGACAACCCTTAAATTTGAGTAGTTTTTGTTTCCAAAATCTCTATAATGTGTCGGTTTTATAACTAAAATATATGAAAAATCTTCCTTAAAATAAGGGTTATTTAAAATCTCAATCGGTTTTTCTTAATTCCGACCGGCACAAATACACTAGAATGCGGGTTTTTTCAAGCCCTAGTGGTAGAGTTTAACATAATTAAATAATGTATAGTTTTGGCTTTGACTCATCGACGTGCAGTTTTCTCAATGAATCAAAAACTCTAAAATTAATGCCATCATCAAAGCAAGCATTTTTTTTGGTTAGGAAGGTGGATTTGTGCGTGCCATGTGTGCCGACGTCGTGTAGTCCCTAGGGATTGAATCAGGGTCCTCATTGTGGAACCCAACCATTCTACTAGTTGAGGCTACATGCTCATCGGTTTCAAATCAAGCTTTTCTCAATGATCGATCGCATGAGTCATGGCGGAACCAACAAATAAGACAAATCAAAGCTTTGCACAATAGATTCCATGGAAATCTCTTCGTGAAGATGTCTCATTTGCAGGTTTTTTGGGGTGGTGGTGGGGTGTTGCTCTTCTTTGTATCCCCAACACCACGACAACAATATCTTGTTTACACAAAAACCTGCAGTGGTTTTCAATGCAAGTGACACCATTGCCTTGTTTATACAGAAACCTGCGATTTTCTTGCGAGGAGAGAAGGGACGTGGCCTTCGATGGACCCAATCATCAGATGAAGCTCTCTAGAATGCTAAAGACTCTAGCACCATGCCCTTGTCCTTTTCGGAGGCATTAGACTTTAGAGTGCATATGTACTATTAATTTACTCGAGGGTGTGATTCATGGTACCACTGTACCACATATGGGTGCCCATCATACAGAGACGCCCACGGTGCATTTGCAAGGGACGCTCACCTTTCACACCTTCGCCCTACATCCTGAACGAAAGCAATCCTTCTCTCTGTCTGCAGCAATGGCTGCCTCGCCAGACATGTCTGCTGCGCTGCGGGCTATTCCCGACAAAAAGGAACTTCTGCGCAAAGCTTTTGGCGACTTGAAGGTTCAGATGGCCACCATAGCCCGCTGCTCAGAGGGATGGAAGGAGCTCGAGGAGCATCTAGCAGAGAAACATGCTGCGTTAGATAAGAGGTACGAGGAGATTTTGGAGAAGGAGAAGAAGCTCGAGGTTAGGATGCAGGAGATGCAAGCCTCCCTGGAAAAACGCGAAGGCGCGATCAAGAGCAGAGAGCAGGCTTCTCTGGCCCGCGTCCAAGACCAGAAAGACGCTGCCGTCGCTGCCATTCGCGAGCAGAAACGGAAGTGGATCGAAGAGCGGCAATTGCTGCAGGGCAAGAGTTTTGCAAAGTCTGGCCTTGAAACCACAGGTTCCAAATCGAATCCGAACCCTGAGGAAGAAGCAGGCCCTAAAAAAAACGCTAAGGAAGACACAGGCTTCAAGGGAAACCCTAAAGAAGGTGCAGGCCCTATAGGAAACCCTAAAGAAGATGCCACCTCCAAGGAAAACCCTAAAGAAAGTACCGACTCCAAGGCAAAGAAGGCTAAAGAAGACACAGGCTCCATGGCAAAGCGTAATGAAGAAACCAAGTCCACGTCAAAGCGTAAAGAAGAAACACCAAAGCCTAACGCAGAAATAGGCTCTCCTATTGAAGAACAAAAATACCCCAAGCTAGAGTCTAAGGAAGAGACATACATTAAGCTAGAAACTGGTGTTGCAGAGCAGTATGAACAAGCAGACGATAAGCAAGAGCAAGATATTGATACTGTAGAGGACTTTGAAGATCAAGGTCAAGCTATGGATGTAGAAGATGAAGAACGGTCTAAGTCTGGTGATGAGGATGACAGTGATGATGCCAAGGATGAAGATGGCAACAAGAAAGAAGATAAAGGAAGCCGGAAGGAGGAGAGTTCTCAGCCTGCTGTAAAAGCTCGGCCACAGCTGAAAACCCTGTGTGAAAACATGGATGGACCAGGCTTGCGAACATTTGTTGCAGTGCAGAAGAAGGATATCAACGCCCTTCGCAAAGAGCTGCCTTTTGCATTGAAAAGTGCCTCTGATCCCTCGAAATTAGTTCTCACAGCATTGGAAGGCTATTATAATGCAGGGCAGAGCTTGGAAGGCAGTCAGGGTAAGAAGTTCGCCAATCGCAGATCATGCATTACTTTGCTAGAGTCCCTGGCAGCTGTGTTAGCTGATAAAGGAAAAGATGATTCTCTCCCCCCTTCCAACATCAGGGAGGAAGCCAAGAAGGTTGCAGATCTATGGAAGTCAATGCTTAACCCAAAAGGGACTGATCAGCTAGCGTTGCTGGATGCACAGAGTTTTCTTCAACTTCTTGCAACATTTGGGCTTGTACACGAGTATGAGGAGGATGAACTTTGTGATCTTGTAGTCCCTCTCTGCACCCGCAAACACACCCCTACTCTCTGGCGTAACCTTGGATTGGTTGCCAAGGCTCCAGGTCTGTGTCTCGTGCATCTCCTTTTGGTTAATGCATTGCCATATCCCTTAAGAGAGAGTGTAACACGCGGAAGCTCTGGGAGTCTTCTTTCAGCCCTAAACACTCCTGGAAACCATCTGATGCAAAACGCAGATATAGAGAGAGAGTAGAGAGAGAGAGATGTGCTGGAAATTCAGTATATTTCATATAGTACAAAAAGGTACTCTTACACAGCCCTAGGCTGCCTTCTTCTAAAAGGTGAACATCACCCAAAACTGTCCCCCTATGGGACTCCTAGAGACCCAATCCCTAGAGGATTGAATGAATTGAATGATGAGCCTCCTAGCCTATTTATAGGCCTTCCACAAGACATGTGAAACTGGCCGACTGCTGGTCGGCCAGTCAACACTCCATTAAATGCTCAAACCGACTTGGCTTCTTCTTGTATCTTCATGCGCCTGTAGCCGCCTAATGGTACAGCCGCCTCCTGAAGTGCAGCCGCCTCAGATCAGGTACAGCCGACAACAAATCTGCAGCTGACTGTCCTGGTCCTGCCTTGAATCCAACGCAACTGTCAGTGCCACCTATCTCCGAGTCCATCACTGATTCTGCTCCTGAGGCTCCTAAATTCTGGTTCTACTGATCTTTTACTGGCTGCCCCCTTCTGGATTAGCCCTGAGAAGGTACATGGCATTGATCATGCACACATGAGAGAGAGAGAGAGAGAGAGAGAGAGAGAGAGAGAGAGAGAGAGATACTTAGAGGTATGTTGAGAAGGGACTAAGTGGCAATAAAGTCATGATACGCAAAAGTCAGATAGGGTTTTAGAGATGTCTCAAGACCTTGTCCAGTGATGGGCACATGAGGGGGATCTAAACTCATGGATTGCCATAAGATTGGAAATGGTCCTCTGTCCGTGAGTTGCCACTCCTTGGGAAGCCACTGGGGTGTCAGTTTGAAGAGCACCATGCTCTCTCCGCTTGTGTTCCTTGAGTTTTGAGGTCTTTGGGGTTTCGATGTTGAAGATTGTGCTAGCAACCTCGTGGGAGAGTGTATTCCTTTGAGATTTTCTTTGCCTGCAGTTTAATTCCTGTTTTATTTGTGTAATTTGCAGATGTGGTGGATAGGCTGATCAAAGATGGTAAACAACTAGATGCTGTTACTTACATTCATGAGTATCAACTCTCTGAACGGTTTCCACCAGTCCCTTTACTAAAGGCCTACCTCAAAGACATAAGAAAGGCTCAACCCAATAAAGGCAGTTCAGAAGACAAGGTATACCTTCGCCTTGTGGCTGTATGTTCATCTACTGCTTGGGTGTTAGAGTTTACATCTTCTTAGCTCTATATTCATCTACTGCTTAGGTTTTAGAGTTTTCCTCCGTCAACTGAGCTGCTTATTTTCCTACAGAATCAACTCCTTTTGAAGGAACTTACTGCTGTAAAGGCAGTTCTCAAATGTGTTGAGAAGTATAACCTTGAAGCTGAGTATCCAACAGAGGGTCTCCACAAGAGGATTCAACAGTTGGAGAGAAGAAATCCTGAAAAGAAAAGGAATTTAGATGCTGGTATGGGTGGGTCAAAGAAGCCTCGCTTAAATGGCCCTGGAGGTGTGCCTCATGGTGGACCCTTTAGGTCCTCAGACAGGCCACATTTTGGTGGGAGGGGCATGGGAGGCCGCAACTATGGTTCAGGGTATGGTGGAGGGGGTAGAGGTGGTTATCAATATCCAGCAGGGGGACCTGGCTATGGTTCCCCATCCTTCCCTTATGGTAACTACCAGTATGGTGGAGGTCCACCATCTTCCTATCAGGGAGCTTATATGCGCTGAAACTATCAGATTGTAATGTCAAAGGTAGATCTTCTGGAGCCCACCCATTGGACACCCTTCGTTTGCAGTCAGCCTCACTTAGTTTTGAAGGTCATGAGGTCTAGCTTTCATATTATCTGAGACTTGAGGATGGCAGAAAGTATTCTTCTCACTTAGTTTTGAAGGTCATGAGGTCTAGCTTTCATATTATCTGAGACTTGAGGATGGCAGAAAGTGTTCTTCTCACAGCAAGGTGTCTTTCTCTAGGGCTTTTTCGTCTTCTTTATTTATTTGACATGAATTGGGCACATGGACTAGTGGACTAGGCTGTTAACTTGTTGCCAAATTAGTACTAGCAATACTCACAGGAAAAAAATATGTGAAGTTTTGCAGGAGTCAATGCTTTGTAGGACTGCAAGAAAGAATATCGGATTTTACTTTCCTGTGGGTAATATTCACTTTTCTTGGTTGGGAAAATCCTTTGTATGACATCGAGCTATAATTTGCACTTTCTGGAGTGTCTCCTGTAAGTGACAGATCTCTCACCCATCAGATGGGCAGAGGGGTTGTGCGGGGAATGACGGGCACTTGAGATCTCCCCTTTTCATGTGCAAGGGTTATGTCTTTAAAGCACCTTACATTGGTGAGGCCTGGCTCCACTTTTATCAGCAGATTGAGTGAGGTTGGGCTTGGTAACAGAGATGGCATAAGGGGGGGAGGACTGACAAGTTCTGAACAGCAGTACGTCAATCAATGAGCAGTACACCAATCAGTGATTGACACATCAATGGATTGGCTAACTTAGGTGCTCGTGTCCTCACCTTTCTCTCAGTTCTCTGTTTGCACATCAGTAGATTGCCTAACTTAGGTGGTTGAATTCTCATCTCTCTCTGTTCTCTGCTCTCTGTTCACACATCAATCGATTGGCTAACTTAAGTGCTCGAGGCCTCATCTTAATCTTGGGTGGAAGCTTACTGGTGGGTGCTCCTCTACCCTTATAGTATAAGCGTCTTTTTTTAAAAAGTCTATGGGGGATCATGCCAGGTGGTCTTGAAAATTGCATAACATCAGTCAGATAGTCTATGGGGGATCATGCCAGGTGGTCTTGAAAATTGCATAACATCAGTCAGATAGTCTTTGAAGTTTTTAGGGGATCATGGCCAGGTAGTCTTGAAACATCAAATCGCATAACATCTGTCACCTGATGGTACAGTCTATTAGAACAAGGAAACTTGCCTCAATATATGACATGAGTAGGTGTATTGCAGCTTGTAGTTCTGGTGAAAGGATTTCTGTAAGGACAAGATATACTTCGGAAGTTGCAGCTTTTACAATAGAACTATTCTGAAGCACGGTCTCTTCTTCCTTGATTTGCTGCACACGGCAGGTCCAATTTGTGCAGGGGTTTGCATTTTTGTGACATGTTAACCTTGGTGCCTGTATAAGCATTGAATATGTAGATATTTTATGAAGCCCAACACTGCTGGCTCACGAATCCTTAAGGTCTTCTCATCTCTAGTTCTGCATGTGCATCTTTTTGTAATTACTTTGTTACGCCTTTATTTCGTAGGGTTAATGTCACCATGCTGGACATGAACTTTTTGGTCCTGCCTTTGAGCAGGACATTGTGACGAGTAGGGACAGTCACCATTTTGGTCAAACTCAATGAATTTGGATTGGTGAAGGGGTGTCGCGATTTTTTTAATTTTTGATATTGGTAGACTTGGTGTCATACTATTTTATGGCTTGCATTTTAGAAGGTTAGAATATTTCACAAAAGCTGAATGTCATAAATTTAATATACTTAATTGCATAAGTGACGGCTCTTGAAAATGGTTACAATTCACTTGTAAGAAGAAAAGTTATATGTTTCATATTTCAATGTAGCTTGGACTTGCATAGGCACTTACACCTAGGGAGGTGGACCCTTTATAATATATATTCATCAGTGTTCGAAAAAAAGTCTCTCCATCGGGTTGAAAACCTCTTACAAGAGTGCAGGTGGATTTTTGTTTTAAAGGAAATTTGCAAGTATTACCATTAAAACCTTTTGAAACTTACCAATTTTTAGACTTTCAACCTTTTAGGTTAATTTAAAGGTCCAAACACATCGCACTCAGGTTTGTTCGAACATTGATATGCATGCTTTAGAAAGGGTGAAAATGAGAGAAATGCTTGCGAATTTCTTCAACGAGGCCCAATAGATGTAGGCACCTATATCTAGACTTAATAGTGTAGGCACCTATATCGAGGAGAGTTGAGTAATTTGTTTATGTAATTATTTACACTATGTAGGCAGGGTACCCATTAATCACACCAAGGTTGTTTATTTTGGGTGATTTGCATGCATGCCTGGATTGTGTGTTTGTGTGTGTGTGTGTGAGCAGAGAGAGAGAGAGAGAGAGAGAGATCTCTAAAGTCTACAAAAGACTGGAAGGTTTTACGAGACTAGAAGACGTTATATATGAATTATGAGTGAATTGTTTCAGTAGTATGTGAAGAAAAAACAGGGCCAGCATATTACGATGACCTTGTGTGTACAATTTAGTCGGCATTGAAACCTCGTGTATCACTAAGCCTTTATGGTGCTGAAGTATCTCCTGTATCTGGAGCCGGCAAGGAAATGGACTGGGGGTGCTTGGATCTCTGAAGTGATTGCACTGCGAAGAGCCAGTGCATCTTGGGTTGCCTACTCTAATGTTGAGTAGGCTGGTGAGGATTTGTCAGTCACCAGGGGGGTCTGTATGTGGGGTATCCTGCCTCTCGAGCTGCTGTATCGGTAATCTGTCTGTGTTGTAGGTATAAGTCCAGACCTTTCTGATCTTTGAATTGCATCACTAGTGATAAAGGCCCAAAACCATTTCTGAAAAGTCAGTGGAAACGCCCCCAGATTTCATAAGTCTGGGTACATCGAAGCATGGTGTGCTCTTCTGACTGCATAATCTGTATATGTGTGTCCTGTGGGATGCACCCTGCTCTCCTGGTCTCAGTCCGGAGGTGGTGGGAGGTATTTTCAGCTGGCCAATGTGTGTGTGTGTGTGTGTGTGTGTGTGTGTGAGAGAGAGAGAGAGAGAGAGAGAGAGAGAGAGGTGGGCTTGGTTACTTGGGATATTTTTCGAACCAACCATAGTTTATGTGGTGATCAAATCAATGAAGAGATATTTCAACCTCATTTGCATGCTTTACATTCTGTTGGGAATTGTGTGGACCTTATGGCTTGTACTGCATGGCTTGCTGAACGGTTGTGTTTGTTTTCAAAGCTTACTATTGATGGAGTTGTCTTTTTAGAATATGAAGGATGATTGTACACGATCTTGTTTGAAATGATTTGCTCCACATAATTAAATAAGAATGCCTAAACATTTTACCATTTATTCACGAAGAATGCTTTACAATTTTTTCACATATACTTCGCTTTCCAAGATGGTTGAAATTAAATCACTCAAGAATTTCTTAATTTAGTGTTGAGAAATGAAGAGTTGTAAGTTTCAAACCTGGCATATGATAGAAACAAGCCCTTCTTGCTATAAAAATGAACAAGCCCTTCTTGCTTATAAAATGCAAGACAAATCTCAGAAAATCCAGCCCTGCGAGCTTCCATGAATTTCATTTGCATATTTAATATGCAGAACCATGGCGTGAATATTGTACAGCTATGGCTGATCTCGATAATGTTCTGAGTTCAAATAATGTAAAATTTAGTACTATTTTGTCCCCCGATTTATATAAAACCCAAAACAACAAAGTTATAAGTCTTATAACCAACAACACCCATATGAACAACAGCAGTATGATCTGTAAAGAGAGCTAGTTTGGCCTCTTTTTTGAGATTTTTTGGACTTGATGGGAGACGATTTAGCATCATAATCCTAGTTAATAGTTGTTATGTAAGTAATTAACTATTTTTTTGATGGATTTGCATGTTTCTAAGTTATCAATTCAAACAATGCATGAATACAATTAACTATCCCACTCTAATCTATCCTAATGGAGCTTAATACTCATGTTTTTGAAGTGAATCCACTCCTAATTATAATTGCTAAGCTATTCTTTGGCTCAACACAATGAAATCTAAGTCTCTTGGGCTCTAAATTCATGTAAATCACCAAGATGCCACGGTTTTTACCTCCTTCCAAGAGATGAAACTAGAATGTCCCAATGAAAATAAACTTCAAATCAAAATCAAAATCAACCAACAACCAATGTAGGGATATAGAATTCATATTTTCAAAAAAACATCTTGGGTGAGACTTGGCTCTAAAGTTGGCTTTTTACAATAATGCTTTCCATTTCTTTTTTATTATCATCTAAGATTCACATTCATATGGTATCTCTATAAAAAGTTGGTTGGTGTTTTGTAAATCCACCTTTTTTTAAATCTCTAATAGAATAAATGAACTCAAGTTTCTAAATCTTTCATGTCATAGAATACTTGTGCCATTACTATATATTTGGAAAGAGGAAAAATATTAGGCTTCAATGATTAGGTGAAATTGGGACCCAAAAAGGACCTCTAAGAAATGCCATGTTAGCTTTTTCTTAAAAAATGGGCTGATGGACAAATTTTTGCAAGCCAAAATTTGTTGGAGATTGTAGATTACCAATTTGGAAACTTCTTGGATATGCAAAATTGCCCATCATGCTATATAGCATTGGAAAGATCTCAGAGAGTACTCTTTGAGATCTTTCCAATGCTAGTACTCTCTGAGATCTTTCCAATGCTATATAGCATGATGGGCAATTTTGCATATCCAAGAAGTTCTCCAATTGGTGATGACATGGCATGTTACCTTGAATATGCAAAATTTTCCATCATGCTATATTTCACTAGAAAGATCTCGACGAAGAGTAGATTTTCAATCTAAAATCTTTGACAAATTTTGTAAAATTTTTACCACCAGTCCATTCTTTAAAGAAAAAGCTAACATGGCATATCTTAGATGGTCCTTTTTGAGTCCAAATTTTGCTTAATGAGTGGTTTGAAGGATAAATAGTAGGTTTAAATTTTAAGTATAGTAAGCCCAATCAAGCCTATTTTTAGCTCCAAATTTAATTAGGCTCAATTGGGACCTATTGGCTCTCTAGTCATTGGGTATTGGGTCTAAACTAGGACAAATTAGGACCAATTGCATTGTGTTGGGTGTAATTAGGCTCAATTAGGTCCTATGGATTCTAGTCAATATCCGATTGGTTCTAGTTGGACTAATTAGATTCTAGTCAATATCCAATTGGTCCAATTGGATATATTTGGATTAATCGGATTCTAGTCAATATTCAATTGGTCGTATTTGGACCAATCGGATTTTAGTCACAACATCCAATCGGTCCCTAGTTGGATCTTATATTGGGTTTATTTGAGTCCATTCAAGTCATAACTAGACCCACTGAGGATGAATGGATAAAATTGAAGAACAAAATGATTGCCTCAAGTTGTCCACATGGGTTTCTCCTATAAGTATGCTACCTTTCATTGGGTTTGATAGGGATTGATATTTTGGTGAATTTATACTAGAGAGAACAAAAGAAAAACCGAAGGACAAAACTGTTGCCTCAAGTTGTTAGATGGGTTTCTTTCAAAATCACAACATAATCCTCAACCCTAGCATAAATGAAATAATATGCACTTTAATTAGGTCTTGATCATAATCCTCAACCCTAGCATAAATGAAATAATGTGCACTTTGATTAGGTCTTGATTATAATACTCAATCCTAGAATAAATGAAATAATGTGCACTTTGATTGGGTCTTGATCATAATCCTCAATCCTAGAATAAATGAAATAATGTGCACTTTATATGAAACTTAGTTTCGCTGTTTTTACGTTAGTTAGTCATTCACATAAAAATCCACGGCCATTTGACATAAGTTCATCAACATAAATTCAATAGTGTCTGAGTTTAGGATCTAGGGTCTAAGTTCTTTTAAAAAGTGATGATGTGTTTCATAGATCCCCTAGTCTATGTTTTATTTCCATTAACATAGACTTGGAGCTCCATGTCACATAAAATTACTAAAATAAAACCCTAAATTTAAACCCTAGCACCAAGGATGAAACTTGGCTTAAGTGTTGATATAAGGTAGTTATTCATTAACAAAAAAATTATGGCCATCTGACATGAATAAAATGGCACTAGGGCTTATGATCAAAGTGGACTTATGTACCATGGATCCCTAACTCTATATCCTAATACTATCATCACATGTGCTTGATATAAAGAAGTCATTCTTTTCAATACATTAATAAACCTAATGAAAGGATCCATGATAAAAACAGATAAGATGAATTGTTTTTTCAATAGCTTCAAAGTGAATCTTGTTGATCGTTATCAATGGGTTTCATTTGCATCCTCTTCTTAAAAAACCTTAAATCTCCACATGTTGTAGTGTACTTATAGCATTCATGAAAGATCCCTGCCCCCTCCATGCAACGAATTCGGGGGTGCTAGCAGCAAAAGTAGCACTTCTTGCACGGGACAGAGTCTCACTCGGGGCCTCGCCCACGGATATTTGGACAAGAGACTAATCCCTCGGTTCTTCCAAAACTGAACCCGAAAAAACTTTCCTCGTCCAGAAAGTATAGGCAATTCCTCCATGGGATATTTTTATTCTAACGTAGTCAAGGTCATCGCTAACCAAGGTCATCACTAACCAAGGTCATCGCTAACCAAGGTCATCACTAACCAAGGTCATCACTAATCAAACTAATCCAACCGAACGTAGTCAAGGTCATCACTAACCAAACTGATCCAACCGAACACGTAAGTCACATGGTTAGATCAGGGAAAAGACTTGCACTTGGATCATAGAGACCAACGCTTTTTTCCTCATTGAGAGCCACAACCGTTGATTCTTTTCCATAGAACAAGGACTGTCCGGGATTTACTTCATCTATCGTACCATAACAGAATTGAGTCTCATTTTAGCGATCCATTAGTGTGCAGCCTAACCCCATCAAGTCCCATGGTAGCCAACCGCCCAACCACTGTAGTGATGGGATCCAATTAGGAATTTGGTTAGGTTTTGTCCCGGGTAGTACTAGGAAAAAGAGTTCCCAGGCCCCCTAGCCGGCGCTTCATGCAAACTTCAAGATAGTCACACCACTTACACACCCAATATGAAATTGCCTGTTTCACAGAAAACAATCTTTTAATGAAACCATAGTATCACTGATCATAATCCTCCAAAATATCTGGTTGAATTCTAATTTCCAATAATTCCTTCATCGGTGTACCTATGGCATCACTGGCAACCAGAATGCTCACCACTTGTCCACTCAAGGGCCTTTTCAATAGTTCCTAGCCATAGTACCCAAAAATATATTCACTTATAAAAATCCAGATGGACTCTCCGTTGAAGATCAGCAAGATCAACCAACAGATCCATATAAAAGAACCATGGACTCATTTGTTGAGGACCAGCAAGGTCAATCAACCAGATTCATGCCCGAATTCAAAAAACAACTCTTACTCCTTGTTCCAATATCTTCCTTATTGGAATTAGGGTTACAGGAAAGCACACAAAGCTTGGAGAAGAAGAAGCACGAATGCACACAACACACAATGTATTAGATTGTATCAATGTACAAAAGATAAGTTAGCCCTAGAATAATGGGCGTATATACAAGCCGGGGGAAAAAACCTCCTAAAGAGGAAAAAAGTTCCCGAGCGTGTGTTCACACACATCACTGCCTATATATATGGCAACAAATCCCCCCTGGGAGTGATGGTGTGAACGAGAGATGGCACTCATGTATAGGGAAGTGCCATGCCCGAAGTAGATCAGTCCACAAAGGGGAGCAAGCCCAAAGCTTTGCGAAAAGCTTCGAACTTCTCACGAGGAAGCGCCTTTGTGAAAAGATTGGTGAGGTTGTCCTGTGTTGGCACATAGGCCAAGCTGATCTCTCCTGCTGAGAGTCTCTCCCTGACATAGTGATAATGCACCTCAATGTGCTTTGTGCGAGCATGAAAAACTAGATTTCTCGCAACTGCCAATGCGCTGCTCTGACGGTCAGTGTAGATAGAGGTGACAGACTCCTGTCCAACACCCAAGTCAGCCATAAGCCGTCTGAGCCACACACACTCAACGGTAGCTGTGAAAGCTGCCCTATACTCAGCTTCACAACTAGAAGTGGCCACAGTAGGTTGCTTCTTGCTCAACCAAGATATGCATGAGCTACCGAGCATGAAACAAAAACCACTTGTGGATACTCTTGTGTCATAGCAACTAGCCCAATCTGAGTCCGAAAAAGCATGTAAATCTGGCGGCAATGATCCCCCCTTGGGATAAAACAAACCAAGATGTATGGTGCCACTCAAGTAGCGAAAGATGCGTTTAACTGCCTTCCAATGCTGAGACCCTGGGCTATGCATAAACCTGCTCACCTGTGAGACTGCAAACTGAATGTCCGGTCTCGTAATGCATACATAAATGAGGCAACCAACAGCTGTCTGATAGAGTGTGACATCAAAGTGATCTCTAGCATCATGAAGACTCAACTTCAAACCTGTCTCCATTGGAGTAGTAACAGGCTTGCAGTCTTCAAGGCCAAATCTCTGCAACAACAATGTCTCAATATACTTTGTCTGACAAAAAGCAATACCTCCATCACACTGTTTAAATTGTATCCCCAAATAATGATACAAATGTCCCAAATCTGACATCTCAAAAGAGGCATTCAAATCAGCCTTAAAATCAGCAATATGACTCTCATTTGGTCCTGTGAGAGCAGCATGTCATCGACATAGAGAGCAATGATTAGATGTACATCATCCACACGTTTAACATACAAAGTGCTTTCTGTTGGACTATTCTGAAAACCATGTGCAGCCAAATATGCATGTATCTTTTCATACCAAGCTCGTGGAGCTTGCTTTAAACCATACAAAGCCTTTTTCAACCTGCACACTTTGTTTTCCTGCCCTCTTTGAACAAAACCACGAGGCTGCGATACATACACCTCCTCTTGCAAATCTCCATTCAAGAACGTAGTCTTTATGTCCAACTGATGTACATTCCAACCATTATGAGCTGCCAATGCACAAATGCTACGAATGGTAGTCATACAACAAGTGGGAGTAAAGGTCTCATCAAAATCAATGCCCTTTTCTTTGAGCATAACCCTTTGCAACAAGTCTAGCCTTATAGTGATCAGCACTGCCATCTGGCTTTCGTTTTAACTTAAAAACCCACTTACATCCAATGACCTTTTTACCAATAGGCAAATCACATAAAGACCATGTACCATTCTTCATTATAGCATCATATTCACTTTGCATTGCAGCCAACCAATTTTTTGATTTTTGTGCCTCATCAAATGAAAGAGGTTCTTCCTCTTCACACATACTAGACACAGCCAAAGCATAACAATTTGATGATGCATAAGAGGCATGCTGAAAACCTGAACGAATATGACTAGACATAGGTGCATCAATTTTACTATCATGCAAGGTTTGCACCAGCCAGTTAGGCATACCTCTAGCCTGCTCATTTTCAGCCCTATCCTCATAAATTACATCCTATAAATCTGCATCAGAAATAGGCTGATCTATGATGTCGTTTGAAATCTGCATAAACTGAATATTTGCCTCATTAGGACTTACATTTGAATTCCCACCTGTAAAGAGAGGCAACAACGTATTAAATACATCCCGTGAGCTCACACCTGTCTCTTTGGTACATGATAACAAAGGCTGCACAGCATCTTCCACAAAAACAACATCTCGACTAATCAAGATACGCTTTGACTGCGGATGATACAATCTGTAACCCTTGCTCTCAGTACTGTAACCAACAAAAATGCATTTGAGAGCCTTATCATCCAATTTTCTACGTTATTACACACAGGCACTAAAGCATAGGCCAAGCAACCAAAGACACACAAGTGACCAACAGAAGGCTTCCTACCATGCCAAGCTTCGTATGGAGTAACAGACTGCAAGGCCTTAGTGGGACACCTGTTGAGTACATATGTAGCACACATGACAGCCTCAAGCCAAAACGCATGTGGCAAAGCTTGGCTCTTGACCATACATCGTGCCATCTCCATAAGTGACCTATTTTTCCTCTCAGCAACACTATTTTGCTGAGGGGTATACGGCACTGTACATTGGTGTTTTATCCCATGACTAGCTAGAAATGCATCAAACTCTTTAGACATGTACTCCCCCCCTCGATCAGAACGGAGGGTGCCCACAGTACAATTGGATACATTTTCAACCATAAGCAAAAACTGTTTGAAGCACAAAAACACTTCGGACTTTGCCTTCAGTGGATATACCCATGCATGCCTTGAGTAATCATCAATGAAAGTCACGAAGTACAAGTGTTTACCAAATGACGGAGTTTGCATAGGCCCACATACATCACTATGTACAAGTTGCAATTTGCGAGTGGCCCCCACAGAACCATCCTTTGAAAACACAGAACGCTGCATTTTGCCCATAATACAGCCTTCACAAACATGTTTCAATGGTGCCTCAAGAGGGGGCAATGAAGCAACCATATCAAATTTCTACACAACGCAGCAAACTAGCAAAGTTCAGATGACCAAAACGAGCATGCCATAGTTTTGCATCTGAAACTGTCTTTTCATCAGAAACTGCATTTGCTAAATCTTCCACACACTTGTCATAAGAATTGAGCCTATACAGCCCACGAAACAAGGTGCCAGATATACAATAATCGTATCACCAGAAGTCAAATCATGAACAGTACATCTATCATCCATAAATTTGACTACAAGTCCAAGTCTAGCAAGCGCAGAGACAGACAATAGATTCTTCTTTATCCCTGGCACATATAAAGCATCTGAAAGTGTGAAAGCACTGCCATTTGCAATAGTAAGTATAATTTTACCAATGCCCTTCACTGGGTAAGAAGCATTATTGGCACATGTGACAGTATTCCCATTAGGGACAGCCTCAAGACAAGTGAACATATCACGATGCGAGGTAATGTGCTTTGTAGCACCACTGTCAAAATACCATACATCAAAGTCAGCAGAAACTGCCAAACATGCATCATGTACAGATGGGTCATACTAGCAATACACGCTAAAGGCCCATTCTGTATCCTGCACAACATTTGTAGAATCTGCATTTGTAGAAGCATCCGCTATTGTGGCTGCATTTGACTCTTTCTTCTTTGCCTCTTTAGCCTTTAGCTTAGGGCAATTCTTAATGACATGATCAGTTGCCTTACAATAGTTTCACCTGATCTTTTTCTTGCCTTTATCAAGAGCCTTCTTAGACTTGTTGTTGCTACTTGTGGAAGGAGAAGAATTTGCAAACCTACTAATATGAGAAGAAACAGTGGAAGGGGCTGCCTTACCACTTCTTCTTTGCTGGGCGCAGCAACAAATGCCTGATCAACTGCACGCTGCCTAGCCCTGTTTTGCCTAGACTGCGCTTCTTGCAAGAGCTTGTTGAATAAAGTATCATACTTGACAATATCAGGTTTGTCCTCTCAGTAACAAGTCTCCACGTGGAAGCAAAAGTCTGATATGACTCAGGTAAAGCATCAAGAACAATCTGCATAAGAGAATGATCAGGAATAATCTCACCTGCGGAAATCAACTGTTCCTTGAGATCTTTAATCTCAGCAAGAAAAACATTCATGTCATCATCTTCCTGCATAATCTTCGATTCTAGCTCTTTACGCAGGTAAGAGATTTTTACCTCGTTACGACCTGCATACAAACAAGCTAGAATATCCCAAGCCTGTTTTGCTGTTTTAGCTGAACGAATATGTGGAGTGATGTTACGTTTGATAGAAAGTGCAATCAAGGCATGAGCCTGCGCATCTTTACCATCCCAACGAGCTTGTTCAGCAGTGGGTAAAACAGCAGCAGCAACAGTAGAGCTGCTAGAACCTGCAACATCCTCAACAGATCCTACATCCACAGAACCTGGACGTACATCCATACCCTGCACAATGTTCCACACTCCTTTTGCAACCAAAACATGCTGCATCATGTATGCCCAAAGTGGGTAGTTGCTGTCTCCATCGAATTTGTCATCAGCAGACAACATGCTAAATACATCATTGCTGTTATCAGCCATGGCCACTAATTGAAACTGATGCAAAAGCTACCGATAATGAAGCAAAGACTGAACAGAAAACAACTTGTGCTATGTAGCACGGTCCACAATAGAATAGGTATGCCTGTTTTGCAAAAAACTGCACTGTCAAAATTTCTGCACAAAGTGACGAAAACACCTTTAGAGAACTTGTAACGCAAAAACGGAGCCCGAAACGACCTCAAATGCAATTTCTGAGAACGCCAAGCCCTATGGGCTTATCTGTAGAGTATAGGGACTTGCAAGCGCTCGTGAAAGCTCACCTTAATCGGAGAAGGTGAGTCGGAAGGTGCTAGTGGCGTAGCCCTGGGAGCCGATGCCTGCTCTGATACCAATTATTGGAATTAGGGTTGTAGGAAAGCACACAAAGCTTGGAGAAGAAGAAGCAAGAATGCACACAACACACAATGTATTAGATTGTGTCAATGTACAAAAGATAAGTTAGCCCTAGAATAATGGGCATATATACAGCCGGGGAAAAAAACCTCCTAAAGAGGGAAAAAGTGCCCCGCGGTCCTAAGTGTATTCACACACATCACTGCCTATATATATGGCAACATTCCTCGACGCACGCGTGGGTATCTTCGGCGAGCATCGTATGGTCAGCCTAGGATCCTTCTTGCAGGTCACCTAGTGCTTCACTCATAGGCCACTTCCTTGGTCCCTCATCCACTGTACCGAAAGCTCACCATTTAAATCGAACCGAGGCTGGTCAAGACCTCGGTCGATTGTGCTATGAGACGTCCTCCGTTGACTCTCTGTCAGCTGCTGTTGCAACTTTATCACTTAGGTCTCCAACGACCTCATTCACAAGATGGTCAAAATGCTTCCTCACCATTCTTGACATAAAACAATCATTTAAAAACAGGTCATAAATACAGTTTCTATAACGAACTCTCGTTTTTCCACATTGTCCCACATCAATCCACATTACTTAATCCAAGTCCAATCATATGTATTCCCATCGTCCTTCATCCATTCTCATCCAATCACATCATTTTTCATCTTATCACATCTTTCCACATTACTTAATCCAAGTCCAATCATATGTATTCCCATCATCCTTCATCCATTCTCATCCAATCACATCATTTTCCATCTCATCACATCTTTCCACATTTATACTCATCACATCTCATCCGCTCGCATCTACCCATATCCACATCTCATCACATCACATTCATTCACATCACATTCATTCACATCTCATCCATGCATATCTACCCGATCCATATCACATCACATCACATCACATCCATTTCACCTCACATCTCATTCATTCACATCTATCCCGATTCACATCTCATTCATTCACATCTATCCCGATTCACATCTCATCACATCTCATCCATTCACACATCACATCTCATTCACTCGCATCTATCCCGATTCACATCACATCACATCACATCATATCCATTCACATCACATATCATCCATTCACATCTATCCCAATTTACATCATCTCACATCACATCCATTTCACATCATATCTCATTCATTCACATTTATCTCGATTCACATCACATCACATCCATTCACATCACATATCATCCATTCACATCTATCCCAATTTACATCATCTCACATCACATCCATTTCACATCACATCTCACCCATTCACACTTATCACATCACATCCATTCACATTCATCTCATTCATTGTATCCCCATTCCATCACATACATTCTATCCACATTACATCACGACCACATCTATCCACATCATATCTCATTCATTCCATCCACTTTACATCACATCCACATCATATCTCATTCATACACATCCCATCTCATTCATCAACATCCATCCAATTATTCACATGCACGACTATCCACATCTATCCATACATTCACATCTATTACTTCACACCCACATATATTCACATCACATCACATTTCATCCACATCTCTTTACATCACATTACATCTCATCCACATCCACATCACATTCATATCCACATCTCTTTACATTACATCACATCTCATCCACATCTACATCACATTCACATCCACATCTCTTTACATTACATCACATCTTATCCACATCTACATCACATTCACATCCACATCCCCTTACATCACATCACATCACATTCATATCCATATCTCTTTTCAACACATCACATCTCATCCACATCCACATCCACATCACTTTCACATCCACATCCCTTTACATTACATTCTTTCACATACACATCCACATCCATTTACATCACATTCTTTCAGGCATCCACATCAATTTACATCACATTCTTTTACATACACATACACATTCACATCCATTTACTTCCCATCTCACCCTTTCACATATCCTCTCATCTCATTCTCATCTCATCATTCACATCCACATCCATTTATTCTCATCTCATCATTCACATCCACATCCATTTACTTCACATCTCATCCACATTCATTTTCATCACACCACATCCTATCACATCCCATTCACATCTTATCACATCCATTCACATCCTATCGTATCCTATTTACATCTTATCATATCCATTCACATCCCATTTACATCTTATCATATCCATTCACATCCCATTTATATCTTATCATATCTATTCACATCCTATCACATCCTATTTACATCTTATCACATCCATTCACATCTTATCGCATCCCATTCACATCTTATTCCCATTTAGTAGCTTTTTCTACTTTGATACCGATAATGGGACTTTTTCTAAATTTCTGCCAATTGTTTGGCTTAGATAAAGGTTCTTTTTCTCGACGACTATTTCCATATTCTTTCTCAATTTCTCAAATGAATTATATTCAATATTTCTCTTTTGAATAAAAGAATTCATGGGATTTACAAAAATCAATTCTACCCATATTTCCACTTTTGATAAATATTCATAAATTGAATTATACTAAAATTTTCTCTTTTTTTCATTTAATTTCTTGGATCTCAAATATCATGAAAATTTCTCTTTTTGCATTTAATTAATTGCATTCCAAATGTCATGGAAATTCCTCTTTCATAAAATAAATTTATCTAATTTTTCTCTTTTAAATTTAGATAAAATATCCATTAATTTTAATATACCAAGAATTCCACTTTCCCATTTAAATGATTGAATTCCAATGTCATGGAAGTTCCTCTTTTATCATTTAAATATTTCTCATACATAAAATAAATTTATCTATAATTCCTCTTTTAAATTTAGATAAAATATCCATTAACTCCAATATACCAAGAATTTCACTTTTTCCATTTAAATAATTGAATTTAAATGTCATGGAAATTTCTCTTTTATCATTTAAATCTTTTATCATTTAAATATTTCTCATACATAAAATAAATTTATCTATAATTTCTATTTTAAATTTAGATAAAATATCCATTAATTCCAATCTATTTAAATGATTGAATTTCAAATGTCATGGAAATTTCTCTTATTTAAATAAAATTATCATAATTTCTATTTTTCTTAATTATTTAATTATACACAAACCTTAAAAATTAGTTTTTCATTGAATGTGATGAAAATTATTCTTTTAGCCTAGGATATTTAATCCTAGAATATGGTAGAAAGTCCTCTTTTCACGTTATGCATAAGAATGAATTATGTATCAATTTCTTAAAAATTTTGCCATAGCTCCGCTGCTATTACTGGAAATTTTTAATATTTTGAAAAGAACAAGACTTAGTAATGTAATTATGATAGTATAATTATCTAGAAGCGGTCTACACCCTATGTGATTGGTAGAATGAGTGCCGAGACAACCATGGAATAATGTGCATTGTAAGATTCCTCCCCTAGGCCCTCAAGATGTCCAAGTTCTCTCCCTGTAATCAATCCCCTTTTTAGACTAATAATAGATCTTGTTTCTATTTGTCTTGGCCTAGAGAGAGAAAATATTCTAGAGAGAGATAATTCAGTTTCTAGATATCTTTGGATGGAAAAATATCCCTTCTTATTAAAATGATTTTCCCTGAAATAGAAATTCAAAAAGAACTTTCCAGTGTGCAATTGGAATAAATTGAAAATAGGTAAAAAGGACCTTAGCCTGAGGGTCCAGATTTTCTGAAAATTTTGGATTAAGGTTCCTATGGACCAATAAGATTAATCCAAATGTAGGGAGGAGATAAATTGAAGAATAAAAGAAAAATCCCCCAGAAATGAGTAAATACTCACATAAGATGAAGAGTTGACTAAGGACAAGGTTTATTAGTTAAAAAAGAAGAGATATTTAGAGGAAATGATGCATTTTTGACACCTCAGTGTGGGGAATTTTCCTCATGAAGGAGGTACCTATTTCACATGTGTGGATGAGTTTTAAACTCACAAATAATGAGATATTTTCATCTCTCCTCTCTCCTGTTTCAACTAGATCCAAAAAGTGAGCTAAACTGACCCAAAAATGGTCAAAAATTGACCAAACTGATTTGGAAAATTCTAGAATTAGTTTGCTTGGTTAGAGGCTCATTTTTTCCTATAAATAGAAGCCTCCCCCTTTGTAAAAGGTTAATAGTGTTTATGCACTGTTACTCTACTCCTCCCCAAAGTCAAATACATTGAATTAAATTGATAATTCAATTGTTTTTGACTAAATCCTCTCCAAAAGAACTGGTGGCCACCCTCAATTTAATTCAAATACATTGAATTAAATTGATAATTCAATTGTTTTTGACTAAATCCTCTCCAAAAGAACTGGTGGCCACCCTCAATCCTTCAAGCCAAAGGAAAGCTTACAAACTCCATGTAAGCTTAATTCTTACTTATTGTGAATTTTAAATCTATGGTTTTCTTAAATTTTATACTTTAAAAATGTTTGATTTAAAATCTGATGCTATGCCTTGATGGAAAGGCCACCCCCTTCTCTTCTTTACAATTCAGCCATTCTTAATCCTAGAAAGTTTAATTAAAAGATTTATTAAACTCTTTTCATTGTTTACTCTCTTGATTTTTAGAAAGTAGAGTAGATTAGAGATATTAGAATTCAAATTGGATTAATTCAAGTCATAAATTGAATGTTAAAATTGAGAAATGGTCAGCCATACAAAGGAGGTTATGGCAAAATTTTCGTAAATTTTGTGGAACTAAAGTTTATCATAAGGTTATTCTAAAGGAGTAATTTCTTCCGTTTGTGCATTGTCATTTCTATTAAAATTGAATTTATGCATAGAAAAATGCATAAAAGAATTATTTTTATTTCAAAAGTGTTATTCCCATTAAAATTGAATTTATGCATAGAAAGATGCATAAAAGAATTATTTTTATTTCAAAAGTGTTATTCCCATTAAAATTGAATTTATGCATAGAAAGATGCATAAAAGGATTTTTTTTGAATTTCAAAAGAGTTATTCTCATTAATTTTGATTTTATGCATAGAAAGATGCATAAAGGAATTTATTTTTATTTCAAAAGAGTTATTCTCATTAATTTTGATTTTATGCATAGAAAGATGCATAAGGAAATTTATTTTTATTTCAAAAGAGTTATTCTCATTAATTTTGATTTATGCATAGAAAGACGCATAAGAAAATTTATTTTTATTTCAAAAGAGTTATTCTCATTAATTTTAATTTTATGCATAGAAAGATGCATAAGGGATTTTATTTTTATTTCAAAAGAGTTATTCTCATTAATTTTGATTTTATGCATAGAAAGATGCATAAGAGAATTTTTTTTTATTCCAAAAGTGTTAATTTCATTAAAATTGATTTTATGCATAGAAAGATGCATAAAGGATGTATTTTTATTTTAAAAGTGTTGATTTTTCTTAAAATTGAATTTATGCATAAAAGGATTTTGTTAAAAGTGTTATTCCCACTGAAGTTGATTTTATGCATAAATAGATGCGTAAAGAATCTTTATATCAAAAATTAGAAATTCTCTTAAATTCTATGTTTAAATGAATGTGTATGAGAAGAATGGATGTGAATGAGTATGTGAAAGAATGGATAAGGATGTGTATGAGAAGAATGGATGTGAATGTGTATGTGAATGAGTATGTGAAAGAATGGATGTGGATGTATGTGAAAGAACGGATATAGATGTGTATGTGAAAGAATATATGTGGATGTGAATGTGATGGATATGAATTGAATGTGATGTGATGGATGTGAATGGATGGAGGTGATGTGATGTGAAATATATAGATGTGAATGGATGTGATGTCATGTGAATCAGGATGTGAATGAATGATATGAGATGTGAATGGATGTGATGTCATGTGAATCGAGATGTGAATGAATGATATGAGATATGAATGGATGAGATGTCATGTGAATTGGGATGTGAATGAATGATATGGGATGAGAATGGATGTGATGTCATGTGAATCGAGATGTGATGTGATGTGATGCGAATCGGGTAAATATGAATGGATGAGATGTGAATGAATATGATATGATGAGATGTGGATATGGGTAAATGCGAGTGGATGAGATCTGATGAGGATAATTGAGGAAAGAAAGAAGTGATGAGATGGAAAATAATGCGATTGAATGAGAATGGGAATTTATATGAAATGAATGTAAATTAAGTAATGTTGATTATGGTGGAAAGACGAGAGTTCGTTATAGAGAAACTGTATTTATGGCCTGTTTTTTAAATGATTGTTTTATGTCAAGAATGCTGGGGAAGCATTTTGACCGTCTTGTGATTAAGGTCGTGGAGACCTAGCTGATAAAGTTGCAACAGCTGACGGAGAGTCAACAGAGGACGTCTCGCGTATAGCAAGGTCAGCCGAGGTCTTGACCAGCGTCGATTAAAATGGTGAGCTTCCGGTACGGTGGATGAGGGACCAAGGAAGCGGCCTATGAGTGAAGCGCTAGGTCACCTGCGAAGGATCCTAGAGGGTGCTGACCATATGGTGCTCGGGCTCTAGGTCATCAACGATACCCACACGTGCATTGTGGAAGATATTGGAACAAGGAGTAAGAGTTGTTTTCTGAATTCGGGCATGGATCTGGTTGATTAACCTTGTTGGTCCTCAACGGATGAGTCCATGGCCCTTTTATATGGATCCGTTGGTTGATCTTGCTGATTCTCAACGGAGTTTCCATTTTGATATGTGAATATATTGCCGGCTACCATGAGCTAGGAACTATCAAAAAGGCCCCTGAGTGGTCAGGTGGTGAGCGTTCTAGTTGCCAATGATGCCATAGATACACTGATGAAGGAATGATTGGAAATAAGGATTTAATCGGAGATTTTGAGGATTAGGATCAGTGACTCAATGGTTTCATTAAATGATTGTTTTTAAAGATAGTCGATTCTGTGAAAAAGGTAATTTTATATTGGGTGTGTAAGTGGTGTGACTAGTTTTAAGTTTGTATGAATATCCGGTTAGGGGGCCTGGGAACTCTTTTCCCTGGTACCGAGGACAAAACCTAACCAAATTCCTAATTGGATCCCATCACTACAGTGGTTGGGCGACGGTTGGCTAACCCATGGGACTGGATGGGGTTAGGCTAGACTGATGGATCCCTAAATTGAGACTCAATTCTGTTATGGTATGATAGATGAAGTAAATCCCGGACAAAAATTGTTCTATGGAAAAGAATCAATGGCTGTGCCTCTCAATGAGGAAAAAAGCGTTGGTCTCTATGATCCAAATGCAATCTTTTCCCTGTTTTGACTATGGGACTTATGGGTTCGATCAGATCAGTTCTGTTAGATAAGGCTTTTGACTACGTTAGAGAAAAGTTATCCTGGAGGAATCGCCTGTGCTTTCTGGGCAAGGGAAGTTTTTCCGGGTTCATCGATTTTGGAAGAACTGATGGATTAGTCTCTTGTCCAGATATCCGTGGTGGGGGCGAGGCCCCGAGTGTGGGACTTTGCCCCGTGCAAGAAGTGCTACTTCCGTTGCTAGCACCCCTGAATTCGCTGCGCGCGGTGGGGACAGGGATCTTACATGCATGGGTAGATATGGAAATCTGGGTCTTTTCTTGGCATGCCATGATATTATACCCTAAGCTCATAGTGTGACTCCTAGAGTTTGGGGTTCTTCATGGTGGCGAATATATCGGCAAGGGTGAGGTTGTGTTGATGTTGAACTGCAATCAATCAAAGTAGATGTTGCATGTATTAATGAAGCTCTTTGGAGGACCTGCAAGGTCAAGGGATCTCCAAGCAATGGGGCATGCATGCATGCATACCGTGAGGTGCGAGATGTGAAAAAATATTGATGTGCCCATAGTGATATATGAAGGTGATGTGCATGGGAAATGGGCAGAAGGTGTGTCCTATGTGTGTGTAATCCTTTAAACTCAAAGATTTCTCTAATTCATTGCTTTCTTTGACTATGCTTATTACTTTCTTTGACATTTACTTGACATCCCTTTTCTTGGGGAAAGTCAATATTGCTAGAGTTGCATGGTAATGGACTTTGCCCATAGTTACAATGGAGCTAGGTGACCTCTATGGCTCGAGGGATTTGGCATTAGTGAGAACTGGGGATAGATGTAAAATGGAGCAATGACCAGGCTCACCATGGTCCCCCCATCCAAAAATGTACCTAGACAGCTATCATTGATGACGAGGCTTAATGCAAGTGCTTGAGATATCAATGCTTATTGATGTGTATACTAGATGCAGAGAGCCCATGTGCATGTGTTGTGCATAGGCATTGGGTAAATGGTGCATGTGTGTAGAAGTTTCTCTCGATGATAACTCCAACACACCACTTTCTTTGACACTTATGTATCTGCTTTCTTCAACTCTTACACATTGTTTGAGATAGGGAATTGAGTGTGGATGTGTAACGAGGCTAGCCAATAAGGTGAGTTTGAATAAGTTTAGCTATTGTCCATGAGAATGGAAGAATTTAGGACACCTAGTATGGTGGCATGTACGTTGGTAGTTTTAGGTGGCTTGCCGAACATGGTTCAATGGATCCCAGGTGTTGCTTGAGCCTCTTTTTGAATAGTACAATGGCTCTCAGGCTCTACCTCTAGGGCTTCTCTTTCTATGAGGGTTTTCCCTCCTCCCAGGTGCTATGGTCTCAATATCGAGGCATGATTTTTTTGTTATTTCACCCTTCTCTTTGCACTCCATTCCTTTTCCCATGCATTGATCATCGGGTAGGTCCCCATCAGTCTCACTCCGCCCAGCATTGACATTATTTGGTGGCTACTCTATCCACTTGAAGCATGGTGATAGCGACAAAAAAAAGTGAAGCATTACAGTGCTTGCATGGTTTAAAGGTGAAATTTTGGGTTGTCAGACAATGCCAACCATGGCATGTAGCTTTGCATTGACCTCTGGGTATCTCTACCTCACTTAATTTTGGCATGGTTGCAGAATGTTTTGTGCCTTGGAGAGAGATGTGTAGCCCAGTTAATTTCTGGGCTATTTCTAGCTTTGGTTGTGTTACTAGTTCTTCTCCCCTATTATTAGGTTCTCTTCTTTTTTAGTGATGATGTGGCACTCAATGCCAACATAGCACACATAACCCTTAAAAAAAAGACTTATGTGTGTATGTGAATGGAAATTTTTCTCCAAGGGAAGGGGTGTTTTAAAAATTAGGGGGAGAAAATTTAAAGGACCTACAGGGGGCACTTTTTCAAAGGGAGGGAGGGAAGGGGAGCTGGTGTACACGTGTGCAAAATATGTTCAAGTCAAGATCTTACCTTAGCCTTACCAAAGCATGTGTCGTTGGGCCTTGCTTTAAAGTCACAATTTCAACTTTCCTATGTCGGTGATACCCTAGCTCGTCCATCACATCCTCACTCCATTTTCATACCGGAATGCTCCGATGATGTAAAGGGAGATCTCTCTTCGCCTAGATGGAGGAAAATGTTAACCACACTGGTTACTATTATTTTTATGCGTGATTATGCTTCATGTAACTCATTTTGATGTAACTATGCTAAAAGATTCATGTAAAAGATATATGGGGTGATCGAGCTTACGACTTGTGCAATGCCAGCCACATGAGAATGATCTTAGGTGTACATAGATCTAGAAGAATCAGTTTTGGGCCTCCAATTGTAGAATGGGCAGCCGGCCCTTGTAAAAAGAGAGTTCATGTATATAGGTGACTTATGAAATATGAAAAGGGACAATCCTATTATCACAATTGATTTTCTCTCTCTCTCTCTCTCTCTCTCTCTCTCTCTCTCTCTCTCTCTCTCTCTCTCTCACTCTCTTGTGGCTATGGTGGTAAGCTTGTGTAGGTCTATGTTTTCTTGCTTGGTTGTGGTGTGTGGATGAAGGTGAGGTTCTTATTGCTTGCCTCTTTTCCTTCTTCTTCTTCTCTCTCTCTCTCTCTCTCTCTCTCTCTCTCTCTCTCTCTCTCTCTCTCTCTCTCTCTCTCTCTCTCTCTCTCTCTCTCTCGCCAAATGACCTAAGGGTGGCAGTCTATAAACTCTATGAGAAGGTGGTCTGTCAACTCAAAGGCACAAATGGAATGTCAACCTCTTTTTACAGCAATATGGGTGCCAAACAGGGCTACCCTCTGTCACCAACTTTGTTTGGCCTATGTATTGATAGATTGGAAGAGTTGGTCAGGAAAACAGAGCCTGCTGAACTGAAAGATACCCCTCAAATTTTTGGATACACTATATTACTGCTACTATATGTAGGTGATGTAGTATTTTTTTCATACACAACAGAAAACATGCAGCGGATGATGCACATGCTCCATGAGTTTTGTAAGGAAAGTGGCCTAGCAGTCAATGTCACCAAAACTAAAATGATGGTAGTGAAAACAATTCAGCCTACCAAATATCCATGCATTCTGTATAATGGACATCAAATTGAGATGGTGCAGTCATTCAAGTATCTGGGAGTTGATGTCCTGGCAAATCACAGGTGGAATCAGTGTGTACAAAGAAGGATTGATGCTGGGTGGGGGAAATATTACCACTTTGAGAATGATTGCAGCAGCAGTAACACCAAGAGATGGCACATTAGGCGCATATTATTCGATGCATATGTCTTACAAACGGTGCTCTATGGAGTTGAGGTATGGGGTGGCAGTATCTCTCCATCAACATGGAATGACATTGAGAAAATGCAAAATGCATTTGGGAGTCAAAATTACCACTCCTTACTCTATATTACTCCTTGAAACAGGTAGCAGACCCATTGAGATCCGAGCACTTGAAAGGGTTTTTAAGTACATAAGGAAGGTCAAATCCATGAAGGTAGAGAGACTATCGAGGAAAGCATGGGAAGCAAGTAAGAGACCACAAAAGACAAACAAAAGTAAGATGCTATCATCAGGATGGATGCATGACATCAAGGGCTGGTTCCAAAGATGGGGTGTAGCCTCGTACCTAGATACATCACTAGACAAAGTAGACGAGATAGCATTCCACCAAGCATTATTGGAAGCACTACATTGCCAATGGCAATTAGCAGAAAAAAGGGCTAAATATGAATACTACTGTTCGCACATTAATCCAAACCATTGGGTCACATACTCGCAAGAAGAAGATAATGCTCAGAAATACATAAGCACACCCATTCTTGCTAATGCCAGGCGAGGTATTGCGCTCATCCGCACCCGGTCACACACTCTCGAGATTGAGAGAGAAGCATGGAGCGGTGTCTCGAGAGAGAAAAGATTATGCCAGCTATGTAGTCTGGGAGCAGTGGAGACAGAGGAGCATGTTCTTTTAACATGCCCACAATATCAGCACATTAGGAGAGATTTCAGCACCACTTTAGAAGGATACACCGACTTAGTGAATTTGCTCTCGCATGGCCAACTTGCTGCCCTTGGCATATACTTCATCAAAATTCTCAAGCACCGTGACTACCTTGTAACGCAATTGGCCACACACTAGTTCCCTCCCATGAAAGGAGGAGGCTTTGTTTACAGCTTTTGTACTTACTTCGTGGGGGTCCCATGGGCCATTTTTTCGGCCTCCCAAGGACGATAATATATTCTTCTTCTTCTTCTTCTTCTCTCTCGCACACATGAAGGCATTGAGTAGGAGTTGAGCTCTTCATAGATCCTTCTCTCTTTGCTCCTCACCTAGCTTGTGGAAGCTCCACTTGAGTGACACAAGTGGTGGTGGAGAGTGAGCCCCTAGCAGCCTCACATTGGGGAGTTAACCCTCATTTGGGTTGGCTAATTGCTAGTTCTTGAATTGACCCTTGCATAGCCTTCTCTTATCCTCACTCTATCTTTTGTGCAAGGACGCATGTTTATTTTGGTGAACATCTTTGGTGCTGCTACTACCAGGGAATGCACTTAGCTTAGGGTTCTCCACATCCTATCACTTGCTAGTGTCTTGATTTGCTTAGTTGGAATGCAAATCCACAGGCATGAGTATGCTATAATATGCATGTTTGTTTGGTTTGATCTTGTTTTTCTTCACCTATTAATGGAGTCCAATGGAGCATGAGGAACTTGGGAAGCTACATCAAAAGTGGGAGCTACAAGTAAGTGTTCTAATCTTACTCTTGAGTCCATTAATTTCTTATTTTCCTTTAAACTAGCTAAAAAACTACATAAGTAGCTTAATCTCATAATTAATCTTAGGTCACTAGGTTGAGCCATCCACAAAAAGAAAAAATAAAAAAAAATCATTAAGGAAGGACTAAAATCATAGAGAATTCATAGGAGAAACTGGGCACATTCAATTTTGGCCGTTTTTTCTAAGAAGTGAACGACAGTTCACTTCTCAGACGTACGGCTATATGCTTCTTAGCCACGGTTGTTCGATTCTCCTGGCAAGATCCTCCCAAATCTGCCTCATCAATAAGAGCAATGAGAATTAAAAAGGAATAAAGTTCATTGAAGGGAGTATAAAGAGCATTGAAAAAGGGTATAAAGAGTGTACAACTGTACTGTCAGGGGAATATGAGAGGGCAGTTGTCTCCGAAGACACATTGTTCCGGTGCATTGAGGAGACCTGCCAATACCTATAAGTGCCCATACCTCACAGATGTTTGGCTGTACCTTAGAAAGAGAAAGTTTGTTCCCTTGCAAAGGTATGCCTGTACCTTCACTAAGCCACGTCCGCCTATCCACGACCGTACCCTTCTAGCTAGTGAACGCCCGTTTCTCCCACAAGTGAATTCCTGTTCCTCCCACAAGTGAATGATCGTACCTTTACTAGAGTTGTACACCTATTCCCTTCTAGATCCACAATCATACACCGACTTTAATGTACACTTGTACCTTCCACTAAGCCACACCCGTTCCTTTATATACGTATGGTCGTACCTTAGAAAGAAAAACAACACGTTCCCTATCCCGAGTGTGATACTGCAATATCATTTGCCACATTCATGCATCTACGTTTAGGGAAATTGGTGCAAAACAACCCTTTGGTCAACACAACCTGTTTAGGGAAATTGTTTAAATGACGCTAAACCATCCTACATGCAATCGCTTGTGAGATCAAACCCTTTGGTAAACATAGGGTGGAGTGAAATGGTGTTAGTCCTTGACATGATAATGAAGAACATCCTAGCATGGGATGCACTACCCTTGATCTAGAGGCAGGAGGATTGGCTACCCATTGCATGGATAGACCATCGATCCTTGAGCAAGACCCTTAATCCCCTACGCATTTGCAAAGAAGTATTGCCTAAAGACTAAGGAACTTTATCTTGGGAAACGAGCAATTGGAAGATCCTCACCCCAGGGACACATGCATGGAATGCCAGCTAGATAGAGCAGCCACACCACCACTAGACCTTAGACTAGACGTGGGGCAGAGTCCTAGTAACCCAATCTAGACTTATCCACAACAGTCTAGGGAACTATGCTGACTACTGTAACGGGGTAGAATTATACTAAGACCGTAGGTGAGCACCAAACCTAGATTGGGAGCCAGCTCACCTAGGCCCATAGACCTCTCATCAAAGGGAAAGAACCTCTCATCAAAGGGAAAGAGCCTACCCGGAATATTTTAGCCAGCACATGGCACATATGTACAATAATTATCTGCTCTGCTGAATGTGTCTCGGATACCATGTGGATCTGTGTACGAAGAACATATTAGCCCACTAGTGAGACAAGGACCACATATGTGATACTATTCTCCTGGCGCCTAGCTTCCTCACCCATCATACCCCGACCTACCGGCACCAACCATGGCAAGAATGACACTAGAAATATTGAGGATAGCCATGGAAATAGGGGGGTAGATTCACAAATTGCACCACCAACACGGCTTAGCTAGTGCAAGGGTCAAGACGAAAGGAATAAACCTACCCACATTTCTAAATTGATTACTAAGTTTAATGCGATTGGAGACCCCATACCCCATCTGGGAATGTTTAACCAGATTTGTGAGGCATTTGTTGCCATGTAGATTTATTACTGCACCTCCCAACAAGGAACTCCACACAACCATCAATGGGAGAAGCAATAGGCACAACAATCGTTGGGTACTTACCAATGCTTCGAGCTCGTGTCTCTTGAGGCTTCCCAAGATCGCTTTGGAAGCTCCACTCCTCCAAACACCGCCTCCACGCTGTCTCACTGCAAAGTCGCTCACGCCACGAATGCAAGGTAACCAACCTTTCACTCTCTCAAAGATATGCATGCATGAAAAGAATTGGTAGAGCTAGACAAGTACTCACCCACCCATAATTGAATGCCTTTCTTAACTTTTGCTTTAGAATATATATACGTACATACTCCTCTTTAAACTTTAACTTATAAAACAATCCATTGACAAACAATTATTAGTTATAGATGTCATAGCTCAAAAATTCCATCCAATTCCTTGTTTCTCTAAAACAGGTATCACTCTGGACTCTCCGTCGAGACCAGCTGGTCAGCAACGAGATACAGTAACAGATTACAATCATTTTTCGTCATCATACATATATATCTTCCATGACATACGCATGGGTGTCCTAAGCACCGCGAGCCCGTGCATCGCCTCGTCAGAACCCTCCAAGATCTTCCTTAGGTGTCCTGGCACTTCACTCAGGGATCGCTTCGTCGGCCCTCGCCCATCGTATCGTAAAAGCACACCATTTTTCACCATACCCAGGCTGGTCAAGACCTGG
Source organism: Cibotium barometz (assembly GCF_041138505.1). NCBI lineage: Eukaryota > Viridiplantae > Streptophyta > Polypodiopsida > Cyatheales > Cibotiaceae > Cibotium > Cibotium barometz. The sequence continues at coordinate 10,220,532 of NC_141085.1, forward strand.
GTAAGTTTTTGCCGCGTGAGCCATCCTTTGAACACTCCCTGCCAGCTGTTATAATCGAACTTCCCTTAGAAAAACACATATACCAAATGCTCCCTCCAGCATTCTGGCGTAAGACAGTCCTTTAAGAAAACAGGGTTTCTATGCAAGTTTTCAGTTTTGATTTTCTTTTGAATACAATGGGTATATCTTAAAGCCGTATCCCAATACTTCTAGATCACAGGTCTAAAATTCTAACAGAATTTCCTGAATTCTATAACCTTGATCCTCAGATCAGAATCAAGGGTCTTAACTTGATTTCAGATTCGGTGGGTGATTTGAGTGAAATTTTCCTGAACTGGTCACATTGTCTTTTCTTGAAACTGACAAAGTCTTGGTCATAGTTCGATTCAGGGTTTGAGTTTGGAAAGATTCTCCCTGAACTAACTTTCTCGAAGGGTAATATTTCAATTACTACTTTACTGAATTTCATTCATTGAGTATTTTGCTTAGCTGAATTTAAAACTAATCATGAATTTCTATGAGGAATAAATTAATCATTTATCTAAAATTGTGACTTTGATAGTTTTTCTAAATTTTCTCATTACCATCCTAGAGAATATGAAACGGTAGAATTTTCTCTTACAGAGTATTTACTTATCCATTTACCAATATTCATGGGATTTAAACATAGGATTAAAGAGAACTCTTATTTTGATATAAAAATTCTGTATGCATCTATTTATGCATAAAAATCTAACTTCTATGGAAATAATACTTTTATATAAAAGACAATCCTTTTGTGCATCTATTTATGTAAAAAAATCAATTTTGATGAAAGTAACACTTTTATAATAATTTTTTAATGTATCATTTTATGTATAAAAATCAATATTGGTGAAAGTAACACTTTTATAAAATAAAAAAAATTCTTTTATGCATCATTTTATGCATAAAAATCAATATTGGTGAAAGTAACACTTTTATAATAAAAAAATCTTTTATGCATCATTTTATACATAAAAATCAATATTGGTGAAAGTAACACTTTTATAATAACACTTATAAAAGTGTTACTTTCATCAAAATTAATTTTTTTAACATAAATAGATGCATAAAAGGATTTTCTTTTATATAAAAGTGTTATTTCCATAGAAGTTGGATTTTATGCATAAATAGATGCATACAGAATTTTTATATCAAAATAAGAGTTCTCTTTAATCCTATGCTTAAATCCCATGGATATTGGTAAATGAATAAGTAAATACTCCGTGTGAGAGAAAATTCTACCATTTCATATTCTCTAGGATGGTAATGAGAAAATTTAGAAAAACTATCGAAGTCAAAATTTTAGATAAATGATTAATTTATTCCTCATAGGAATTCATGATTGATTAAATTCAGTTAAGCAAAATACTTAATAAATAAAATTCAGTAAAGTAGTAATTGAAATATTACCCTTCGAAAAAGTTAGTTCAGGGAGAACCTTTCTAGCTCAAACCCTGAATCGAACTATGACCAAGACTTAATCTCCTTCGTCTGTTTCAAGAAAAGACAATGTGACTAGTTCAGGAAAATTTCACTCAAATCACCCACCGAATCTGAAATCAAGTTACGACCCTTGATTCTGATCTGAGGATCAAGGTTACAAAATTTAGGAAATTATATTCGAGTTTTAGACCTGTGATATAGAAGTATTGGGATACGGATTTAAGATATACCCATTGTATTCAAAAGAAGAGTCAAAATTGAAAACTTGCATAGAAACCCTGATTTCTTAAAGGACTGTCTTATGCCAGAATGCTAGAGGGAGCATTTGGTATATGTGTTTTTCTAAGGGAAGTTTGGTTGTAACAGCAGCAGTTGGCAGGGAAAGGATGGCTCACGCGGCAAAAACCTTTGATCAGCCTGGGTATGGTGAAAAATGGTGTACTTCCGGTATAATGGGTGAGGGCCGATGAAGCGGTCCCTGAGTGAAGTGCTAGGACACCTAAGGAGGATCCTAGAGGGTTCTGACTAGAGGCGATGCACGGGCTCGCGGTGCTTAGGACACCCATGTGTATGTCGTGGAGATATATATGTATGATGACAAAAAATTATTGTAATCTGTTTTACTGGATTTCGTTGTGCTGTGACCAGCTGGTCTCGAGACGGAGAGTCCATAAGAGTGATACATGTTTTAGAGAAACAAGGAACTGGATGGAATTTTTGAGCTATGACATCTGTAACCAATAACTGTTTGTCAATGGATTGTTTTATAAGTTAAAGTTTAAAGAGGAGTGAAGAAAAAGAAAGATGGAATGCTAAGACTCTGTGTGGACTATAGAGGCCTCAATCAGCTGACAGTTAAGAATAAGTATCTTATCCCAATGTTTTTTTTAAGCATTTCTCTCTCTCCCCCAAAGAATGGTCATTCTTATGACCTATTCTATATTCAAATGAAGCTTCTCATGAAGCAATTCTATATTCAAATGAAGCTTCTCATGAAGCAATTCTCTAATCTAAAAGTAATTTCTATGCTTGTTAAATTGAGGCCAAATAAGTGGCTTTTTAATGCTTTTATGCTATTTAATTCATGGAAAAATTAGGAAACAAGTCCATAATTGCAATTAGTGGTTATTCTATCATATGATATTACTAAACTTTATGTTTTTAAAATTATTGAGAATTATCAGTAATAGCAGCGGAGCTATGGCAAAATTTTTTAAAAATTAACACATAAATCATTTTAATTTATAATATAAAAAGAGGACTTTCTACCATATTCTAGGATTAATCATCCTAGATTAATTGAATGATTCTCATTATAATCATGAAAAAATTGATTTTTATGTTTATGCATAAATAGTTAATTAGGAAAAAGAGGAATTTCTAGTAATCCATTTTTATGTCAAAAGAGTAATCCCCATGACAATGGAAATCCATGTATTCCAATGAAGTAAGAGAAAAATTGGGATGCTAAAATAATATATAATTTATTTAAAAATTAAATAAAAATTTAGTTAAATTTATCTTTTTGCATAAAGTCAATATTAGGTAATTTGGAAAAAATCTCACATTTTGGGAATCAATTACTCCATATAGTTTTGGACATATCTTAAACATACTAACTCCAAATTTGTCGGAGATCATAGATTTAGATTCTACTCTTCAAGATCTTTCCGATGATATGTCACATGAGGGGGTTTTAACAAACTTTTGGACAAGTTCACCATGCTCTCATTTTTCAAATGGGAATGGGATGTTTCCCAAATTATCTAATATGGTGTTCATAGATAAGTCTAAATGATGAAAGAGGAATTTCCACCATATTGGAATGAAAATATTGAAATGAGGAAAGTGTAATCCCTAGTGTAAAGGAATTAATGGAGATTTTTATTTAAATTTTAAGAGAAAAGTTAGTTAAATTTATCTTTTTGCATAGATAAGTTTAAATGATGAAAGAGGAATTCCCACCATATTGGAATTCAAATATTTAAATGAGGAAAGTGTAATTCCTAATGTAAAAGAATTAATGGATATTTTTATTTAAATTTTAAGAGAAAATTTAGTTAAATTTATCTTTTTGCATAGATAAGTTTAAATGATGAAAGAGGAATTCCCACTATATTGGAATTCAAATATTTGAATGAGAAAAGTGGAATTCTTAGCTTAATGAAATTAATGGATATTTTTATGTAATTTTTAGGAAGAATTTTAAATAGATTTAATTTATGGTAAAAGAGGAATTCCCATGATAATTGGATTGCACTCATTAAAATGAGAAAAAGAGGGATTTCAAGTTTATTAAAAAAAGGTATGATATTTACCTAAAAAGAAGATTTTTTATGATATTTAAGAAAAGATAGATTTGAATTAAATTTTAGTGTCAAAAGATGAATTTCCACCATTATTTCACCTAAGAGAAATTATGTGATAGAAGGAATATCTTTGGATATTTTAATTGGTAAAATCACTAAATGGATATTTACCCAAAACTTGATGTTTATCTGAAGGGAATCCTTGTAGAACTAAACCGAATGAATTTGGTTAGACTACGAGAGGGACGGACAGTAAACCTACTTGTCCATCTCTCGATCTGAATCAAGTAAAAACTTCATGGACCAATTCCAGTTTCTAATCAAAGAATAGACTACAGGAACTAAACTAGTTTTTCCTGATCGAACTCACCAAGAATCTAGTTGGACAATCAGACGGAATGATGGGTAGATTACCCTGATGAGAGATCAAGGATCCTCATTATCATGAAACTGGGAATTATGGAAAAAGGGTTTTTGGAACCAATCTCAAATTGAAATTTTACTTGCATTGGAACCTCTGTTTTTTTATTCAAAGGATTGTTTTACGCCAGAATGCTGGAGGAAGCATTTGGCTTATGTTTTTCTAAGAGGAGGTTTGTTGGAACAGCTGGCGGGGAGTCGTCAAAGGGACGTCGCTCACGGCAAAGCCTACCGAGGTCTTGACCAGCCTCGGTACGGTTAAAATGGTGCGCTTTCGGTACGATGGGCGAGGACCGATGAAGCAGTCCTCCCTGAGTGAAGTGCTAGGACACCTAAGGAGGATCCTAGAGGGTTCTGACCAGGCGATGCACGGGCTCACGGGCTGCTAGGACACCCATGCGTACGTCGAGGAAGATTTCAGATGGACTAAAAGGAACGATTTTTGGAACCAAATTTTGATGCTGGATCTCATTGGTTGGCCAGCTGGTCAAGAGGATATTATTATAATACAATGGACTCAGAATTTTGGAAAATGATGATTAGAAATATTATGATTTCTATTGAAGGATTGTTTTAAAGCCAATCGAATCTATTATAAATGGTAATTTCATATTGGGTGTGTACGTGGTATGCCTATCTTAATTTTTGCATGAATCGCTGGCTAGGGGACCTGGGAATTCTTTTCCTCGATACCCGGGCAAAAACACAACCAAATATTTATAAAGGAATCCCACTAATATAGTGGTCGGGGTGGTTGGCTAACCCATGGGCCAAACGGGGTTAGGCTGGATCAGAGGATTCCTGAGAAACAACTAGAGACGATTAGTTACGTTAATTAGTTTAACTCCTGAGAAGACCTTGTTCTGTGGGAGGGGATCAGTGGTGGCTGTGCCTCGTAAATGAGGAAAAAAGCGATGATTCCATGCACCAAGTCCAAGTCTCTTCTTGATCGGACTATGTGACTTTAGGTTCGGTCACATCAGCTTAACTAGTTAAGACTTTGACTCGTTAGAGTAATTCCCCCGTTAGAATATTTTTCCCATGGCGGCAGAATCTCCCGTGCCTTCCGGGTGAGGGGAGTCTTCCAGGCCCGGTCTTGGAGAGGGACCGCCCAGGCTAGCCTCTCATCCCGGACATCCCCACAGGCGAGGCCTTGAGTGTGGATCCTTGCCCTGCGTGGGAGGCCAACGCCGCTCTTCTGCTCGCCGACAGGGCACCGCGGAGGGGGCAAGGATCCCACAAGGAACTCCATGAAATATGCTCAAACCCCTAGGGCAAGCTTATGGTGTCATCTCTCCTCACCAAAGTCATCTATCACGTCATGGGCTGGGAGGAACTACCACAACCCATTTGTCTACAAGGCACCCCCTCCATTCCACCTCTATCCCAGACCCCAAGCCCTCCAACCTCTCCGCCCTCCAAACGACACCATGTGGATCCCCACCACCAGGAGGAATCCCATTGTCACGCTAAAGAAGTAGAGGAAGCCCATCGCAAAATGGAAGAGGAGGAAGACCTTTGCCGCCGGACCACCCAATTTTTTGTGGAGAATTTAATTCGAACCCCTAGCCCAAGGAGCCATCAAATGGCCTCGCCACCTCTAGTTTCTTCTCATGAAGGTACCTCATCCTCACCCGCTTCATCCCAACTGCCTGTGCCACCTCCAGTTTCTCTTGATGAAGGTCCCTCATCCTCACCCTTTTCATCCCAATGCCACACCATGGACACCTTGTGATGGTCCCACACAGGGCACTTCCACTCCCATGAAGCCTACTCTGAGGGCATTCGATCCACCCACCAAAGCACAATCCCCAAGTTTGTGGAAGGTTTTTTCAAACCTCACCAGAGAGTTGGCCACCTCCATGATAGATTATATGCAACACCTACATGAATAGGTGACAACAGCCCAGCAAGCCATGCTCCTAGCCAAAGCTGATTAGTAGAAGCAAATCTAAGAGCATCTCTAGGAAGCCACCCTCACCAATGAACACCTATAAACGGCCCTAAAAGATCATGACTTGCAATCATAGCCCAGCTCCAACATGAACTCTAGGTAGCCCAAGAAGAAGCCCACTGCCATGCCACCCATGCCCTCTCAGTTTCCCATAATGACGCCTAGGAACTCCACCGTAGAGCCAATACCACCGTTGGAAGGATGCAACCGCCTACGCACCTCCTTCAACAATTACCAATGGGTGGCTGAGGCAACACTCTAGCAAAAGGAAATTCAGTTGTAGGATGTAGAAGTGACTCCACCAAAACCCTTTCCACCCTCGGTGGCCTAGAAAGGCTTGACTAGTTGCATGTCTACTATGCCTATAAAGCACTTTGCCCTGAGACCTCCCACCTTATACCCCCCATTGATATATCCAAATGGAGGCCATCACCACCACCAAAACCATGTAGTTTGAGGACTCCCATGTGGCCTTCCCGTTCAACATATCCATCAACGAGGCATGGGAAGCCCGTGACTTCTTCTTCTCCAACAAATAGCCGGCCTATGACCCCCCAATGAGGACAATGATGACAACAAAGATGGTGGGGATGATACCAATGCCCCCCGGAGGCCCCGATACCTTTACCCCCATGCAAATGCTTCTCATCCTCCCCCCCCACATTCCCAATCTCGTAACCTGGCCCTTCGTGTCATCCCCCACCCTCCGACCCCCAAAACAGGCACCCATCCTCCACACAAAAATCCTTTGGGGCACAAGTTTTCCCCCTTCCACCTCTTTGACCACCACCTTATCTCTTTTTTCCTTGCCTTCGTCAACATCCCCTCATGTTCCCTCCACCCCCCTCATCCACACGACCATCACTCCCGTCATCCCTCAATATGGGATTGGGACTGTTTGTACCTCCCAAGGATATACCCTCTCCATCGACACATCCACCATTCCCTCCTCGTTCAGTGGTTCCATCTTCACCACATCTTCTAACCAACCTCCATTCACCCACCCCATTGGAGGAAGGTAAGATTACCTTGCAACCCCCACAAGAGCACAAAGAGGTGGATCCACCCCTCAACCCACTCAATTGGCATGACCCTTTGGATCGTACAAATTTCAAAGAAGGCATTTGAATCTTGCTTGGCCGACAAATCCAAGCACCCATCACCCAGACTCATGGACTGCCTAGATATCCATGTCCTCTAGCCCTACCTAGAAGTGCTAGCACCCATAACAACAATGTGGCGGGTACATATGATCACAATTAGATGCTCGGCCCATCAATTTGAGCTCATGGGCAAGCAACCAATATGGCAGTGCCCCTTCATCCTGAAAACATACACCTGGGTGAAGTAATGCAAGGCCCCTTGTGCACTCCGAATCAATCCTGCGTACCTCCCCATCCACGGACGCAGGCTTGGCACCTATTCTGAACAGAGCAAAAGGAGAACCCTAAGTTGCAATTCAACTTCCCATGGTTCACCCCACCTACGTCCTAGAGCCCATCCACGGAGGCTGCATGATCACAAAGATGAATGCCTACATCACACTAGATATGATTAGGTTCGTGATCCAGCAATTGTGGTGGTAACCACCATCAAATTTTTAAACCTCATCCTCACACTCTTGAAATCCTTTCCATATTGGGAACACTACCAACCAAGAGGGACCTCAAGGCCTCACCTTTGACCTCAACAAAGGCCCCACCTTGAAGAAACTCTTTGGCTACTATGAGTGCATCTAATGGATTCCTGCTTGGCATCTCTAGACCTTCAAAGATATGATGGATACAGCCTTCTGAATGAGCTACAAGGCCTTTCACGGATCCCCCCATATCCGAAATCATGGTACGACTTCATCCTATACCTACTCCATCTACTACCATTGTTGATTCCACTTACCAACTCCGAGGAACGGATCTAAATTAGGGAGGGGGTATGTTAACCACACTAGTTAACATTATTTTTAAGCGTCGTTATGCTTCATGTAACTCATTTTGATGTAAGTGTGCTAAGCTCTTCATGTAAAAGATATATGGGGTGACTGAGTTTATGACTTGTGTAATGGCAACCATGAGAATGAGCCTAGGTGTACATGGAGCTAGAAGAATTAGTTTTGGCCCCCAATTGTAGAATGGGTGGCCGGCTACTGTAAAAAGAGAGATCATGTATATAAGTGACTTATAAAATATGAAAAGGGACAATCCCATTATCACAATTGAGTTTCTCTCTCTCTCTCTCTCTCTCTCTCTCTCTTGTGGCTATGGTGGTAAGCTTGTGTAGATCTATGCTTGCTTGCTTGATTGTGGTGTGTGCATGAAGGTGAGGTTATCATTGCTTGCCTCTTGTCCTTCTTCTTCTTGCTCGCTCTCTCTCGCTCTCTCTCTCTCTCGCTCTCTCTTTCACTCTTGCATGAAGGTGAGGTTATCATTTCTTGCCTCTTGTCCTTCTTCTTCTTGCTCTCTCTCTCTCTCTCTCTCTCTCTCTCTCTCTCTCTCTCTCTCTCTTTCACTCTTGCACACATGAAGGCATTGAGTAGGAGTTGAGATCTCCATAGCTCCTTCTCTCTTTTCTCCTCACCTAGCTTGTGGAAGCTCCACTTGAGTGACAAGTGGTGGTGGAGTGAGCCCCTAGTGGCCTCACATTGGGGAGTTAACCCTCATTAGGGTTGGCTAATTGTTGTTAGTTTTCCCAAACCGACCCTTACATAGCCTTCTTTCTCTTCTCCTCACTCTCTCTTTTGTGGAAGGAAGCATGTTCGTTTTGGTGAACAAAAAATAGAGATGGTCATTCTTGCAATGGTTCTCTCTCACAAAAGGTGGGGGGAAGAACACGAAACTAATGTAACTAAAAAATTATAAATAATCATATCTAGCAAACATTCGTCAAGCATGCAAGATTCAATAGAGCACAAGAAAGAGTAGAGAAGAAGGGGAGTTCACATGTATTCTTGCAAGGGCATGATTATGTATTGCTTATTATAAAGATGACTTCCATACAAGTGACTAGTTTTCACACTAGGCCGAGCAAACTTAAAAATGGTCCAGTCTTTATTGTTTTACTAGTCTTGAGCAAGTAGGTTAACATGGTTTCACCTGCCTGACCTATAGTAAGGCACTTTGCCTTCTTACTCATGCAGACAGACACTTATCCTTTGTAAGATGATTTTGGAATAACCTTACCTTATCCTTAATGTTAAATAGGTAAAGTCTATAGACTCCATGTACATTGTTGCTGCCTGCTTAAGACCTAATAATGGAGGCCGGAGTATTTTTAAGTTTGGTTGGCGTAGTGTGAAAACTATTCATTTATATATAAGTTATTTTTAACAATAAGCAATACATAATCATTCCCTTGTAATAATTCACTTATTAGCTTTACTCTCTTCTTTCTTACTTGCATGCTATTGAATCTTGCTTGCTTGATAGATGCATGCTAAATAGGTTTGGTTATAGGTTGTCTTCTCATTAGCTTCCCCTTCATTCCTCACCTTTTGTGAGGGAGAACCATCGCAAAGGACCATCTGTTTTTGCCTCCATCTAGGCATAGAGAGCTCTCCATTTTATTCCTTTAGAAAAGGAATATTCTCCTATGACAACGGAGTCAGGATCCGACATACGAGCTCACCCACATAGGGAAGTTGTAGTTTATGGCTCTAATGGAAGACCCCATGATATATGTTTTGGCAAGGTTAAGCTAAGCTCTTGAATTGAAAACATTTAGTTCTACTACTAAGGAGGACTAGCCTAGAGCTTAGCTCCATTCATCCATCCATTCCAAGCTATTGGGATCACCCAATATTGCTCGGTGTTGATTAGGAGGTTCAAAAAACATATAGTTTTGGAGCCTTGCATGTTTTAGTTTTATTGTGTTTAATTTTTCTTTAAAGTTTATTTGCATGAGGACATTCTAGTTTTGGTTCATTGGTGGTTTACATAAAATTGGAGCTTAAGAGACTTGGATTTCATTACTTTGAGCCAAGGAATAGCTTAGCATTTGTGATTAGGAGTGGAATCCACTTTGAAAACATGAGCAATGAGATTTATTAGAGTGGAATAGTCAAATTTTTATAGATTTCATAAATTCTCGTAATTTGTTTCATGCATTATTGAATTGGTAGCTTAGGCACATGCAAATCTATAAAAAATATTGAAAAATATTCAATTACTTACATAACAACCCTCAACAAGGATTAGCAGCTTAGGCACATGCAAATCTATCAAAAATAATAAAACATATTCAATTACTTGCATAACAATCCTCAATAAGGATTAGGACCATTAATCACACCATATCAAGTTAAAAAAAATCTAAAAACCACCAAAAACTATTCCAAATCCACTTTCGGGGGGTGGGGCACATGAGCCTAGAGTAGCGCACAAAAGACATGAGTTTGGACTCATGAGCTTGTGGATGTGAGCCTGTATACGTGACCCATGAGACATGAGTCTAGAGGTAGGTATACATTGTATGGACTAATTATTACTGCCATAAAGACTTTTATGGACATACCTACTCATGTCCGTAGAAGATTTTCCTATTATACAATCTTAACTAGCTATACAAATTTCAAGGAAAATTTGTGTCCTTCATATACACTTACTATCAACTACAAATTCCAAGAAAAATTCTTGTCCATAATTATTGGAAATCTTGTCCAAATTGGATCAAACTAAAGCCGAAAGCCTCTAGAACCCAGTTCGACTTGGTTGGTGGCCTCCCTCACCTATAAATAGAACCCCATTCCTTTGTATTTTCATCTTAGTGTATTTACATGCTAGTGTAATTTTCATTTTGGTGTAATTCCATTATCCCTCTACCTTATTCTCTCCATTGTGAAGCTTTGGAGCTTCACTAATCCTCTTCTTCTCTTGGAAATTACCCTCTTCTACTTGGTGACCAAGCCTCTTCTTTGAGGGTTACACATCTCCTTAAAAAATCAAGCCAAAAACCAAGGGTAAGCCTAAAACAATGATGTTTTACTCTCTTCTTGGATGATAATCTTCTTCCCAACCTCTCTACATGCTTGGGAAACATTCTAATTCATGGTTTCTTCTTAAAACCATGCCCTTGTTGATTTATGTTGTTTAAATGAATTAATGATTAATCTCTTATGCTTAAATGTATTGTTTTTTATTTGTAATCTTTCTTTTTAAAAGAATAATCACTTTTATGGTTAAATCCTTCTTGGAAGGATAGATCTTAGTTCTAATCTCATTTTCTTACCCAAAACTCTAAGCCGAACAAGCTAGAGATAGAGATTAAACATTTTTATGATTTTTAATTTACTTAGAATGAGGTTAATTCATTTATACTTGTTTTTATGATAGGAAATTTCATATTTTTTCAAAGGTTGATAGCAGGTGCAACAATTGAAAGATAGTAGCCACAAAGTGAGGTTGATAGTAGGGACAACAATTGAAAGATCTTGATACCATGTTTGAATTAGATGATTATTATGGATCAAAAGGATTTTTATAAAAGTGTTATTCCCACTGAAGTTGATTTTTATGCATAAATAATCTTTATATCAAAAAATAGAATTCTTTTAAATTCTATGTTTAGATGTGATGTGAATCAGATAGATATAAATGGATGGATGGATGTGATGTGAATAGAGGTGATGAGATGTGAGGTGAATAGATGTAACGAGATGTGATGAGAATCAGATAAGTGTAAATGAATGGATGGATGGATGTGATGTGAATAGAGGTGATGATATGTGAGGTGAATAGATGTGATGTGAATCAAATAGATGTGAAAATGGATGGATGGATGTGATGTGAATAGAGGTGATGAGATGTGAGGTGAATAGATGTGATGTGAATCAGATAGATGTGAATGGATGGATGGATGTGATATGAATAGAGGTGATGAGAATGTGAGGTGAATAGATGTGATGAGATGTGATGTGAATCAGATAGATGTGAATGAATGGATGGATGTGATGTGAATAGAGGTGATGAGATGTGAGGTGAATAGAGGTGATGAGATGTGAGGTGAATCAGATAGATGTGAATGAATGGATGGATGTGAATGGATGGATGGATGTGATGTGAATAGAGGTGATGAGATGTGAGGTGAATAGAGGTGATGAGATGTGAGGTGAATCAGATAGATGTGAATGGATGGATGGATGTG